>NC_042616.1:173360182-173720993 GCF_901001135.1 Rhinatrema bivittatum
GGTCCGGGAGCAACCTCCTGCACTCGGGCCGTATTGCCAGTATTCAAAATGGAGCCGGCGCTAGCCTTTGCCCTCACTATGTCACGGGGGCCGAGGGTCAGCCCTGTGACATAAGAGGGCAAAGGCTAGCGCTGGCACCATTTTGAATACTGGCAATAGGGCCCGAGTGCAGGAGGTTGCTCCCGGACCCCACTGGACTTTTGGCAAGTCTTGTGGGGGTCAGGAGGCTCCCCCCAAACTGACCAAAAGTCCCTGGGGTCCAGCAGGGGTCCGGGAGCGATCTCCTGCACTCGTGCCGTCGGGTGCCAGGAACCAAAATGGCACAAACAGCCTTGCCCTTACTATGTCACAGGGGCTACCGGTGCCATTGGTCAGCCCCTGTCACATGGCAGGAGCACAAGATGGTGCCGATGGCCATGTGACAGGGGCTTACCAATGGCACCGGTAGCCCCTGTGACATAGTAGGGCAAAGGCTATCGGCGCCATTTTGAACTGGTACCGAGGGTGTGAGAGTGCTCCTGGACCCCCGCTGGACCACCAGGGAGTTTTGGTAAGTCTTGGGGTGGTCAGGAGGGTGGGGGGTTGTAGTAAATTTAATTTTAGCTGGGTAACAAATAGGATTTGACGTATAACCATATCGGGACGCCATACGGACGCATGCAACGTATCTGCCCCCCGATGAATACGTATCCCGAATGCAACGTATGGCGTCCCTCTGCACATCCCTAGTATATAACTGTCCACCTGGCCAAGATGGTGAGATAGACAGTGAAATGCTAAGAGAAATTAGGGAAGCTAACCAAATTGGTAGTGCAGTAATAATGGAAGATTTCAATTACCCCAATTTTGACTGGGTAAATGTATCATCAGGACATGCTAGAGAGATAAAGTTCCTGGATGGAATAAATGACAGTTTATGCAGCAATTGGTTCTGGAACCGATGAGAGAGGGAGCAATCTTAGATCTAATTCCTAGTGGAGCACAGGATTTGGTGGCCAAGGTAACAGTGGTGGGGCCGCTTGACAAAAGTGATCATAATATGTACACCCTGGAGGAAAGGAGGAGCAGGGGTGATATGATTCAAACTTTCAGATACTTGAACGGTTTTAATGATCCAAAGACAACGACAAACTTTTTCCATTGCAAAAAATCAGCAGAACCAGGGGTCACTATTTAAAACTCCAGGGAGGAAGACTCAGAACCAATGTCAGAAAGTGTTTCTTCACGGAGAGGGTGGTGGATGCCTGGAACGCCCTTCTGGAGGAAATGGTGAAGACCAAAACTGTGAAGGATTTCAAAGGGGCGTGGGATAAACACTGTGGATCCATAAAGTCTAGAGGATGTGAATGAAGAGAAGAGGCACGGGGGTGGCTTGCTTGCGAGAATGATGGCTACTACCTGGAGATTAATATCCTTATTCGATAAACATACACACAGTTAATGCAACTCCAACATTGCTCTATGCTTCAAAGGCAAGAGGAAATGTGGAAAAAAGGATTTGCATCCACAAAAAAGCAAGGGAGTAGCTTGCTTGTTACGGCAGTTACTACCCCAAACCAAATAAGCCTGATACTTCACTTGGAATACATATCCAGCATAGCTCTCTGCTTCAAAGGCAGGGGGGAATGAAGTAAAGAGGATTTATATTCAGACAACCAACAAGGAATGAATTACAAAGTCTGGGTAAACAAATAAGCATGGGTGTAGCTTGCTTGTTAAGGTGATTACTACCCTGAATCAATTAAGCCTGATACTTCACTTGGAATACATATCCAGCGCAGCTCACTGCTTCAACGGCAGGGGGGGGATGAAGTAAATAGGATTTATATTCAGACAACCAACAAGGACTGAATTGCACAGGCAGAGTAAACAAGCGTGGGAGTAGGTTGCTTTTTATGGCAATTACTACACCAAACCAATTAGCTAGATAATTTACTTAGATGCAGCTCCAGCACTGCTGTCTGCATTGTTGGTGGGGGTGGAAGGGAATTGGAACCAAAAAGTTACAAATAAGGGCCCTGACCTCAGCGGTCAGAGTAACAGATAAGTATGAAAAAATAGGTGTGGAAGCTTGCTGGGCAGACTGGATGGGCTGTTTGGTCTTCTTCTGCCGTTACTTCTATGTTTCTATATGTTTCTATAATATGATCAAAGTTGAATTAACAACAGTAAGTAAATCTACAGCTCTAGTGCTAAACATTCAAAAGGAAAACTTTGATAAAATGAAAAAAAATAGTTAGAAAAAGACTGAAAGGAGTAGCTACAAAGGTAAAATGTGTGCAAGAGGCATGGACATTGTTAAAATAAAAACCATCCTAAAAGCACAATCCAGATGTATTACACACATTAAGAAAGGTGGAATGAAGGCAAAATGATTATTGGCATGGTTAAAAGGTGAGGTGAAAGGGGCTGTTTTAGCCAAAAGACCTTCATTTAAAAATTGGAAGAAGGATCCAACTGAAGAAAATAGGATATGCATAAGCGCTGGCAAGTTAAATGTAAGACATTGATAAGACAGGCTAAGAGAGAATTTGAAAAGAAGTTGGCCACAGAGGCAAAAACTCAGAATAAAAACTTTTAAAAATATATCCAAAGCAGAAAGCCTGTGAGGGAGTCAGTTGGACTGTTAGATGATCAAGGGGTTAAAGGGGCACATAGAGATGATAAGGACACCACGGAAAGATTAAACAATTTCTTTGCATCAGTGTTTTCTGAAGAGGATGTTGGGGAGATACCCATTCCAGAGAAGATTTTCATGGGTAATGATTCAGATGAACTGAACCAAATCATGGTGAACCCAGAAGATGAGGTAGGCCTGATTGACAAACTGAAGAGTAGTAAATCACCTGGACTGGATGGTATACACCCCAGGGTTCTGAAGGAACTAAAAAATGACATTTCAGATCTATTAGTTAAAATTGTAACCTATCATTAAAATCATCCATTGTACCTGAAGACTGGAGGGTGGCTAATGTAACCCCAATATTTAAAAAAGGCTCCAGGGGCGATCCAGGAAACTACACACCAGTTAGCCTGACTTCAGTGCTAGAAAAATAGTGGAAAGTGTTCTAAAGATCAAAATCACAGAACATATAGAAAGACATGGTTTAACAGAACAGTCAACATGGATTTACGCAAGGGAAGTCTTAACTTTTTTGAAGGGGTTAATAAACATGTAGATATAGGTGAACCAGTGGATGTAGTATATTTGGATTTTCAGAAGACATTTGACAAACTTCCTCATGAGAGGCTTCTAGGAAAAGTAAAAAGTCATGGGATAGGTGGCAATGCCTTTCATGGATTACAAACTGCTTAAAAGACAGGAAACAGACAGTAGGATTATATGGACAATTGTGGAGTGCCTCAAGGATCTGTACTATGACCCGTGCTTTTCAATATATTTATAAATGATCTGGAAAGGAATACGATGAGTGAGGTAATCAAATTTGCAGATGACACAAAATTATTCAAAGTAGTTAAATCACATGCGGATTGTGATAAATTGCTGGAGGACCTTGTGAGACTGGAAAACTGGGCATCCAAATGGCAGATCAAATTTAATGAGGATAAGTGCAAGGTGATGCATATAGGGAAAAATAACCCATGTTGTAGTTACAAGATGTTATGTTCCATATTAGGAGCTACTGCCCAGGAAAGAGATCTAGGCATCATAGTGGATAATACTTTGAAATTGTCTGTTCAGTGTGCTGTGGCAGTTAAAAAAGCAAACAGAATGTTAGGAATTATTAGGAAGGGAATGGTGAATAAAACGGAGGATGTCATAATGCCTCTGTATCACTCCATGGTGAGATTGAACCTTGAATATTGTGTACAATTCTGGTCGCTGCATCTCAAGAAAGATATAGTTGAGATGGAGAAGGTACAAAGAAGTGTGACCAAAATGATAAAGGGGATGGAACTGCTCCTCTATGAGGAAAGACTGAAGAGGTTAGGGATGTTCAGTTTGGAGAAGAGACAGCTGAGGAAGGATATGATAGAGGTGTTTAAAATCATGACAGTTCTAGAATGAGTAAATGTGAATCGGTTATTTACTCTTTCGGAAAATAGAAGGACTAAGGGGCACTCCATGAAGTTAGCATGTAGCACATTTAAAACTAATTGGAGAAAATTATTTTTCACTCAACGCACAATTAAGGGCAGCATTAAGTTTATCAGTGCAATATTATTATGATATTTCTGCCAGTGACATTCTAACTGGTGAACATGGGCTTTGAAATAATGCATCTCAGATAACCAGGGGTTTCTATTGGACCTTTTTACTTTAACAGAATGCAATGGGATGATTTTATCAGCTATCCCATAGATCAATGGCTTCTGTAATATTTAATCTATCCAAATTGGTTAAAAGAGTGAGCCAGTTCTCATGCAATCAGGGTCTATATGCCCTCTCTTAAAAAGAGATATATTATAAGAATTATAGTCTTTAAAAAAGGAAGCAGCACCTTCCTCTAACATTATCAGTTTTTGATCACCCCAGGAAACCTCCAGGATTTGGATCTTTGGCAGGGCAATTGAGATTTTAAGTTTAAAAAATCAGATGAAGGCAGAACCTACATGGCCTACACCTACAGCTGGCGAGCAAGCCCTAAAGCAGTACAGACTGGAGCTTCACTTATACCAGTCACCTCCCCTGCATGTTGAACCCTTGGGTTCTGGCAGCCAGCAGAACCTAGGTAGACCCATAGGTTCTACCTAGGTTCCAAGGCCAAGAGGTTGCTGGGCTGAGTTAGAGAGTGTGGCTAGTCATGGGCCTATACCGCAGCTGACCAAAGATAACAAATTCTTCGGACAGAGCTCAGATAGAAGAATCTGATCAAAGTCGAGCAGCTACGACTCCGAAAATAGCAGGCTGTTAATCAATTAAAAAGATCAAAATAAACTGCAATCAAACTTTTTATTTACCTTGCATTTATCAGAAAAATGAAAAGGTTACACACAAAGATAATTAATCAAGATACATCTCAAAGTAGAGTGGGGATGAGAAACCTTCTGATATTTAAATTGGTGCACTCTTGCAAAATGGTTTTGGCCTCCTAACATTACCTCAATTCAGCATGGCTGTGTAGCCTCATACAACAATATGATTGCTAAGAGAGACTCACCAGATGAGAGTACCAATCAGAAATTAAATATAATGGCACAGCTTCATTAGGAGCTAAGGCAGTCACAAAGGAGCACACAAGGAGCAAGCTCCTCTGTCACACTTTCGTGTGTGTGATGAAGGCAGGGGCTCCTCTGACATCTATTCTGTCCATTTAAGCCCACATAGAGGATGGGGCTTAAGATGGTCTAGGACAGAGGAAGATGTCACTCACATGCTGGACCCCAGCAGCAATCAGGAACAGGCAGGCAGAACACTAAAACAGCTCTTAGGCTCGTATAATACTGCCTCCAAATGATCATACGTACAACTATTTTTTTTTATCATATTTACAAAAAGATCCTTCTCCAATAATTACAGAAGAATTTTTTGACTCACATGCAAACTTTAGGGTCAGTACTTCTACTATTGCACCCCCACAACTCTGGTATTCAGGGATATTTTCTGGGACCACTGAGTTGCTTGCACAAGTCCTTGGTTACCATCTATAGAAAATGCTTTTCTCTCACAAGAAATTCTTTGGTTTATTTATTTATTTATTTTTTTTACCCATAGTTTCTCTTGCTCTTTTGGACTTCAAGCTCAACAAGAACTGGGGCTGAGTTCCAGCAACACAAGCCTTCTTTAGCAACTATTGGGGTATTTTTTTCTCCTATTTTATATTCCCTCCTAACTCACCTAGCCCAGCCATCGCAGTAACAGTCCTCAAGACTTCTCACTAGGGATGTACTGTCATTTTAAAATGATATGAAACATTAACAATATGATGTTATTTTTT
The DNA here is from genome assembly GCF_901001135.1 of Rhinatrema bivittatum. Taxonomy (NCBI): domain Eukaryota; kingdom Metazoa; phylum Chordata; class Amphibia; order Gymnophiona; family Rhinatrematidae; genus Rhinatrema; species Rhinatrema bivittatum. The sequence goes on from NC_042616.1 coordinate 173,366,083, forward strand.
TCAATCAAAGAAGAGCACCATTCACTCAAAGAAGGAACAAACACACAAAAGTGTATGACACTCCTCAATGGAAATGATGCTGTGTACAATGTGTCAGCACGCCGGTTGGTGTGTCCTTTTAAGGCGCGAAACACCCAGTCTTCTCATTCACTCACATTGTTTTAAGTTTTTGGCTGCATCTAAGATCTCAAAGATATCACTTCATCATAATTAAACTAACCTTTTGCACTGATTGTCCATTTACACTATGAGCTCAACCACACGGTGCCTCTCTGAAAGGGTTACATATTCAAAAGTAAAACGCAAATAAATGAACTACAACATGTTTCCTTATATTATAGAAAACTCTGGCACTCAAATAATGTATTGTGGATAAACACAGCTGAAATTCAGATACTAGTAATGTAATCCACCCACACAAAATGGAACAACATAATAAGTCACTGATTCTATGATTGGCTGGAGGAATTACTACCAAAAAATGAGAACTTTCATGTCAGGTAGCTGAGCTCACAAAAGTCAAGAGATTTAAGGAGACTTTCATCATCAGGGATAGAACTGCTTTGAAATCCATTGAAACAGCAGGAGTTTTGATAAGATGCTTCAATTTAAGGATTACATAAGAGCATAAAATATGCCATGTTGATTCAGACAATGGCCAATCCAGGTCCCTAGTAACTGGAAGATTCCATAGAGTAGATGAATTTCTTGTTACTCACTCCTAGGGATAAGAAGCGGCTTTTCCATATCTACCTTGCTAATAACGATTTATGGATTTGGATTTTAGATTTAGTTACTTACCTTTTCTAATCAAGAGGGGGGGCGGGGGGGACAGAGCACTGAAGTCAGCCACCAACATTTTGAAAAAATGGCATCAGTGGGTCAGGAGCAAGTGGGAATTGCTTCTGCACCCACTAGACCACCAGAATTTCAAGTAAACTGTAAGGGAATTTTGGAGATAGGGAGCATTTTTCAAGGGGGTGAGGCTCTTTAATTGGGGGTGGGGCCATACATCAAAATGGCAGCACAATTAAATGCGGAGGATGCAGTGGAGTTAATTAACTCTGGCACCTTCCAAGTGGACAGCATCATTTTGTCAAAGAAGACAGAAGGCCTCCGAGGCCTGGGACTGACCCTGGGCTGAGGCCCTGGTGTCAGGACCCGGTCTCTAGGTCAGGTTCTGGCTAGGGGCATGGGCCTGAGCCTGGTCCTGGAACTGGACCATGACACTGGATCCCCGACGGAGAAGGTATGTTTTTTAAAATTTTTAAATTTTGGGGGTCTCTGCCGAAGCCCCTGCATTGGGCCTGGGTCTGGGCCGAGAACCCAGTATCACACTTGGACCTAGGCTACAGATCCTGCATCTGGCCTCGGCCTATGCCTAGGTGAGGCTTCACGCTCAGGCATAGGGCGAGGCCCTGGCTTTTCCCTGGGCCTAAGCCCAATGGATGACCGGCGCCATTTTAAAAGATGGCATGGGCCATCCATTGCCCCTCCCATGTGACAGGGGCTGGCCAATGGCACCAGTAGTCCCTATCACATGGTAGGGGCTAAAGGCCATCGGCACCATTTAGGTTAGTGACAGCCGATGGTCCAGGAGCGGCAGATCGTTCTCAGGCCTCCCCCCCCCCCCCCCCTTCTTTCACATATCTGACATAAACTCCACTATCCTGAGGTTGTAAAGGACAGACACCCTCTATACTTCCTGTCATGCTTTGAAGATCTTTACTCCCACTCCATCTTCCATTTCCACCTAATGGTCCCTTCACTGCAAATCATGTCACACATTCCTTATCCTCACCTGTGACCACATAGTTGCCTTCTTCAAATTATATCCATTTCACTTAAGAACTATGATGTTTCTTTACCTAACAGCATGGCAGCCAGCACCTTGACGACAGGGTTAACCCTCACTTAACACTCCAGTTTGCCTTCACCTCTCCCTCAAGAGGCAAATTATGTATGCTGCTCTCTCAACATGCACGTCATGCTCACACACTCCTGCTTTGTCTTTACAAAAAACACCTCCACCTCATCGTCGTCCGAGGAGAATGAAAATGGAGAGGACAGCAGCGGCGAGGTACCAGCCCCAGGCCCCGCAAAAGCCACAGCAGCAGCGCCACTAGGGGGGAGCAGGATGATCCTCCCTTCCCTGTCTGGAAGCGGCAGTGGTCCTGCCTCACCCTCCCCCCCCCCCCCCCCCCCCAAGCGGTGCACCCCAGGCCTCAAGCTACAGATCTGTTCCCCATCCATGAAGGTTTGCCCAGGGAGTTAGGGATGCAGAGACCCAGACCGGCCAGCCTTTGCTGGCCAAGAGAGGCCTGCATCCCCCTCTGCTTCCTCTGCTGCCCCGCCACCACAGCAGCCAGAAAGAGGCTCATTCTGAAGGGCACATGCTGCCGGAGAAAAGCCGCTTTCTAGGTGCCAATTTGGGGCCATGGTGCAACAATTTGCTCCGTAGTTTTTCCTTTCCTTGTTCCAATGTTTTTCAAACAATTGTACAAAGTTCAAATTAATGATTGTTTGGAAAATTAAAAAAAATTTTTTTTGAAAAGACGTTTGTGTGTAAATTGTACTATTTATTATTTCCATATGGTTAATAATAAAAGGTATCAAAGTCCAATATCACACTGGAGCTCTAGTTGCTCTCAGACGTATAGTGTACACACAAAAAGTGCAAGAATACATTTTTCTGGTCAAAGTTCAAAAATAAATGCCTTTTAATTCTTATTGCGGCTGCTCCTCTTATTTGAACCCCATGTTGGGGATTTCGCCACTAAAAATTGTGTTCAAATAAGAGGAGCAGCCGCAATAAGAATTAAAAGTCATTTATTTTTTAACTTTGACCAGAAAAAATTTATTCTTGCACTTTTTGTATGTACACATAATAATTAAAGGTAAACATGTAAAAGGACAACTTGGAGTTACGTGGCTGACTTGTGAGTAATCCCTCTAAATGGCTTTGAATATTGAACTGTTTGGCATTTTTTTTTATTTAAATGCTTGCATCCTTGGTCCAGAGACTTCTACTGTGGAGTGAAAGCCTCTGGACCAAGGACACTCCCTCTTTTTCACTGGTGTGGCCGACCCAACGTCCTGAGTCTAGAGACTTCCACAGTTGGAGTCTGTGGACCCAGGACCTGGACTGGTGACCCCCATGAAACATCCATGCAAGTAAAGCATGGAAGTCTCTGGACCAAGGATGCTAGCAATAGAGGGCTGACGTCCTTAGCTCCAGAGACTTCCACACCACTGTAGAGCAAGGTTGTTGAATTTGGTATTCATGTGTCACAGGTGTCTCCGGCCAAGCTGTGTATTTCTGTGGACCTAGGATTCTGGGCTGGCGACCCCTGTTAAACACCCATGCCAAGTATTGCATGGAAGTCTCCAGATGCTAGCAATAAAGGGCTGATGTCCTTAGGTCCAGAGACTTCCACCCCCCCCCCCCCCACCCCCAGGAACTCCATCAATCCCCCTTCCCCCTCTCTCCCATGCATGGCTTTCTCCTAACATCTTAACCATTCCCCCCAATACCAACCCCCCCTCCCACTAGGAACTCCACTAACCCCCCTTTCCCCAACCCCCTTCCAAATCCCCCATCCCTTTTCTTTTATCCTCCCACTTTTCCTATCCCCCCACTACCAACTCCTCCTCCCATTAGGAACTCTACCAACCCCCCTTCCACCCCAACCCCCCTTCCAAAATCCCCCCATTCCCCCTTCTTTTATCCTCCTTCCTTCCCTCCCCTCCCCCCAGCCAACTTGGGCATGGACACAATGGAAGTCTCTGCATCCAGGATACTAGCATCAGACGACTGGCGTCCATGGGCCCTGAGACTACTGCCCCAGTGTGGAGGGGAAGTGTCTGCAGCAAGGTTGCTGTGCTTGGTATAGGTGTGTTATGTGTGCCTCTGGCCCCACTCTGAAAGCCTTTGGACCCAGGTCTTTGTGCTGGCGACCCCCGAAGAGCACCCATACCAAGGAGAGCCTCCAATGAAGAATGAGAATAATAAAAGACAAGGATGTTGTAAAAAAAACATTTATTAACAATAGAGTAAGCAGGAAAATTATCTAAAGTATAACATTCAGTAAGAGGGCCAGCATTGCAACATATTTGCATACAGGAACAGACCTCGTCAGTGGGGATGGTGCTGATCTCCACAATAGTCTGAAATGAACCAGCGGTGAGAAAATGCAGGGCCCTGAGAAGCTTGACTAGGCCTGGAATGGCACGTTCATGCTCTGTTAGAGGATGTATGTCCTCTTTGATCTCTTCATAGAGACAAAGATTAACCCTGGAGCTCAGCCTCTAGATATAGACCACATCAGTCTCTGGCATCCCCAGCAGCATTGTCCTCAAGCAAAATATCTATTATCTGCATGCCCTTCTGCGAACAACTTGAGCTGGGCCCATCTGTTCCTCTCGGGCCCTCTCTTCCTCAGTGAGAAACTGCCTTCTCTCCATCTGTTCCCTCACTGATCTCTCTTTCCTGCGATGCTGTAAGGCATTTGCCTCTGATAGTCTTCTGCTGACCCGCAGTATATATCAGATGCATATAATCCATCATTACACCAGAGCTGCACAGTCACACAACCACACAATGCCAGCAAAGGAGTAAAATGGCCTCCTTAACCGGCACTTTCACTTAACTCCCACCCAGACCCAGGCACTAAGAAACCCGCCCTAACCAATTTCCCTGCCAGCGCGGCTCCCTACATTGCCCGTGAACAGATAATTGCCGCCTTTATTTCATTTGCATGCACTCATTCAAAATAGCCACTGTTTTTAAATCGGGTATGTACATGTGCTTTTCCCCATGCAGAACACAGTATTACATACATGCGTCAGATCAGCATGGGAAAACCACGTGCAAATACGCGTGGCAAGCTGAGTGTGGCTTATTACATCAGACTCAAACTTCAAAGTCAGCTTGAGCATGTACCTTATATCTGAAAACTGAGTTGGTTTTATGCATGCTTCAAATTATGCATGCAACTATATGGCTAGCTGAACCACTGAAAACATACTACTGTAAGTGCACCTGAAAATTTAAAAATATATTTTTGTTTACTTCACTCAGTACTAGGCATGATTTTAAAGAAAATAATGAGGTCAATATTCAAAACTAAACATTTAAATGTGTTACTTGGAGTTAGATGGATAATTTGTGAGTTAGAGAGATAACTTGCCATTTAGATGGATAACTTGTGAGTTATCCATCTAAATGGCGTTAAATATTGACCTCAGATATACTATAGAAACTACTCTAGTCAGAAATTGAAACCAATCTAACTTGAGAGCTAAGCATTGTCTTTTGCTATGTAGCCAGGATTTAATCTTAGTGAAATATGTATCTGGAACTTTAGGATGCTGCTGGCCCATTTATTCAGGAAATGCTGTAACGTGGGAATTGAATGTAATGGATTAGACTCAGGATGAGAATCTCAGCTCATAACATAAAAGTGAAGACATTACTTTCACATCATATTCCTCCCACCTGGTCCTGTCATGTATTTGACAAGCAATAGTGAGACCGATTTCACAGAAGACATAGAAAATAGACAAAAAAAAAAAATGCTTGCATAATTTGACAGAAAATATCAAGACTTCACAGGAAAAAATAATCTGACAATCAATAGCAAGCATTTCACTGACAGGTGAAACAATGCTGAGAAGAGGGGGCAAAAAAGTATATCCAGTTTATCCAGTGCTCATCATTTACATATTCTAAAAAATGACGAAGCCTGTGAGATCAATTTGAGGAGGATTAAAGGATTTGCAAAGGATTTGTAAAGAGAAAAGAATATAATTAAAATGAGCAAGTTGCCATATCTCTGTGTGAAATGTATTTGTAAATTGTCATGCACAACAATTATACAAAAATAACCCTTGAAGGTGCCAATGTTAATTTAGTGCTCAGAGAGTGGTGAGTAATTATTGCAAAAAAAAATAAAATAAAATAAATGGCTTCTCTCCCTTAAGCCACTTGTGCCACATAATTCTCCTTTGCAGTAGAGGGTTTTATTTATTTATTTGTTGTGTTTTTAAATCAAGGCAGTCTGGCCATTTAAGATGATGGATGAAGGGACTGCCATCGTGCACTATTCTGGGTGGGGGAGAAGCAAAGTGGTGATATTTTTCCAGTGCTTTAATACCACTGGGAAAATACTGCGGGATTTACTAAACTGCAGTACTGAATATTACAATTTAGTAAGCCCTTGCGGTATCTTCCCTGGAGGAGAAAGCACCCTGACTTAGTAAATGACCTCCCTCTGTTTGTAATTAAGCCCCTCTAAGACTGAACGATTGATTGTGTTTCTTTTGCCGCAATTATTGGAATCCCTCCACAAATGTCTCTTAATAGCTCTTAATTAAACTTGATTCACAGTTAGGGTTTAAAGATAGCAATTTTCTACACATTTCCTAAAAGTGAGCATGTGTTTTTGCACAGACAACATGCTTCTAAACATTAGGGCCGATGCAATATCGGGCGCTGAGCTCAACATGTTGCCAAATGTGTGGCTGGACGCGTGTTTTAGATGCGCTACGCATACGTCCAATGCAATATCGGGATTAGCGCTTCCAAAACGAGCATCCATATTGGGGCGTAGCTATTAGCGCTCATCACATGCTGACACGCACATTTTAACGCTGAACAATTAACGCCAGCCCAGAGCTGGCAATAAATTTTGAGGCACCCCAAGCCATGCTCAGAAGAGCAAAAAATAAGTTTTTTTGTGGTTCCTCCTACGTAATATTGTTGTGCTACTAAGCAGGAGGAACCACAGAAAGCTGCAAAGCCCCCCCCCACCCCAAAAAAAAACAAACCAAAACCAAAAAAACCTTGACAGCTGTCTGGCTAGGAAAAGTGAAGCTCAATTACGAGCATCTATTTTCCTAACCCGTGGCTGTGCACGGGTTACAAAAAACGGATGCTCAGAAAATTGAGTGTCTGTTTTCCTTACCTGCCCACAGCCACCTTTCCTGGATGCTCGATGGCATGGATGTGCTAGGGACGTACAAATTATCCACTCCGCGGCCCTTTTAGTGCCCCAGCTCATTAGAATATTTGGTCGAGCATCCAAGAGAGGGGATGTGCGTGCATTCAAAAAACGTGTGTCCCTGTCATTTTTTAATGGGACCTTACAGTTATTTAAATTAAATTTGAAAAACATATTGCAATTGATATTGAAATGATTTATATGCTTAAAATAGGCTTTTAATTGCATAAATCTAAAAATGGTTACAATTCCCATGCACAAAATTCATTGTGCACATGGATTTGGCAGAAGATAAATAAAAAGTTAATGATATTAATAATAATTTGCCTGGACAAAAAACAGGTCAGATCAGACTGTCTCTGTTGTAAGGTTTTCAAATTTAGGCCTAGATTCAGAAAGCCATGGTATGGCTACAACATGTGTTAACCACTAATAAACAGTTGTGCTCCTCTTGATAATCAACTAATCCAATATGTTTTTTAAACAAAACCGTCAAACCCTAGTATTGAAGCACACGCTAAAGTCTGCGTCTGTCAGCCAAGCCATCCACAAGCAATGGGATATCTTGCGAGTTATCCATCCTATATTCAAAGATCCAATATGGATTGCTTATAGTAGGGGGGCAAATATTAGAGATCATGTTGTCCGTGCAAGCGATAAGATAGTGGTGAGTTCTCCACCTATGTTCCTTGAAATCACAAATGACAGTGATCAAGTTACCAACGGGTAAACAGATTTCATTACCTAAGGAAGTTACATGCCAAGTAAGCTTTGCTGTCTACGCAATTTTTTGCCCATGCAATATGATCTATTAGGGTTGTGAATCGGGCTTCGGACGATTGAAAATATCGTCGATGTTTTCAAAATCGTCAGAAATCGGGGGCTCCCTCAAACGATAGGAAAACCCCACGATATTGATTGTGGGGGTTCCCTTATCATTTTGGGGGAGGGCGGGAAAACAGGCACACAAAAATAACCCCTAAACCCACCCCGACCCTTTAAAAGTAACCCCTTAGCTTCCCCCACCCTCCCGATCCCCCAAAAAACTTTTTACAGGTTCCTGGTGGTCCAGTGCGGGTCCCGGGAGCAATCTCCCGCTCCGGACCGTCTCCCCACTCCGGGCCGTCCTCCCGCTCCCGGGCCGTCGGTTGCCACTAATCAAAATGGCGCCGATGGCCCTTTGCCCTTACCATGTGACAGGGTATCTGTGCCATTGGCCGGATCCTGTCACATGGTAGGAGCACTGGATGGCCGGCACCATCTTGTGCTCCTACCATGTGACAGGGGCTGACCAATGGCACCAATAGCCCCTGTGACATAGTAAGGGCAAAGGCTATTGGCGCCATTTTGATTACTGGCAGCCGATGGCCCGAGTGTAGGAGATCGCTCCCGGACCCCCGCTGGACCACCAGGGCTTTTGGCAAGTATTGGGGGACCCTCCTGACCCCCACAAGACTTGCCAAAAGTCCAGCAGGGGTCCGGGAGCGACCTCCTAGACTCGGACCGTCGGCTGCCAGTATTTAAAATGGTGCTGACAGCCTTTGCCCTTACTATGTCACAGGGGCTATCGGTGCCATTGGTCAGCCCCTGACACATGGTAGGAGCACAAGATGGCACCAGCCATCCAGTGCTCCTACCATGTGACAGGATCCGGCCAATGGCACGGATACCCTGTCACATGGTAAGGGCAAAGGGCCATCGGTGCCATTTTGATTAGTGGCAGCCGAAGGCCCGGACCCGGGAGTGGGAGGATGGCCCAGAGCGGGAGATTGCGGGAGATCGCTCCTGCTACCCCCACTGGACCACCAGGTCCCTGTAAAAAGTTTTTTGGGGGGTCGGGAGGGTGGGGGAAGCTAAGGGGTTACTTTTAAAGTGTCGGGGTGGGTTTTTTGTTTATTGGCTGGGGCACAGCCGATAAAACCGCGATCGGGCCTGATTGAAAAAAACCCACATGTGAATCGGAACCGGAATCCGAACCGATTCCGGTTCCGATTCACATCTCTATGATCTATGTTGGGATGACTAAATGTTTGATTAGAACTAGATTAACGGAACATAAGAGTTGCTTAAAAACAGGCAAAGTTGAGGCTCCCCTGGTTGCACATTTCCAAGAGTTCAATCATTCTTTCGATGACATAAAATGCACAATTTTGGAATTAATACCAATTCATTGGCAGGGGGTGACCGAGTCAAACAATTAAAACAATGTGAGCAATGCTGGATCTTCCAGCTGCAGTCAGTTTCCCCTAAAGGATTAAACCGTGAAATAGAGTGGGCTATCCTTATGCCATTGGTTGGCCCTTGTCACATGGTAGGAGCACAAGATGGCGCTGGCTGTCCATTGCTCCTACCATGTGACAAGGGCCGACCAATGGCATTGGTAGCCACTGTGACATAGTAAGGTCAAAGACTATCGGCGCCATTTTTTTTTTTTTTTATAATTATATGTTTATTGATTTTTCATATTTAGACATGTAATAACATAATTATTCAACTATAACATAAAATCATCTCAACTCAGATCATAAATACCATCAATATTTATAGTCTAATTATGATATAATCAAACAGTAACATTTCAATCATTATCTGTAACCAGAGGCATAATGAAAATATAGGGAGATATAAAGAAACAATAATCAGTAATTAACATTGTATTCCTGCATACATTTAAACTATATCACTGGATTGCGAGGGATTTACTTCTAATCTCTTTTGTTCAACAAACGTTTTTAAATGATTGGGGTCAAAAAAGATGTATACATCTAATGATTTCTTAATCACACATTTGCAGGGGTATCGCAGGGTAAATGTGTATCCCATTGTAATCAATTCTTGTCTAAATAGCAAAAATTCTCTCCTCCTTGCTTGTGTTGTAATAGATAAATCTGGAAATATTTTTACCAAACTTTCGTAAAACGTAATAGGGTATTTAGCAAAATATTGTTTCATAACATTATTAAGATCAATTAAATTAAGAAAAGGTACTACTAAAGTTCCCCTATCTATTATTAAGTTATTTGTACTTTCAAGGAAATTAGTGAGGTTGCCTTGAAAAGGCATTTCCTCTGTTATTAAGTTTGGGTCTTTCTTAGGAAGAAAATAGCAATGACTAACGACAGGGATTTCATTTTCTAGAAAATTCACTGTTTCTATCCAAAATTTCTTTAACGTTTCCATCATTGTCTGCCCAGCCACCCGAGGGAAATTGAGCAAACGAAGATTTAAACGTTTACTATGATTCTCGAAAATTTCTAATCTTCTAGACAGTGAATCTCTATCCTTTACTACCAAACCTTGGAATTCCAAGTTCTTTTTCTCCCTATCCTCTAAAAGAGTAATTCTTTCCTCAGATTTTCTAACTGTATCATGGATATCCATTATATCCTGCTGACCTTTCCCTGCCATTGTATCGACTTTCTTATCTAACCTCTTAATATCCATAGACATTTTAGTCATAATGTCCCAAAGCAAATCCAGTGTTACCACCGGAGGTCGTTCAGGAGTCTCTATATGGCTGCCATCTGAGACTTGATCTTGTGTCTCATTTCCAGTCCCTCTTAAGATGTTCTCAATTTGGGGTTGTGACTCAGCAATATTGAGTTCCTCGGGTGTGCCTATTATAGAGCCCTCTGTTGCCCTACACATAGGTGGTTTATCCAGATTCGGACTCAGTGAAGCCTCCTCAAAAGACTCGGCTACTCCTCCCAAAGTACTCGAGCCAGCGGTATCCTTAGCCACTGGGGTTTCTGCAGGAGCTGACAGAAAACGAACAATTTCCTGTTGTATTGGTGACGGGGGCGGTAAAGAAGGGTACACCCTTATTCTGCCCTTCCGTTTGGGGGGCATTTTAAGGAATCTTTACTATACAACGGGCTGTTCGTTCTTTGATACAATGTTAAATATTACTTGCCTCTGTGGCAGCAAACTCTGGCAGGGCTTCACCTCCAACTCCTCCCAACGCCGAACGAAGCCGAACAAAGCCGCGCGCCCCTTAGGAGCGCGCGGCTTTGGTGGTGCGCCGGCGGCGGTGGCGCGCCTAAGGGACGCTGTTCTTATTGCGTCTCTCGGCCCCTCCCGCTGATGTCGGGGTAGCTGCCACAGGAAACCAGGAAATGGTAATGCGAAGCTCTCCGGGTGCTTTCCCTCCTCCGAAATCGGTAATGCGAAGCTCTCCGGGTGCTTTCCCTCCTCCGAAATCGCTGCAACTCAGGTACCTCTGGGACGCTGTTCTTATTGCGTCTCTCGGCCCCTCCCGCTGACGTCGGGGTAGCTGCCACAGGAAACCAGGAAATGGTAATGCGAAGCTCTCCGGGTGCTTTCCCTCCTCCGAAATCGCTGCCCGGCGCCATTTTGAATACTGGTAGCCGACGGCATGAGTGCAGTAGATCAATCCAGGACCTCCGCCGGACCACTAGAGACTTTAGGCAAGTCTTGGGGATGTCAGGAGGGTGGGGGGTTTATTCATTCAGGATTCATTACATTCATGGGGGTTCACCATACGTTTCGTGAACCCACAAATGCAACAAATAGGGACCTATACGTTGCGGATTGCGCATTTGTTCACAACGAATGCACATCCCCACTGTTCATACCCACAGCAGCTCCTACCTCTACTATCTACATTCTACTTACCTCTTGTTGGTATGATTCCATGAATAAATTTCCTTTGCAGGCCTTTCCAGGTCTGCTTCATTACCCACAGGTTCCTCCTTCTCATAAATTATCACCAGGTAATATCTTTGGTTGTGAAGTTAGGCTGGCATGCTGGTGGTGGCATCGTGGAATGAGTGTGCCACAGAAGAGCTAGAAGCTGTGCGTTGTTGAAACATGCACATATATGTTTCATGTACAAATTTGCAAGAAAACAAAAAAACATATAATTCACATGTAATATATATGTTAAAATAGTGCATATTTTTATATTGATATAAAATTCATGCACATGTGTGTGCAAGCTCCTATGCATGTGTTTATGAGCTTGAGTGCAATTCTTTTAAATGTATCCTTCTATAGGCTTCAGGATATGATAGGTATCCAACCATATGATAAAGCTGAACAAGGGAGAGCAGATTTTCTGGGGAAAAAACCAGTTTATAAAGCTATGATTCTGTATACTAGAATAGACACTTAAATGTAATCAAAACATTCAAGGAAGAAAAGCATACCAAGTGCTGCCAAAACTTCTAGTAATATATAAATGATTCAGAAAGGCTGCCTACATTCTACTTATCTCTTGTGCTTACTTGTAAAGATCTGAAATGCTCACATTTAAGTTTCCGATACACAAATTTGTCATAAACAATTCATGTTCCAATCAAATTGTGATCCAAACAAACAATACAATTGTAAACTATGAAGATAAAGACATAAGATAACAATGGACTCAATGAATTCAAACTGAAGGCAGAAAAGAGCCTGAGGTGAATAGATATTCTGGAAGACTAGCAAATAAAAAAAAAAATACTTTCAGAGTTTCAGCAGAAGCTACATGAGAAGTAGAATAGCAGAAAACTGGATGATAATGAACTTATTGAGGCCTATGCATCAAAATGTAATAATGTATTTATGCAGTTTAACATGTGTTATGATTAAACAGGCCCCATTAATTTCAATGGGGTTTATGACTAACAAAGCATATTAATGTGCAATAAACTGCTTTAGACAGTAATGATATAATAGCCTGCAAGAAGAAAGTAAATGCAAACTATCATAATTTTGAAAGTGGACAAGTGAATATTAAAAGTATGCATATAAATGGTTTTCCTACTCCAGCTTCACCCCCAGGAATAACTCTTTCATTTGTGCATACGAGTACATGAAAAGTCACTTCTGCACATACTTTGATGCACCAAATCTCCAGGACAATTTTCTAAAAGCCAATTTAACAGTATTAAACTGTATTTCATGCTCATAAATGCTTTTGAAAATCACTCCCTTCATGTTACTGATGTGTATTAGCATATTATTGTATTTGGTAAATAGGCCTCGTAATAAAATATTTGGGACTTTCCCTGATGCAAGCAAAGGGCTGTATTGTCAGCCTTATTACAATATGCCTAACCATTATCCTTTTTGTAATATGCAAAGTCACTCTGCTGAGATTGGTCCCCTATAGAAAAATGCAAAGAAACTGCATTGAGCATGCACAGGATAGCATAATAGCACTAAGTAAGGGCAAGAGACCAAAAATATTTGGCCTCAGTTCAATCTCCACACCACCTCTTTTGCATAAGGTATATAACACTTATTCACCCCAGTTCCATAGGATTTGATGAAGAAAACCTCTACATCCATTTATAAAGCTGTACAGGCGATGTGAATGAGAGACTGATTGGACCATATGGCCTTTATCTACTGTCCTGTTATATTTTTCTATGTTATGTAGTCAGGGAGTGTATAGTAGGGATGTGAATCCTTTTTTTGATGATTTAAAACAATCGTCAGATATATTTTAAATCATCAAAAATCGTTAGAGCCGTGATACAATAACAATTCCCCCAATTTATCGTCAAAAATCGTAAATTGGTGGGGGGGGGGAGGTCGGGAAAACCGGCATACCAAAACAACCCTAAAACCCACCCCGACCCTTTAAAAGAAATCTCCCACCCTCCCGAACCCCCCCAAAATGTTTTAAATTACCTGGGGTCCAGTGGGGGGGGGGGGGTCCCGGCGCAATCTCCCACTCTCGGGTCACAGCTGTGTTAAGAGAAATGGCGCCGGTGGCCCTTTGTCCTTACCATATGACAGGGCAAAGGTAGCCCTGTCATATGGTAAGGGCATATGACATGTCATATGCCCTTACCATATGACATGAGTACATCCCTAGTACTCATGTCATTGTTTGTGCTGTCTTCCCCTCTTGGGATGTTCATGCCAATTTTATTGAAACCCTTTGTCCCTCTTTTGGTGTCTTTGAGTCCTTATGCCACTGTCTGAGCTGCTTTGCCCCTGTTTTGTTACCCTTGGGTCCTCAAGTTTTTATTTGTGCTATTTTGCCCCTCTTTTGAAGCCTGGAGCTTTCTATTGAACTGTTTATGTTGCTTTGTCTCTGTCATTGTAACGTGGGGTGTTTGCACTGCTTTGCACCACTTTTAGTGCATTGAGATGTTCATGCTACTGTTGTTGGTGCTCTTTTCCCCCTCCTTTGATACCTTGGGGTCTTCATGCCACTGTTTGTGATGCATTGCCCATTTCTCAGTGCCTTGGGCTCTCCACTGTTAGTGTCATTATTCTCCACTATTGATGACATAGAGTAATGCTGCCTCTGCGACAGATGCCTATCGGCAAGTTTTATTAAACTTGCCGATAGGCATCAGCAGTAGAGGACAGAAAATCCCAATGTTATAGGCCAAAATATGATACATTTCTTCCTTCATTTACTTTAAAGGAAACTGTAATGAAATGACATATTGAATGAAATGAATGAACTTGGGAACTGAAATGAACAAAGGAAATAAAAAAATGACAACTGAAATAATGAGCAGAACCAGATTGCTTTCCATGCACACCCCTGGTAACTTTTGTTCAGTATTCCCCCCCCCCCCCCCCCACACACACACACACACACACAAAAAGGCTTGGGAAAGGACCATTGACACAGTTGGTAGGGCAGCATATAGTAAAGGGTAGATATCACTCAATTTATAGAGGAAAGGGAAAACTGAAAGTGGAATACATCCAAGGATATTAAAAGAGTTCTGAGAGGTTCTGGCAGGTGCTGTTGAATTGCTCTTTGGAGACAGAGGTTCCAAAGGCCTAGAGAAAGGCAAATGGTTATCCCTCTTTATTGAACTGGAAATAGGAAGGATGTTAGTAGCAATAGGCCAATTGGTGCAAATTAATGGAGTCACTGCTAAAGGAATATATAGGAATAAAATTGCCAATTATTACATGTTATTGTTATCTTGTAGAAATGCATATAGTTGTGCGGCCTGAGACTATTAATGAGTAGGTAAGTGTGCTGTTTGACATCCTATTAGCGATGTACACGATGTACACGATCCTATTAGCGATGTCCCCTAATTATTCACTAGCCACTTTCATCTTGCAACTATGTTCGGCTTCGTTCTAATAGCATATCCCCCCTCCCCCCCCCCTTTTAAATTCCTCCCGCTTAATGCTTTAAACCTCCCTCCCCTTAAACTCCACCCTCATCCCTCTCTAACAAACCCTCCTCTTTTCCCTCCCTAATAAACCCTTCATCTTTACTGACCCCCTTCTTATCCCCCTCTTTCCCTCCTCCACTATCCCCTCCCTATGCTTGTCATCCCGGCACTCAAGCTCTTTATTGGTTCGATTCATCCACACGTAAATTAATCATGTTAAGGTTTCTTCATTAACCTCTGTCAAGGAATATGTATAATTAAGATTATCTTTCTAATAACATGTTACTGTATTGTTCTTATACGTTTGACTTATATTTAAATTGTTATTTAAAAGGTTTCCTCGTTATATGTAATGCTACCAAGCAAGTTTATTGTGTTCACTGTAAACCGATTTGATTTGCATACAATGTAAGAAGACCGGTATATAAAAACCAAAAAAATAAATAAATACATAAATAAGTTCCCTGATGAGATCCACTCGATTAAGTGCTATTCTATGTTCAGAAAGTAAGATAAAGCTTTCTATTTTAATCAGTCACTTTCTCAAATCGGCCAGAATTTGTTCACTGTCTTTAGAGGTTGTGATTTTATTATCAAGTATTACCTGCATTTTTATTTTTATTTCTTATGTTTTTATGATTTTTATGACTTTATTATTTGGATTTTACTGTTTCATTTTTATCTGCATTTATGTGACCATCTTTCTGTTTGTTAGTCAACTCTATTATGATGTTTGTTTTAGTACTTCGACTGTGTATGTTTAATAGTAACCCACCAATTACACTGGCTTGTGTGGGCCAAAAATCAGTTTAAATAAATAAATTAATGTATTAATTGATTAATTAATTTATTAATAGTGAAGTATCTTAGATCCAGAAGGCTACAATAAAACAAATATCATAATCTGTAGAATGGGAGTTCTAGGGGAAAAAAAAAGCTTAAATACAACGAAGTTCTTATGGTTCATGTTCTACATTGGTAATTGAAAAATAAACCCTAGGTTTTACAACCTGAGTACTGGCCTTGTGGCTACTTTCATGGATTTTCAGGCATAAGTAAGGCACAACAGCAGTGTCAGTCCTTTTAGAAAGGAAAATTCTATAACAGAGTACCATCAAGCTATGGTGAGATAGTCTTTGTGAGACTTTCCTCACTCCAATTGATGTCAAATCTTCATGAAGGTGTACTGTGCTGTTTGTACATCTCACTCTAGATGAGAAACTAGCCCCTAAAACCTAACGCACCACCACCTCTCCTCGACCAATCAAATGGCCCTTCTACAGAGATATAAATACTTCACTCCTATAAAGATCTTGTAGATAGTCTCTCCCTCTCCCTCTCTCAATGCAATTCTAATATTTTATCACAAATAGCATAATGATTGCTATTACATGGTGCAATATTGCCTTAATTTTCCTAAATCCTGCCCAAACTCCTCCCTGATCCCATACATTCATGCCATAATGCATTTTGATGAATGACCTGGATAGATAGTGGGAATTGCAATAGAATTTGATATATTTTTCTGGAAAGAAGAGAAGAAATCTTGATGTCTGTACTACATGTTATAATTTTCCTCACAGACTAAACAAACTGAAGAAAAATTTCACAAAGGAAGTAACCTGATAAATCCATCTCAAAGAATATGTAGCAAATATATCGTGAATAATGAATCTATATCTCTGGATCCAATATATTTACTGGGAACCAATAATTCTCAGTAAATTTTATAATTGTCAGTTGGACTGTTAGATGTTTGCGGGGTTAAAGGGGCACTTATAGAAGAAAAGGCCATCATGGAAAAATTAAACAATTTCTTTGCTTCAGTGTTTACTGAAGAGGATGTTGGGAAGATAAAGTTCTGGAGAAGGTTTTCAAGGGTAATGATTTAGATGAACTGAACCAAATCATGGTGAACCTAGAAGATGTGTTAGGCCTGATTGACAAACTGAAGAGTAGTAAATCACCTGGCCCAGATGGTATACACCCCAGGGTTCTGAAGGAACTAAAAAATGAAATTTCAGATCTATTTGTTAATATTTGTAACCTAACATTAAAATCATCCATTGTACCTGAAGACTGGAGGATGGCTTATATAACTTCAATATTTAAAAAGGGCTCCTGGGGTGATCCAGTAAACTACAGACCAGTTAGCCTGATTTCCATGCCAGTCAAAATAGTGAAAAGTGTTCTAAAAATCAAAATCCTAGAACATATAGAAAGACATGGTTTAATGGCACAAAGTCAGCATGGCTTCACCCAAGGCAAGTCTTGCCTCACAAATCTGCTTCACTTGTTTGAAGGGATAAATACAAATGTAGATAATGTTGAACTGGTAGATGTAGGGTATTTGGATTTTCAGAACTTAAGAACATAAGAACATGCCATACTGGGTCAGACCAGGGGTCCATCAAGCCCAGCATTCTGTTTCCAACAGTGGCCAATCCAGGCCATAAGAACCTGGCAAGTACCCAAAAACGAAGTCTATTCCATGTTACCGTTGCTAGTAATAGCAGTGGTTATTATCTAAGTCATTTTAATTAATAGCAGGTAATGGACTTCTCCTACAAGAACTTATCCAATCCTTTTTTAAACATAGCTATACTAACTGCACTAACCATATCTTCTGGCAACAAATTCCAGAATTTAATTGTGCGTTGAGTGAAAAAAATCTTTCTCCGATTAGTTTTAAATGTGCCACATGCTAACTTCATGGAGGCCCCCTAGTCTTTCTATTATCCGAAAGAGTAAAAAAACCGATTCATATCTACCTGTTCTAGACATCTCATGATTTTAAACACCCCTATCATATCCCCCCCTCAGCCATCTCTTCTCCAAGCTGAAAAGTCCTAACCTCTTTAGTCTTTCCTCATAGGGGAGCTGTTCCATTCCCCTTATCATTTTGGTCACCCTTCTCTGTACCTTCTCCATTACAACTATTAATTAAGTTGATTTAGAAAATAACCTCTGCTATTACTAGCAATGGTAACATGGAATATACTTAGTTTTCGGGTACTTGCCAGGTATTTGTAGCCTGGATTGGTCACTGTTGGAAAGAGGATGCTGGGCTTGATGGACCCTTGGTCTGACCCAGTATGGCAATTTCTTACGTTCTTATAAATTTGAAGGACAATTGTTGTTGGTTCCCAGTAAATATATCAGATCCAGATATTTAGATTCATTATCCATAGTATATCTGTTACATAATTCTCCTCAACTCATTACTGGAAAGACATTAATTAGACAGAATAATCAAAGAGGAACTTATTTTCTGCGTCCCAATGCTTCTGGAGTTCCTTATTATATGAGGCTGGTACATAAGTGCTGTGCGCACAGCATTTGAGTGAGTGAATTTGTCTATTTCTTGGTAAACGTTTTGTGGATTTATATGCATCTTGACACTTCAAGGTGAGTCATTAAAGAGCAAGAAGCCTCAATGTTGCACTAAAACATTTTAGAGTGCTTGCAAAATAACGGCCAATTCACTCATAGCTTAACATAGGTGAGCAATTACTTGCTTGCAATATAAAAATCAGCAAGCAAGTGATTACAAAATCTACATACAGAATGATAATGAGCTAATTAGCACCCTGTTCACTAAATGCAGCGAAATGTACCCTGATTATTGGGTCCCAATAAATTTATCTGCTCTAAGTGAGTGATACATTTTTGTTAGCCCACAGTGCCATTATACTGATATTTAACATGGTGCTTCCATTCAACCTAAGGAATTTCTGATTGAGGAATAAGCTCCCTCTGTGTTGTGGGAATCTCAGTTTAGTAGACCCTTGGGCCAACCTGCTGGAGACTAGAAAGAGATGGACAATGTCTCTGATGAACAGCGGGCCGGGAGGCAGATGTTCAGGTGGGATGTAAATGCTCTTCACCCTGGAAGCTGGTGCTCCCCTAGGAGGAGCCCATAGGAGCCCAACCGCTGGGACTTAGGTGGCTTCACCCTTGGAAGCCGAAGCCCCCTGGGAGGAGCCCGTAGGGGCCCGACCGCTAGGACTTAGGCAGGTTGTGGATCAGGACAGGTACCTGGAACCAGACTAGGACAGTAGTGATACTGTAACTGGGTACGGGTTCTGGAAGCAGGCAGGAACTGTAGCAGGACTCGGGTACTGGAACCAGGCAGGAACTGTAGCAAGACTTGGGTACTGGAACCAGGCAGGAACCAAGCAGGTACTGTAGCAAGCATGCAGGAACCAAGCAAGTATTGTAGCAGGAATGGAGCGACGTAGCCAAGCAGGTCACTCCGGGGTGCTAACCCATTGCAAGGCAAAGGCTGGATGGCCGCGGCCAGCTTATCAAGGCCGCAGCATCTGATGTCAGGAATTGGGCGGAGTCAGTACTGGCGGGAAACAGGCTACAAAGGCGCCCAAGTGGCGCGCACGTGTGCCTAGGAACAAGGCATCCACCGGAACCTTCATGGCAGCGCTGCCCCAACGGGGATGCCGCCAAACAGGCCACAAGCCAGGACTCCAGAGGCGGGAGCAGGTCCGGGAATCAAGAGGTAAGAGCCTGGCCGCGGTGCTTGTGGCCAGGACTACAACACTCTGGGTACTCCTACAAAAGTATTCATTTTTCTTTGCAGTTATGTAACAGAAAAGTAATGTGAACGTTATACATTTTCTTAGCAGTTGTGCAACAGTAAAAACAATTTGAACAATATCAGAAATAAGCATATCAAGTCCAGAGAGCATTATTAGGTTGGATGAGGAGGGTATGCAGGTTCAGGGTGAAGAGAATGTATTAAGAGGTTTACAACTGAGAGTTCAGTTGAGAGTTGGGATGATCAGACGTCTGAAGGTCAATGTAGAATTTGCGGAACATTAGTGTTTTTAGGTCTTTTTTGAATGTTTTTAGGTCGTGTTGGGTTCTCAGGAATTTAGGTTGGGAGTTCCAAAGTTTAGGTGAGGCAATTGAAAAGGCTCTTTCTCTTGAGGTTGCCAGATGCACATCTTTGATAGGGGGAATGTTTAGGTAACCTGAGTTATTAGAGAGTAGGTTTCTTGGAGGATTTTGAGGGATTATGTTTAGGGTGTTAAGACCTTGATGATCATTGTTTAGGATTTTGTGGATTATGGTCATTGATTTGTAAGCAATATGTGCAGTAATAGGGAGCCAGTGAAGTGAGGTCAATATTGGTGTTATGTGTTCACTTCTTTTTGTTCCAGTTAGGACTCTGGAAGCTGAGTTCTGCAGTATTTGGAGTAGTTTGAGGGATGAAAAAGGTATTCCAATTAGTAAGGAGTTGCAATAGTTGAAGGTGGAGAAGATAAGAAGTTGTAGTACAGTTCTGAAATCGTAGGGGTTGAGAAATGGTTTCAGGTGTCTTAGGGTTAGGAGTCTGTGGTATCCTTCTTTAGCTTTATTTGCTATGTGGTTCTTGAAAGAAAGTTCTTTATCAATGATAACTCCGAGATTCCTGGTGTGGGTGGTAGGGAGTATAGTTATCATTTGTTTGTCAAGTATTGTCAGGGGTGGCGGAGTTGGATTGGGTTTTTTATCCATGAGTATTATTTCAGTTTTGTCAAAGTTGATTATGAGTTTCAGGGAATTTAGGAGATGTTTCACTGAGGTTTTCTTGTAGGTATCTTCAATCAAATTTTGTATGGGAATGAGGAGCTGAATGTCATCAGCATAGAGGAAGTGTGTGATTTCATATTCTTTTAGTAGTTGGCAGATGGGGAGAAGGTATATGTTGAAAAGGGTGGCTGATAAAGCTGATCCTTGAGGGACTCCGGTGTTGAGGTTGATTGTTTTTGATAGTTGTTGTTGATTAATACTTGGTATGTTCGATCAGATAAATAGGAAGAAAACCAACATAAGGTATTGCCAGTTAAACCAATTTGGGATAGTCGCTCCAATAGTATATTGTGGTTCACTGTGTCGAAGGCGGCTGAAAGGTCAAGAAGAATGAGCAAGTATTTTTCACCTTTGTCAAAGCCTCTTATAATAATGTCATTTAGGGAGATGAGGAGAGATTCCGTGTTTAGGTTTTTTCTAAAACCATATTGGGATGGAGGTAGGATGCTGTTTGTCTCCAGGTAGTCATCTAGTTGAGTGTGTACTACTTTTTCAATGGTTTTGGCTATGAATGAAAGGTTTGATATGGGACGGTAGTTGGTAAGGATTTCCGGATACCTTCTGAACAATCAGCTGCCTTTAGAGCCTTCCACTCATTTTCTGACATACAGCCCCTTCCCTGAAAAAAGTTCAGTCCCTCTGGAGACTCCCCAAAATCCCTCTTCCACCCCACACCCCAAGAAATATGAAATTACTTCTGATGGCTATCCTTGAAGGAAAAAGATATCTTCTTCAGATATGATCCCCCTTGAAAGAAGCACCCTCTGGGGGCTATCCCAAGATATACTACCCTGTCCCACATCTCCAGAAATGGAACTTTCCATTTCAGAGGTTCTTCAAGTCTTCACTGGAAGGAGTGACTGGAAAGCCCTCCTACCAGTATAGCAGCAGAACGCTGAATGATGCTATCAGTACTAGAGATGTGAATCGTGTCCTCGATCGTCTTAACGATCGATTTCGGCTGGGAGGGGGAGGGAATCGTATTGTTGCCGTTTGGGTGTGTAAACTATCGTGAAAAATGGTTAAAATCGTGAGCCGGCACACTAAACCCCCCTAAAACCCACCCCGACCCTTTAAATTAAATCCCCCACCCTCCCGAACCTCCCCCAAATGCTTTAAATTACCTGGGGATCCGGCGGTGGTCCAGAACGGCGGCGGTCCGGAACGGCCCCCCTCAATAGAATCGGGTTGTCTTCAGCCGGCGCCATTTTTCAAAATGGCCGCCGGCCAGCGGCCGGCCAGCGGCCAGCGGCCCCGCTGAACGACCTCCTGCAGTCGATCTCCTGCCGGCGCCATTTTCCGTACGAAAACGATTCGCGGCAAGAAATCGCTCCCGGAACCCCGCTGGACTCCCAGGAAAATTTTGGCCAGCTTGGGGGGGCCTCCTGACCCCCATAAGACCTGCCAAAAGTCCAGCGGGGGTCCAGAACGACCTCCTGCGTCAAATCGTTTTTGTCTATGGCCGCCGCCATTTTGCGGCGGCCATTTTGAAAAATGGCGCCGGCTGAAGACAACCCGATTCTATTGAGGGGGCCGTTCCGGACCGCCGCCGTTCTGGACCACCGCCGGATCCGCAGGTAATTTAAAGCATTGGGGGGGGGGGTTCGGGAGGGGGGGGGATTTAATTTAAAGGGTCGGGGTGGGTTTTAGGGGGTTTTAGTGTGCCGGTTTTCCTGCCCTCCCCCTTCCCCCGATTTACGATTTTTTAACGATAAATTGGGGGAATTGGTATTGTATCGTGGCCCTAACGATTTTTTGACGATTTAAAATATATCGGACGATATTTTAAATCGTCAAAAAACGATTCACATCCCTAATCAGTACTTCACATAGATCAAGCCCCACAGGTTGATACATTGTGAAATGCTGAGAGATGATATCATCTGGAATTTGGCAGCTGTGCTCGCAGGCAGGTTCTCTAGCCCATCCTCCAATATTCAAATGAAGACTGGAGGGACTTCCAAAATGGAAAATTGATATTCCAGACAGATGGAGTATTAATCCCCAGTAGGGAATTCTTTCTTGGAGAATAGAAAGAAGATGGTAAGAAACACCTGGAGGGGGCTTATTTTTTTCAGGATATGTTGGGAGGAGCATGAAAGACCCTGAAGGGGTCTCTTTTTTTGTGGGGGGAGGGCTGGAGGGAATGGTAGGCCCTAGAAGGGCCATCAACTGATTTCATGGGGTATGGGAGGAATCCTCCTTACTAACCAGGCCTTGCACTTTCAGCTCATTAGTCCAGAAGAGTGTGATGTACAAAGTGTTCACACATAAAAAGCCTATGCTCTCTGTAATGTGAGTCTCTTAATGTGTGTACCTTCTGTATATGATTAACTTAGTGAACTATACATTAGATGTAATTTTAGTGTGCAAGCTAATACATTTAATTTAGCAAGGTAAAAAGATTTTAGCATGCAGCTTATTGAATTGGCCCTGTAGTGTCTTTTGTTAAGCAGTGTTATGAAAACTCTGTATGTTGCAGATAAGAAGAAAATTATTCACTGAAATTTTTTTAAAAATAAACCCAAGAAGAAGAAAGTAGGAAGATAGAAACTGCATTTGATAGTTCTGTGTACTACATTTTTTTAGATTGTACTTATGAATAAAGTAAAATAGAATTGAATTAAAAAAGTTCATTTTGAATATGTTCATTTACTCCAATATATTTCAACAAAGGTGAGTGTTTCCCTATTGTTCCAGAAAAATTAGTTTTGAAATGTTAGCAGATGGATTATTCAAACTTCTTAGCCATAAGAGGCGGATCAACTTTATGAAAAGATGTGAGGAAACATTTGTTTTTGCATGCAGAGGTCTGAGATCCTAGCATTTAAAGTATTCAGGTTCACTACACACTCACAAGTACTTCAAATGCATTTGCTTTCCACCTGCATTCACTTTGCAGCCAGAGCTTGTTAGGAAACATGCTGTCTAATCTGACAGAAGGTACTTCATTGGAAAATGCACCATGCTAACATCTTGAATATGTCTAAGATACCAGACTATTTAAAGCACCTTTGCATTGATAAAATTCACATTGTGAAGATGTGATACTTGGGTTCCATGTAATTCCCTGGTGACATTTGTTCAGTTATCCAAATAAGATACTGTGCCTGTGGGTTATGTGTTAACACTTTCAATTACTATTATATTTAGGGTGTTTATAAACTGCCCCTCTGATTTTCAGATTACTTGAGGTGATGAACAGCATAAAAAAACGCAAGGCATGTACAATTAAAAACATCTAAAATATAACTAACATCAGCCTTAATCCAACCTAAATAAGTAGTCAACTATAAAGTAGCTCAGCTACCAGGGAAAGAAATATGAAAGATAAAAAGGAAGATTTTCACTGTAAGCTTCGGAAGTTTGTTCCTGTAAGGTTCTGCTGCCAGACTG
Source organism: Rhinatrema bivittatum (assembly GCF_901001135.1). Lineage (NCBI taxonomy): Eukaryota > Metazoa > Chordata > Amphibia > Gymnophiona > Rhinatrematidae > Rhinatrema > Rhinatrema bivittatum. The sequence continues at coordinate 173,390,177 of NC_042616.1, forward strand.
CAGGTGTCTCCCTTTCTAAGAGCAACTCATGAGAGAGTGAATGTCCATCCTTCCACCAGCAGGTATCAGTATATTTTCCTTGGCTAGTTTGATTGCTCCTTCTGCTATCTGGTTCCCATTTCCTCTCGAGGTCTATCTTGCTTGAGGTAATTTCCTGTTCTATTACATATATATACTAAGATCTTGCCTGTTTTTTTTTTTTTTTGCCCATGCGTGGTCTTATAAAATGCTAACATGTGCTCACATGCTACCAGTTTCCCAGTAGTGGTCCTGCTATTCCCCAAATCTCAATTTGTCATGGTGTCTTCTGCTGGCCTTTTCTCTCAAGAGGTGCTCAGTTTGTTTAGGCTGCCCATGTGAAACCGTATCCAAGGCCTTAATGCAACATCTAGCACTCTCCCCAATCCAACTCTCTAGTCACCCAATCAAATAAATTGATCATATTTGTCCTACAAGACCTACCTCTGGTAAAACCATGCTGCTTTAGATCTTGTAATCTATTTTATTTCAGAAACTCCATTATCCTCTTTTTTATTTTTTAGCAGCCTGTACTTCCTAGCCTCCTTCTTAGTTCCACTTTTGTGAATAGGAAACACATCTGCCTATCTCCAGTCCTTTGAAACTACTCCTGAATCTAAAGAAGCATTGAAAAGGTCAACCAGTGGAGTTGCCAAAACTTCTCTAAGTTCTTTTAACACTCTTGAATGTATTATATCTGGATCTATTGCTTACCTACTTGCAGATCAGTTAGCTCATCATGAACTCAAGTCTTGTGAAAATCATGTGACTTTTTCTCACTTCCAATCCTGTTCATGTTTATTTTCTGTGGTCCTACTCCAGGTTCTTCCTCAGTGAACACCAAACATAAATATTTTAAGCAACGCCAATTTTTCCTTGTCAGCCTCAACATCAAGAGAGCCTAACTCCAATCCTTGAGAGCCACAATCAAGCAAGGCTTTTAGGTTATCCACAATGAATATGCCTGAGATAGAGCTGCATGCAATGGAGGGAGTACATGCAATACTATCTCAGGCATATTCATTGTGAATATCCTGAAAACCTGGCCTGTTTGTGACTCTTGAGGACCAGAGTTGACCACCCCTGCTCTGCATATTCATCCCCTTCACCCAGGGATGCTGCATCAGTATGCATGAGTATGCAGCATCCTAAGCAAACCTTTGGTCATGCACCCCCCCCCCCCACCAACTTCCTAGTGGCTGAAGCTCCAGCACACGGTATTTGTTCTGGTAAAACACCCCTCTGGGCCTCACACTGGCTGTATTTTGCCACCTCCAAAAGGTTGGAGCTCTAAGCAACTTCCTAGTTTGCCTAATGTAAGCATTGGCCCTGCCTTCACCTTTGAGTCTCACGCCACTTTTTCTTCTCCTATCACTAACATATCAACAAAAAAAATTACCATTTTACCCTGTTAATTGTTTTTTCTTCCATTTGCTTCTTTGCATTCTTGACTACTTTCCCAGCTTCTCTTAGCTTTTCCAAATGCCATCTTCAGTCTTCCTTTTCCTGTGCTCTTTTGTAGTTTATGAACGCCAGTCTTGATTCCTTATGTTTTTAGCTGCTTCTTTAGAAAACCATAGCAGCCTCTTTCGCCTCTTTCCTTTATTTGCTTTCCTAATAAAATGGTTATAATATCTCTTTTTAGTTTTGTTTATTGATCTTCTATTTCCACCTCTCTCTCCCCATAGCAGACACTCTGGGAATTTCAAACCAGCATCTGCAAAAAACATCACAACAGGTGATCAAGCTATCACACAGCTTAACACTCCTGAAAAAGTTGTAGTTAAAATCAGCATTAAATCCGTGCAATAGGGCTTCACAAAACAGTAAGCCCACCCCTAACTCCTCCTCTTTTTCAGATTTGCATCACACCATACAATATGGTGCTTTTGCATGCATTAAGGACTTATCGCATGCAAAAATGCCTTAGCGCATTTTGATAAATGAGGGGGATACCTATTACTATCAATTCTCATCATACATTTACATGGGTACCTAATATTTATTTGGGCACCTAGTGATCTTGCCTCCTGACACATTCCCACAAACAGTTTCCTACGAGATTGTGTTTCTCTCATTATATCTGGATATATCCAGACTTTTTGTCCGTAGTACAACTTATTTCGATTTCGCAGATAGGGAACTACGTCCCTATCTGCGAAACAAAAGTTCCCCGATAATCTATCTGTTCTTCAGATGGTTGTTCCAAGAAAGCAGTTAAATCAGATTCAATATTCAAATTAGGCACTTTTAAACCTATCTCATTCACATTCTTAGTTGTTGAAGCAAAATAAATCTTAGATGTCAGTGGTAACTTTTCTAAAGACAATAAAAGAACATTCATAAGACATTTTTTAAATTGTTCTTTCGGGGATATTAATTTAATGCTTAGAAAGTTTAATATTCTAAGATTTAAATATCTCATATTGTTCTCAATGTTTTCAATTTCACTCCTCATCATTCTGTCTGATTGAATTAAATTAGTTTGTATTTCTTGGACAGTAGTAATTTGATCCAACATGTCTTTTATTCTAACCTCATGGGAATTTAACATAGGTTCCATTATCTGGATCGTATTTTGAGAAGTATTTATTACACTTTTTAATGAGGAGATCGATTTCTCCAGTATAACCAATACATTCCAAACAGAATCTAAAGTGCTTATATTTGGTTTAGATAATTTCTTCATAGTGAGACCAGTGCTCATCATCCCTTCTCGGCAAGTTTCTATAATCATTCTGATTTCACTTGCCAAGTCCTCCCCCTTCCCCCTTCTAGATTTCCTAGATGGCTCTGATGTTATCTGTTCTCCTAACACAACATTCTCTTTCTCTTTACTGTTTACCAATACCCGATTAGGCATATCAAAAGAGTCCATCGCAATACCCCCAGTTACCACCTCTGCTTCTGATTTCTTTCCTGCCCCCTGCTGTAAATCTGGAACAGAAACCTGGAGATTACTTTGAAATGGAGTGGAGAGAGCTTCAGGTGCACCCAGGCTCAATGAAGTTTGTTTGTCCATGAGGGGCAGGTTATGTTCCTTACCTGACCCCTCTGTGGACCTTTCTCCCAGTGTTGAGGCTGCAGCCAGCGCAAAGTACCCCTCAATCAAAGGTTGCAAAGGGGTAATTGATACTGAAGCAGAGGACTCCATTCGCAATCGTCCCTTCCTCTTCGTATGCGGCATTTTTGAAGCAAATAATTAAAATTGGGGAGCTTTCCAGAACTGGCCTCTCCTTAATAACTTTATCCTTCGATCCTTTCAGAGAGGTCTCAGAGAAGTGCCACTCCTAATCCAAATACTCCTTCATGAGATGGGGCCAGCTTTAAGGACCCCGCTGGTCTCACAATGATGACGTCACATGGGAGGGTCGAGCAGAAGCCCCGTTGGGGCCGGGAAAGTAGCCCTCACCCCCGGTAAACACCTCTGCAGCTCTTTCTCTTCTTTCTCCTTCTCCTCCGCCTCGATTAAAGCAGCAAAAGGGGCTGGCTTTAAGAACCCCGCTGGTCCCACAATGATGACATCACATGGGAGGGTCGAGCAGAAGCCCCGGTGGAGCCGAGAAAGCAGTCCTCACCCCCAGTAAACACCTCTGCAGCTCTTTCTCTCCTTTCTCCTTCTCCTCCGCCTTCACTAATGGAGTTTCTGTCTGTCACACACTCTCAGACAAGTTGACAGACTGCTTTCATTCTAGTGCTTAGCAAACACAATGCCAACTTGCCAAGAAGAGTTGGAAGTTTGCTACTGGCGCAAACTCAGTCTCTTTCTGGTGATAGATAAGGGCTATCCCTCACAGTGGGGTAGATTTTATAATTTTGCGCGAGCACGTACTTTTGTTTGCGCACCAGGCGCGAACAAAAGTACGCTGGATTTTATAAGATACGCGCGTAGCCACGCATATCTTATAAAATCCGGGGTCGGCGTGCGCAAGGGGGTGCACATTTGTGCAACCTGTGCGCGCCGAGCCCAGTGCGCGCTGCCTGTTCCCTCCGAGGCCACTCCGATTTCGGAGCGGCTTCGGAGGGAACTTTCCTTCGCCCTCCCCCCACCTTCCCCTCCCTTCCCCTACCTAACCCACCCCCCGGCCCTATCTAAACCACCCCTTACCTTTGTTGGCAGATTTACGCCTGCTGAAAGCAGACGTAAATCTGCGTGCGCCAGCGGGCTGCTGGCACGCCATCACCTGACCCGGGGGCTCGTCTGGAGGCCTCAACCATGCCCCTGGGCTGGCGCCACGCCCCAGGCCCGGCCCTGAAATGCCGCGTCACGCACCCAAAACGCTGCATCATTTATGGCACGCCCCCGACACGCCCCTTTAACAAAGCTCTGTGCGTGCCAGCGGCCTATGCAAAATAGGCACGCCGGTGCGCGAGGGCCCTGCGCGCGTAAATATGGCCGGATTTACGCGCGCAGGGCATTTAGAATCCGGCCCAGTATGTGCAAAAATGTCTCCTTCACACTGTTTATAGTCCCGAGGGACTATAAACAACACACATACACATACACTGTAGATTAACTCCTTTTGCACACACAAAAAAATTGTAACAGAAAAAGATACTGGTAAGGCAGTGCTTACGTTCTTTATCTGCCAGTCAAGCAGTGCATACTGTGCAGTAGGGATGTGAATCGTTTTTTGACGATTTAAAAAATTGTCCGATATATTTTAAATCGTCAAAAATCATTAGAGGCACGATACAATAGGAATTCCCCTGATTTATCGTCAAAAATCGTAAATCGGGGGAGGGGGAGGGGAAGGGGGAGGGCGGGAAAACCGGCACACTAAAACAACCCTAAAACCCACCCGACCCTTTAAAATAAATCCCCCACCCTCCCGAACCCCCCCAAAATGTTTTAAATTACCTGGGGTCCGGTGGGGGTTCCCGGTGTGATCTTCCACTCTCGGGCCACGGCTGCGTTAATAGAAATGGTGCCGGCGCTACCTTTGCCCTGTCATATGACAGGGCAAAGGTAGCGCCGACGCCATTTTGGTTCCTGTCCCCCGACGTCATGAGCACAGGAGATCGCTCCCGGACCCCCGCTGGACCCCCAGGGACTTTTGGCCAGCTTGGGGGGGCCTCCTGACCCCCACAAGACTTGCCAAAAGTCCAGCAGGGGTCCGGGAGCGACCTCCTGCACTCGGGTCGTATTGCCGTATTGCAAAATGGCGCCGGCCATACGGCCATACGGCCGGTGCCATTTTGCTATACGGCAATACGGCCATACGGCCTGCGCCATTTTGCAATACTCGCCTCATTTTCCACACCGCTCGCACGCGATAAGGGACCTTTTGCACGCGAAAAGTCCCTTATCGCATGCGATACCAGGATGGGAGCAGAGTTGGGGCGGAGTCAGCCCCGGAAGAGGAGGAATCGGGGCATCATCGGGGCCGACTCTGTGCTGACGCCACTGACAGCAAAAAGGTAAGTGCCTTTTCGCCGCAGCTTTCGCTGCCAATAGCTACACCTCCAATGGTGGCGCTATTGGGTGCGAAACCGGCAGCAATCGCACCGCGACGGTGCGATCGCTGCCGGCTAGCGCAGGCTCTTCCCCCGTTTCGGCCCCCCGCCCCTCATCTTCTAAAGTATCACAGGCCTGCGATACTTTAGAAAATGAGGCCCTTAGAAATCACTATCACTGCTGGGGGGTTTTGTCTGCACTGCCCTTTGCACTGCTCCAGTGAACAGACAAAATGCAGCAGTATCTCTGTCTCTCACTCACAGTGAAATGATTACTCTGTGAATTCAGCAGTCAACATAACAGAAAGTCCTTTGCCAATGCCAAAATTCCTCTTTCTCCTTTTTGCAAGAACCTTTTCTTTAACTCTAAGAGACCTTATGAAAAGACAAGCTTATGCTCAGACCTATCAGTTGGAGGACATCAGCCTCACTTAATCAATATGCCAACATAAGCTAGGTAAAAAAAAAAATAATGCTTCATTTTGATTGGTCCTCTGTTCTGCTACTTACCTACTTCTCCCACCTTGACTCCAGCCTGTCTACTGCCTCACACAGCAGGGACTGGTTGCTATCATTATATTTTTCACAACAGTACTTTTCAATAGGTCAAAGACTTGAATAGGAAACATAAACGAATGAGATGAACGTTTTTGTTTATATTTGTGGTCACTCTCCAGTCATTTCAGAGGGCCACAAATGAAACAAAAATGTTTTCATTCGGTGCATTTTACTCATTCATTTCAAACAAATGCACATGCCTACCATGTTTTAAAATATCAATTCTTTTGAGTATTCAAGTGTATTCTGCTTAAACCAGACACAGATGTTTCAAATTGTACAATGATTTGATCGTTCTTTTGTTCTAAAGGGACTACCAGCTGAACACTATCTGCATAGATAGATCCTTTAAGGATCATTATTTGAAGTAAAAGTCCTAGTGGATGTAAAAAAAAAATGTTAAAAAAAATTGGGGAACCTCATAAGTCAAACTCATAGAAGGTTCATCTTTTGCTTTAACACAAGTTCTATGATTTTTAAGCTGACCTCTCCAAGAGAATATCATAATCAGTTCAATAAAACATGGATGAGATCTAACATCATTAGCATAATCTACTGATTGTGATCTACCCATCATAGAACATCATGATGCATTGATATTAGACCAGTCTTGATGCTATCACCCTTTTGAAGACAATCTGATAAACCCTCATACTACTCTAAAAATGAAGTAATTTGGCTAGTCACCAGGTTTTTTTTTTCAATTAACCTGAAATTGATGATAGTTTTGGATGATATTTCATATACAATATTCTGTCTTTTCTTGACTAGCTTCTTAAAAATTGGGCTAATGTTGAATATCTCAACAAAAGAGATGTAGCCATTCTCAAGGGAGAAATTTATTAACGTGAGCATGCATTGTAAAGCCTCAGCCAGGAAATCTTCACCATTCTAGAGGGGCAAGGATCTAAAATACATGTGGTAGACCTTATTCTTGACAGAGAGCTCCTGAATTCTAGCAGAATAATTTCATCAAAAGTTTCCAAAATATGCACATTTAAACCTCCTACAGGATTAAGTCTGTCTCCTCTCTATCAGTAGGGCTTTTGTACTCTAAAGAGGTCATGCTGGCCCAAAACTCATCCACCTTTGATAGACAATAAGAGGAAAAAGTTCAGTCAGTCATAACATGATTTTCAGTAAGTACAACTTCTTGGCCAGACTATTTTTTAACTATGGAAAATAGTTCATGAAAGTTATTATTAGAATAATCTGTTTTCCATAGTAAGATTTCTGAGCTTTCAGAGTCTCAGTCAAATCAGTAGTTTGCTGAATATCTCCAGCTTTTTTTCACAAAAGAATCTTTGCTGTCTAATCAGTATCTTTTTAAATGTCTTTCCAATTTTTTTAAAGATCATAACTTATCTGAATTCCAGCCAGGCATCCAAGAACTTCATCTAATTACATTTCACAATGGAGTTGTGGCATCTACGGCCTTATTTACATTTTAATTCCTGTTCTCTATAAGATCTTCTGCATGGGCTCCATCTTCTTCTACCACTGAGAGAGATAAAAGCTAATGGGAGCAGAATCAATCCTATGTCCAGTAATTTGGGTTAATTGAGATAGTGCTCCAATTTCCAAATGAATAATAAAAAAGATACTGATAAAGTGGTAAGACAGTGCTTCTGAGCTGAGGCAGACAGAGATGTATATAGATAAGAACTTCAGGGACATAGTAGCTTGGTCCCAACTCCAGTCTGACAGCCCTGGAGCTGCCTTGGAGGAAGAAGTTCTCCTGGTCATAAAGCATCATCCTGGTGCAGCAGGAATTGATCCTGGAGCAAGGACCTGCTCTCCAGGTGATGCATTGTTCCCTTGCATCGAGGATGTGTCTCCCAGGGCTACTGCCTAAGAGGGAAGGGTTAGGTAGGCCATCATAGTTAGCGATTCGATTATTAGGAATGTAAATAGCTGGGTGGCTAGTGGATGTGAGGATCGCCTGGTAACATGCCTGACTGGTGCTAAGGTGGCAAACTTCACATGTCACCTAGATAGAATTTTAGACAGTGCTGGGGAGGAGCTAACATGGTACATGTGGGCACCAATGAAATAGGAACATGTAGGAAGGAAGTTCTGAAAGACAAATTTAGGCTCTTAGGTAGAAAGCTGAAATCCAGAACCTCCAGGGAGGCATTCTCTGAAATGCTCCCTGTTACATGTGTAGGTCCCCATAGGCAGGCAGAGCTCCGGAGTCTCAATGCATGGATGAAACATTGGTGCAAGGAAGAGGGATTCAGTTTTGTAAGGAACTGGGCAAACTTTTGGGGAAGGGGGAGTTGTTTCCAAAGGAATGGGTTCCACCTTAACCAGAGTGGAACAGGCTGCTGGTGTTAACCTTTACAGAGGGATAGAACAACTTTAAAACTAGACCAAAGGGGAAAGTTGACAGTTGCTCAGCAGTGTATGGTTCAGAGGGAGGTATCTTCAAAAGATATTAATAAAGGCTTCCCAAGAGAGAGGATCCAATAAAAGGAAAAGTAGTCCATGTGCCTATAAGTAAAGAATCACCTGAGCTAAAAGACTGGGCATCTATATGGCAGATCAAATATAATGTGGACAAGTACAAGGTGATCCTCTAGGCATCATAGTTGATATTACATTGAAATTGTCGACTCAGTGTACTATGAGGGTAAATGTTAGGAATTATTAGGAAGGGAATGGCAAATAAAATGGAGGATGTCATAATGCACCTGGATCGCTCCATCGTGAAACTGCACCATGAATACTGTGTGCAATTCTGGTTGCCACAGCTCAAACAAATATAGTTGTATCACACAAAGTACAAAGAAGGAAGGGTGACTAAAATGATAAAGGGCATGGAAAGGCTCCCCTATGAAGAAAAGATAAAGATGTTAGGGCTGTTAAGCTTGGAGAAGAGATGGTGAGGGGGATATGATAGAGGTCTACAAAATCATGAAAGGACTTGGATGGTTAAATGTGAATCATTTATTTACTTTTTTTAGATAATACAAGCACTAAGGGGCAAGTCATGAAGTTAGCAAATAGTACATTTAAAACAAATTGGAGAAAATTCATTTTCAATCAATGCACAATTAAGCTCTAAAATTCATTGCCAGAGGATGTGATTAAGGCAGTTAGTGTAGCTGAGTTTCAAAAAGATTTGGATAAATTCCTGGAGGAGAATTCCATAAACTGCTATTATTCAATAGGGAATAGCTTCTGCTTGTTGCTGGCATTAGTAGCATGGGATCTGTTTAATGTTTTTGTACTTGCCAGGTGCTTGTGACTTGGATTGGCCACTGTTGGAAACAGGATACTGGACATGATGGACCTTTGGTCTGATCCAGTATGACATATCTTAAGTTCTTATGTTCTTATAATATGAAAATAAAGTAATTAGATTTAGGAACTACCCTTGCCTTCTCCAGCTTCAAATCATGTTTATTTACCAAAGGATATAAGCCACATATTAAATCCAAAGAATGGTCAACAGAGTGGGTGGACTGTTTCACCAATTGGCTCAGATAAAAATGAGATAGAAAATTCTGGGCCTCTGTACAGCTTAGCTTATATCATCTACATGGATTACTACATTGTGGAATTGGAATGTTCAGCTTCACCTGATTTTACATTTTCTTTATCCCAGTCAAAACCTGCAGTCTCTCTGGTTTCGTGACCAGTGACTACACAGCTTGAGTTGAACAATCCACTACACTCTCTGCTTTCCCAGCTTCCACTCCTCAATACCAGTAACCTGGTCCAATGGTTGTATTTTTTGTTATAATACGACATTGCTGGGATAGCAAAAACTTGAATGTATAAGGGAAAAAGCAAAAAAGACATTCAGCGCTCTTATGTGGATGTTGATCTGGGAAAGGAAGGCTCTACCTTGAAAGATTGCGGGGTATGATAGCACTGAGTGAGTGAGTTTTTGGAGAAGGGAACAGATTTGACCTGTGGTGCTGCTGGTTTGCACAAAGCGTTGTACTCATTGGCTTAGGGGGGAGGAACTTAGGACCCCACCTATGCTGCTGAGAAATGCCGACGGGGAGGAAACTCTTAAGCCCATTATATTAATTGATCGTTAAAACCAGGTGGCACTCAAACAGTGGAGAGAATTTAAGGAGTGAGCCATTGCTGGTAGTTGTACAGAAGGAGAAATGGGAAAGACACTGCTGCACTACTGAAGATGTGGGATCCAGAGGGAGGTTAGACCATGTACCCATGCCTCCTGCAGCCCTATATATGCAATCATGACACCGAACCAGTTCCAAAGTCTGTGTCTACCACTGAATGCAGAGATCATTTAAAATAATTTAAGGCATTGACAGATTGTGCAAGTGATATGGTACACATTTTCAAAGACATCAGTGGTTATACATTTCTGGGAATCTGCTGCATCAAGTTACCAATTGGTTTCATTACCTTGAAGGGAACCTCAGCAGATTGCCAGGGCAACACGCTGAATATTCACAAGACATTCATGGACTACTGGCAATTTAACTGCTAGCACAACATCTATTGCCCACATGTCAACATCTGAGTACTCTTCAGTGTCGGAGGCACAAAACAATGTCTATGTTGCAGAAATATTAACCCCTCAAAACAGGCAAATTGAGATGGAGCTATATTGAAACTATATTAGAATATAGTTAAATATTATAATGCTAATCTTTTCTATCATAAACTACGGTAATGTTTTTGTCCAATTACTTCAATCATCCATAACTTAAAATCAGTTTTTGTATACAGTTTTCAGCACTAAAATAGCAAAGTTTATGAAGAAACGTTGATTATGAAAAGAAGTTAACAATGTGTTAAAATGATGCCATCTACTGGATATGTTGTGATCCTCTAGTGAGAGAGAATAAAAAAAAAACTGTAATACTTTGCTATTTACTGCATATGCAAGCACCAAACCATACATTTTGCTATTAAAAATAGCTTGCTGTGAAGGCACATCATTCAGCTTTTGAACTGAATGGCTCTAAGGGTGACATTCCCCCCAAAAGCATCCTTTCTCCACAGTTATGAACTCTATGTGCCGGAGGAGATTCTTTCCCAGATTTCATTGTATAACAGTGTCTTCTCCCTAGTCTTTCTGTTCCTTCTGCAGCCACCTGGTTCTACATATGCAGTGCTTTTGCAGCTATGCAGGAGGATGAGTCATCACAGTCCGTCAAAGCACAGCTTCCTCTACGCCTCATCCAGTACTTATATGGCTGGTGTTTTCCTTCAGCCAGATACTGCATATGCAGTAAGCAATTTCTATTTGCTCACAAAGTTCACAACCAAGGACCAAAGCATCAAATTTACTATTACTAAATGTATGTTGTTGGGAGTATAGTTCTTCTTACAGCAGCAGTACTAGTCCAGTTTCCTGACTGTATTTTGGCCTTTATACTTCTTCCTTTGATCTGATTTTATAGATTTCTTTTCTAGTTTTTATCCTACTGTATTTTCATTGTTTTACATCTATTTATATCATTTGGAACAAAACAGCAACACCCATAATGATATGAAAAATTTTCCTTCCTTGAGTCTCCTCGGATTCACACTTTCCAGGTGTGGGTGTGATAACTGAATTGGGATACTGAAAAGGATTAATGCAGTAAAACCTTGATTCACTTAGATTTATAAGCAGGGCAACTGAGTGTAAATGTATGCATGCACTTTTCAGCCTATGTAAACCCAGTCAATTTTCAAACATATATTATCTATTTATTTATGTATTTATTTATTTATAACTTTTTCTATACCGAAGTTCAGGTAACAGAGTTACTTATCACTCCGGTTTACATTACAACAGATATAAATATTAAACAATGACAACAAGTGTCTTACAAAGAACAGGGAGAGACAACTTGGATAACATAACTGGGAACAAGAACATTACAAACTATTAATGCGAAACAATCTGTGTCCATTCTGTGTCCATTCTGATCGAAGATCTGCTTGCATCGTGGCTAAAAGTTGGTTGACCCTCATCTAGAGGTTGAGAGAACAGGAACTCTATGGGCTAGGAAGAAATGAAGATTCTGGCTCAAGTGATCAGATGGAGAAGAGCTTGAAATTTGTCTCCAGAAATTGTCTAGAGATTTATAGAACATCAATTTTACATTCCACATTAATTAATAAGATAGGCCTTTAATTTTGATGAAGTAGAGGATATATCTACCTGACTTCTTTAATACTATTATCACAGCCTCAGCAAAAGTACCTTCAGCTTTACTCTGGGAAAAGAAATTTTGACATAGGGGTTAAAATTTGAGAATCCCTTTGCTATTGAAGACTTATTAAAATTCAATTGTACAGCTGTCCAATCCCAGTGAGGAGTTTGAGGTTAAGATTGAAAATGGCTTCTCTGTGTACCTTTAAAGTTACATGCACAAACCAGGAGATTTAAATTTCCTGCCTTGTCGACTGGCAAAAGTTTACCCAAATGACTTTAAATGGGTAAAATTAAGCCAGATAAGGAGGGGAAGGTAAGCATTCCAGGGGCATGACCTAAGTATAACCAAGTACAGCTGATATTCAGTGCTAGTCAAATACATTGTAGTAGGTAAGTGTAAATCTGGGCAATCGTGGTCCTAAAATTATCCAGATAACACTGATCTACAGCCAAAATGCTTCTGAAATGAATGTAGTCAAACTTTACTAAATCTGGGTCACTGATGCTTAAAATTGTTGATTGGCTTTCATTTTCAAGATCTGCTACTGGGTCAGTAGATAACGACATTTGACTTGAGAATTGTGGAGAATAAGGGGCCGATTTTCAAAAACACATGCGAGCATCCATGTGCGCACGGTTCCTGGCGCGCACACATGGGCGTGCCAATTTTATAACATGCGGGTTATAACAGGGGTTATGCGCATGGCCGGGCCCTTCCGAAAATGCATGCAGCATGAGCAAGAACCGGCCAAGTGTATAGCCTTCGTTATGTACGCAAGTGGTCTTTGAAAATTCACTTGTTAATGATTGAAGAAGGGAAAAGATCTCAAATTAAGCCAGAAATGACTAAGATACATCTTTGACTGAATCTATGAATAAATCTATGGCTGGGTTTGCATGGCATGGAAAAGATGGCATGGAAAGCCTTCTAGTTAGTGGTAACACATTTTCTTGGAAATAATGAGACTGACAACTACAAGGAGTTGGTAGAAAACGTCCTCAAGGCATACAAAGCCTTGGCTACAACACGTCCCTAAATATACATTTTTTGCAGTCTGATTTAGAAGTTTTCCACCAAACTGTGGAGCAGTGAGTGAAGATCATGGCAAGTGATTTCACCAGGACATTGCATCAAAGGAAAAATGGTATCAGGGCAAATGAGAGTCCATCAATGCTTGCAGACTATTACTGGATAGTGACAAGAGATGCTCCATTTAATGAATGCAAGAGACAAGCCAAGAAGCCACTGAATAAGGACAAACTACATACATATTGAGATAGATTTTAAAAGCCTTGCTTGTGCAGAAACGGCCACATATAAGTGGACCATGTGAATTTTAAGTAGCTAGTGGAGGGAGAGGGACAGGGAGAGAGGGGGAGGGAGGGAAGAGGGAGGAGGAGGCGGAGGGAGAAAGGGAGAGAGAAAGAGAGAGAGAGACTCTTTGTAGAGCTCAGCCTGACTGTCAATATATGGACCATTGTAAGCAATGATTGATTAGGGTTGAGGTTTTGGGAGGTGGATTGGGGTTTGGGGGGGGGGGTGTTACAGAAACATTGAGAGGAATTCATTGTAAAATTGACATCATTAAAGAATTTTAGTCCTTATAAGTGATGAAAAGGAGTTGATTTGTTCAATGCAGCTAGCAGAGACTGCAGTGTACAAATCAACTCCTCTTGTTAGAATTTTCATCAATTTTTTGACTGTGTCTATAACACCACCCCCCAAACCCCAACCCACCTCCCAAAAACTCACCCTGAATCAGTGCTCCCCTTACAATAGTCCATTTATAGAGTATCAGACTGAGCTTTATAAAGAGGTGCTCTCATTCTCTCTTTGGTAAGATATGCATTTAAAGACTGCCAATGGGCATGAAGAATTATTTAGAACCTATACACATATATCTTTGCCATTTTTGGGCACACGCACAACCCTTTTAAAATCTACCTGATAAGATTTTGGCCTTTGTTTCATGGTAAATTTTATTTCTAGAATACTTTTGCTAATTTAATTTTTAAAGTGTTACATAAACAGAACAGGTGAAATACTAGGCAACCATAGATGCACAGAAATACCCAAGTTTACAATTTATGATTAAAACTCTACTATCTAAGCACTATCTATGCAATAAACAGGAAGATACAATGTAAAAAATATCATGGAAACAGTAGCCAATCAGCTTTTCTTTCTTGTCATATTTAAATTCAGCATATCAACATCAATAATAAATGGCACATTTTATCGCTGAAATAGATTACTTTTAAAAATGTGTATACCAGTGTAACTTCACCTGAGTAACTTCACTGGCAGACTTACCTGGGTATGTCCCACTGAATATTCTGGCTAATGTTACCCAGGTAACTTTATCCCAATAACTTCCTACTCAATGCACTGCTGAATATGCACTTTTTAGAAATTCAGTGGTTTACTGAATGTCCATTACTGTAGAGTAACAGAGAAGGAAATTTGCTTTTACAATTTACAACTTACTTTTATCCTCCAGATTTAATGCAGCTTGATCCAATGCATGAAGGAATGCATCAATATGGTCAATATTATGTATAGTTTCTCATCAATCAGGATTGGAATAGTTTTTACTAAATTGTTAAGCAATCTAATTATCCTTATAATATTTTTTTTTATTTTATTTTTATTGCATTTCAATTTAAAATACAGAAAGTTTATGGATACTTATGACCATGTACATATACCAAAGAAATCCATATTTGTTCCAAATAATGTTACATAGCATCCAAACATAGGAAATTAAAAAGAAAGAACTGGAGAACCTACAAGCTTGGTTAATATGGAGCAAATTACAAGAAATAACATCAACATAATTATTCTCGTCAACTTTCCACATTAAACATCATTTGTTCCCTCTTAAAATAGTATCTAAGAGTGAGTATCTAGATAAACTCGAAGCTGTTCTGGAGTAAAGATATATCTACTATCTGTGCTTTATAAAACATCTACATGGATATTTTAACATAAATTGTGCACCTCTTTCTAGCACTTCTTTTCTTAAGGCAATGACATTTTTTCATCTCAATTGGGCTACATGGGTAACATCAGGGAATATTCTTATGGGTAACCCATAAAAATCTTGTTTTTGATATTTAAAATGTTGTTTCAACACAGCATCCCTCTCTAGGAGAGATGTAAATTGTACCAATAATGTTGCCCTATTATCAACATGTGCTTCATAAGACTTTTCCAGGAAGTCAGCTAAATCCAGATTTCCTTGATTTTGTTGATCTTTCTCGTCTTGAGATTGTTGAAGATAGTAGATCTTAGATAATATGGGAATGGAATTATCAGAGTACTTCAAGATGTTCTTCAAGTAACTCTTAAATAAATCAGCCTGAGAGGCTAAATATATTTTTGGAAAATTTAACAATCTTAAATTGAATCTCCTATTCTGATTTTCCAAGAACTCAATTTTTCCTTCATTCTCTACCACAGATTTTATCAAATTTGTTTGAACTTTCTGTATTTCTTCTATTTTTGATTCAGAAGAATTTGCTTTCTTTTCTATATTATCTAATTTTTCTTCTATATAGATATTATTCTTTAGGGCTTCCTGGACACTTAGTGAGGCTATTTATTGACTTTTGAACATTCACCATCATTAATCCCAATTCTTCAATAGAAAATGTGGTTGGAATTATAATAGGCACATTCTTAATTCCAAGCTGCTGTAAATCCTCTTTTGACTGTTTTAATGTCCCTCTCTTCCCTTCAGTTGATAATAAAGAACAATCCTTTAATTCAGCATTCAATTGTTCTCCCATGTCCTGAGAGTTTATAGATTCTTCTAATACGGATTGATTTTCCATTACTCTTACTGTTGGAGGGACAGGTTTTTCTGGGGCACCGGGAGTGAGAGATGTTTCATTGGCCAGGTAGTTTTTCTCCTGCTCCTGAGCTGAACTATCAGCAGCCCCTTCCGGTGTAGGTGTGGAAAACACTTGGAAGCATTCCTTAATGCTGGGTTGAAGCATCTTATTTGGCGTAGATGTTAGAGAGGTTTCCCTCAATTTCGCTTTCCTCTTTGTATGAGGCATAGCGATTTAATAGTACACGTATTGTTAATATCCAAAGTAATAACCCAGCCGGGATACTTGCAAGTTAGACAATGAAAATACGTTGTACTTAGCTTATTAGTATTCTCCTGGCCGCAACCTGCAAAATTCCGTCCCACACCGTTCCAACCCGGGCTAAGACGGGCAAAGCTTAGCCATCGCGCCGGTGGTGTTGCGCCGGTATAGGCGGGTTTTTGTGCCTATCCGGCTCCTCCTCCAACTTCCGACATCACCAGCACGCCAACCCGGAAGTGGTAGGAAATCCAGCAGGTCTCTCACCAGCAAACCCAAAGGCAAAATTGAAGAAACTTCATGGGCCCTCTCTCCAGGAGACCCACAGGTAAAGGTTAGGCTGCGGCAGCGTCACACCGGTATAGGCGGGGTTTTGTGCCTATCTGGCTCCTCCTCCAACTTCTGACATCACCAGCACTCCAACCCGGAAGTGGCAGGAAATCCAGCGGGTCTCTCACCAGCAAACCCAAAGGCAAAATTGAAGAAACTTCACGGGCCCTTTCTCCAGGAGACCCACAGGTAAAGGTTAGGCTGCGGCCAGTTTTTAAATAATTTAATGCTCTTTTCATTTTATTGGAAAGTTCAACCCTATGAAATAACATTAATAGACATCAGTTCTTCTCCTTTCTTGCCATTCTGCTGTCCAGATCTGTACTCTGCTTCTTACCACCCTCTTCTTTTTATATGACTGCCAGTTCTTCATATCCTAACAACCTAAGTTTAATTACCAACTATGCAGTTGCATTAAACTGCATTAAAATATCTTAAAACCTTCTACTTTTATTTTTGTGACAATCCATATGCAGGATAATAGCCTTTCTCATTCATCCTAGAGTCTTTTTCTTCCATCCACTTGTTGACCAGGATGGGTGCACATTTACACATGTATGCCAGCTCGCGTGCCAATGGATGCAGCCATTTTATAACATCTGCACATATGTGCGTGCATGGTATGAAATAGTCTGTACACGAGTACATGTGCTCAATATTTTATATAGATGCGTGCATGTGTGTGCAAGTTCCACCTCTACTGCATAAGTGGGGGAATTCTAGTAAATTCAGGCGCCGACACAATTACCAGTTTCCCCGTTCATTCTCAGTTCGTGCAGGTAAAGGATAAAGCTTTCTACCCCTCCCCCCCCCCCCCCAGTAAAATAGCCTCCCTTTTACCCAGTTAGCCCCAATCCTTAAAACCTTGCTGACTTACCTAGTTTTCAGTATTTCATTACTTACACACCATTCATAGCAGAAGTAAAGTTACGCGGTAGGGGACCTTGGTGTGCACTTGTGTGCATAAATACTTCTGCACTGGTTTCATTCAAAAATCCATAAATGCCCATGCCTCACCCAGACCACACCCATACCCCACCCGTTTAAAAAAAAAAGTTTTGTGCGCATTCCAGGAGATACGTGTGTACTCGTGCATCTTTTAAAATCCACGTAGCGCGTGCACGCCCGACTTCTGCGCATATCTCCCGGCTTTGGTGCGCGTAGGGCTTTTCAATTTCGCCTTGAAAAGGCTTTTCCAGAAGTGTCTTGAAATTTTGCACTCTCAGCCTTCATACTCATGTAAACACTTTAACTGCAGTGAACAAACACATATAAGACCTTTCACATTTTCCTGCATACTCAATAACTCCTTGTTTGGCTGTTCTCTACAAATTGCAGACCTGTTATTTGCATTCAGTAACCTATCATTTAAAAACAGCCACAGTTCCTGTAGATTGGAGGGTGGGTAATTTAATGCCAGTTTTTGAAAAGGTCGCCAGAGGTGATCCAGGAAACTATAGACTGGTGGGCCTGACATCAGAGCTGGGCAAAATGATAGAAACTATTCTTAAAAGCAAGATTACTGGCCATATAGATAGGCATGGCTTAACAGGAAAAAGTCAACATGGCTGCAGCAAAGGGATTTTTTGAAGGTATAAATAAATATGTAGATAAAGATGAATAAGCTGATACAGTGTATTTGGATTTACAGAAGGCATTTGATAAAGTTCCCTGAGAGAGACTCCTCAAAAAATTAAAAAGTGATGGGTTAGGAGGCAGTGACCTATAGTGAATTAGTAACTGGTTAAAAGACAGGAAACAAAGTGAAGGATTAAAGTATCAGTCTTCCAAATGGGGAAAGGTCATTATTGGAGTACTACAGGGATCTAACATATACATAAATGATCTGGAAAAGGGAACAATGACGAGGTGATAAATTTAGCAGATTCCACAAAATTATTAAATCAGAGGTGAATTGTAAGGAGCTGCAGAAAGACTTTGTGAGACTAGTAGACTGGGCATCTGACTGCAGATGTAATTTAATGTAGAAAAGTGCAAAGTGATGCCCTTAGAAAAAAATAATCACAACCACAGATGCACAGTGTTGGATTCTGTATTGGAAGTCACCCCAGGAAAAGGATCTTGGAGTCCTTGTGGACAATATGTTGAAGTCCTCAGATTAGTGTGTGGCAGCAATCAAAAAAGAACATAAGAACATAAGAAATTGCCATGCTGGGTCAGACCAAAGGTCCATCAAGCCCAGCATCCTGTTTCCAACAGAGGCCAAACCACGCCACAAGAACCTGGCAAGTACTCAAACACTAAGAAGATCCCATGCTACTGATGCTAGCAATAGCAGAGGCCATGCCCTAAGTCAACTTGATTAATAGCAGTTAATAGCAGTTAATGGACTTCTCCTCCAAGAACTTATCCAAACCTTTTGTAAACCCAGCTACATTAATTGCAATAACCACATCCTCTGGTAACAAATTACAGAACTAAATTGAGCGTTGAGTGAAAAAGAATTTTCTCTGATTAGTCTTAAATGAAGATTATAGTCTTTTTGAAGATATAGTAGCAATTGAAAAGGTACAGAAAAGGGCAACCAAAATGGTAAAGGGGATAGAACAGCTCCCCTATGAGGAAAGGCTGAAGAGGTTAGGGCTGTTCAGCTTGGAGAAGAGACGGTTGAGAGGGGATATGATAGAGGTCTTTAAGATCATGAGAGGTCTTGAATGAGTAGATGTGAATTGGTTATTTACACTTTTGGATAATAGAAGGAGAGGAGCACTCCATGAAGTTAGCAAGTAGCACATTTAAGACTTATCAGAGAAAATTCTTTTTCACTCAACACATAATTTGTTGCCAGAGGATGTGGTTAGTGCAATTAATGTAGCTGGGTTTACAAAAAGTTTGGATAAGTTCTTGGAGGAGAAGTCCATTAACTGCTATTAATCAAGTTGACTTAGGAAATGGTGGCGACCAGAATTGTACACAGTATTCAAGGTGGGGTCTCACCACAGAGCGATACAGAGGCATTATGACATTTTCTGTTTTATTAACCATTCCCTTCCTAATAATTCCTAACATTCTGTTTGCTTTTTTGACTGCTGCAGCACTGCTGCAGCACATTGAACTGTCGATTTCAAAGTATTACCCACTCTGATGCCCAGATCTTTTTTCCAGGTGGAAGTTCCTAATATGGAACCTAACATCGTTAACTACAGTAAGTATTATTTTTCCCTATATGCAGCACCTTGCATTTGTCCACATTAAATTTCATCTGCCATTTGGATGCCCAATCTTCCAGTCTCGCAAGGTCCTCCTGTAATGTATCACAATCCGCTTGTGATTTAACTACTCTGAATAATTTTGTATCATCCGCAAATTTGATAACCTCACTCGTCGTATTACTTTCCAAATCATTTATAAATATATTGAAAAGCAACAATCCAAGTACAGATCTCTGAGGCACTCCACTCTTTACCCTTTTCCACTGAGAAAATTGACCATTTAATCCTACTCTCTGATTCCTGTCTTTTAACCAGTTTGTAATCCACAAATGGACATCGTCTCCTATTGTTATGAATGATTCAGAAAGGAATGAAAAATAAAATATAAACTATCATAATACTTTGACATCGATCCATAGTGTGACTGCAATTTGAGTACTGTATGCAGTTTTGGCGACCCTCATCTCAAAAAAGATAAAGTGGAACTAGAAAAGTTGCAGAGAAGGTACACAAAAATGATAAAGGTGATGGAATGGCTCCCTGATGAAGAATGGTTAAACAGGTTTGGGCTCTTCAGCTTGGAGAAGAGCGAATGAGATGGGATATGATAAAGGCTTATAAAATCATAATTGGGATGGAACAGGTGAATAGAGGATGATTATTTACTCCTTCAAATAGTGCTTAGACTAGGGGATATTAGAAAATCATCAGATACTAACTTTAGAAAACAGATAAGCACTGAGGGGTAGATTTTATAATTTTGTGCGAGCGCGTACTTTTGTTCGCACACCAGGCGCGAACAAGAGTACGCGGGATTTCAATAGATACGCGCGTAGCCGCACGTATCCATTAAAATCCGGGATCGGCGCGTGCAAGGCTGACGATTTTGGGCAGCCTGCGTGCGCCGAGCCGCGCAGCCTGCCTCCATTCCCTCCGAGGCCGCTCCGAAATCGAAGCGGCCTCGGAGGGAACTTTCTTTCGCCCTCCCCTCACCTTCCCCTCCCTTCCCCTACCTAACCCACTCCCCCGGCCCTATCTAACCCCCCCTACCTTTATCACCGGATTTATGCCTGCCGGAGGCAGACGTAAATCTGCGCGCACCAGCGGGCTGCTGGCACGCCATCATCCGACCTGGGGGCTGTTCCAGAGGGCACGGCCACGCCCCTGAACACCCTCGGGCCGAAACCACGCCTGTGGCGCCGCCCCCGAAACGTCGCGTCATGACCGCCTCGCCCCCGACATGCCCCCGGCACGCCCCCGGCACACCTCGCCATGCAAGCCCCGGGACTTACGCGCGTCCCGGGGCTTGTGCGCGTCGCCGAGCCTATGCAAAATAGGCTTGGCGTGCGCAGGGGAGGTTTGGGGTAGGTTTTCGGGGGGTACGCGCGTATCCTACGCGCATACCCCTTTGAAAATCTACCCCTGAGATTCTACTGCTTTCCCCAGTCAATCAATGCACTGAGAAGAGGTCTAGATGCTGGGAAGAAATATGTCTTGGTTACACTTGACATATGTGCTGCATGTGATACTGTAGACCATCAAATTCTCTTGTATCGTCTTAGGGAATATGGAATCACAGGAACTGTCTTAGTCTGGTTTGACTCATACTTTACTGGGCTGTCAACAGCATGCTCGTAAAGGGCAAAAGTGTACTGCTTAGTATCTCCTTGCCACCTGTGTCCTGCAGAAATCAGCACTCTGCAGCCCTGTTTAATATCTTAATATCACTAATTTGCAGACTGTTTGTGGACCTCACTTGTAAGGGACAGTGGTTATATGCAGATGATATCCAATTCTATGTAGAGGTAGATGATGTTGGGAATCCCGGCCACGTGTTGCTGCGGCCAGGCCCCCTTACCTGCCTCGGCAGGCACTGACTCCGAGATCCCCGTCCAATGGCACAGAGCGGCCTTGCCCGAATCGTGCAGTGGTGTCCTCTCCACACGGCTTCGGACGCCGCCAACTTCCTCTCAGCGTGCGCCCCTCTAGGCACGTGCACACGGGACTCGCCACTACTTAAAGGGACTGTGGCAGGAAACTTCGGCCCGGCCTCCGAAGATGACATCATCACACTGGACTATTTAAGGCTGGCTCAGTTTCCTGCTCTTTGCCTTGGTAACACGTCCTGCTCGTAAGAGTGCGCTGTTGCTGCGTTCCAGTGTTCCTGATCCTGTGGTCCCGCTTGTTCCTGTTCCCGGTGCCCCACTCCTCGGATTGTCTTCCTGGTTCTGACTTCTGCTTGGTATCCAGGTTCTGCTTGTCTGCTGCCCATCCTGACCTTTGGCTTGCCTCCTCGTCTCTGCTTGTTTGCTGCCTGCCCTGCTCTCCGGCCAGGTTCATCGTGCTGCCTGTTCGCTGCCTGCCCCAACTTCTGGACTGTCCACGCTCACTCCTGATCTCTGCCAGCCTCGATCCGGACTCCCTGACACCATCTCTTCTTAGCCCTGGACTCCGCTTCACCAGGAGACCCGCATCTAAGTCCTGCCGGCCCAGGCACCCAAGGGCTCAACCTGAGGGGAATGAGGGCTGGTATAGGTGAAGTTCAATTGGGTCTCCTCCTCCAGTAATGCTTCCCGGCAATGAGGACAACTGAGGACCATCCCTCGGTCGTGGTTCCAACCCTCGTCCCGGCTCAGAGGTCCACACCGATAACAGTTTGCCGAGGCCATGTACCCAGCGGACCTGTCCAGCCTCCAGGCCATTCCGGGCCTGCTCAACAGTTCCAACAACAGCAGCAGTGCCTGGAAGTCCTGGCAGCCACGGTCAAGCATCTGGCCAACCAACTGGACTCCATTCCCATGCCAGGGGTCCCTTCGTCGCCACCCGCAGCAGCACCAGTTCCCTCCGCTTCTTTGCACCTCTCGGTGCCTCCCTGCTACTCTGGAAACCCAAAGCAGTTCCGTGGGTTCCTGAACCATTGCTTCATGGGCTTTTCCCTCCAACTGGAGCAGTTTATCAGCGACCAGGTCAAGACAACCTTCATTCTATCTTTACTCGATGGTAAAGCTCTGGTGTGGGCCTCTCCTCTATGGGAGCGTGGGGACTCCTTAAATGGGGACCTCCTGCGTTTCGTCCAAACCTTTAAACAAGTCTTCAACGAACCTGGCCGACAATCAACGGCCACCTCGCAACTGCTCCACCTCCACCAGGGGTCTCGTTCCTTGGTGGATTACACTGTGGAGTTTCGCACCTTGGCATCGGAACTAGGCTGGCGGGAGGACAGCCTTCACAGCATTTTTTTTAGATGGCCTGGCCTCTAGAATTAGACGAGCTAGTCGCCCTGGAACTACTGGAGGATCTGGAGGCCCTTATTGACCCGACTGGGAAAATTGATTGCTGCATACAGTAGCGCCTACGGGAGCTGAAGCCAGGGTGCAGGACAGTACCCTTGGCACCGTCTTTCTCACGGCCCTTTGTCTCACCCCATCTCCTGAACCGGCTCCCACAAGCAGCAAAAAAAACCATGCAACTTGGCCGTAGTCACCTCACGCCGGAGGAGAGGCAGTGATGCCGGACTCTTGGACTTTGTCTCTACTGCGGCGGCAAAAGCCACATGTTGGCTCAGTGTCCTGAAAGGCTGGGAAAATCTTGAGCCTAGGCATCATGGGGGAGCTGACCCTAGGCTGTGTAAACCCCGCTCCCCAATGCACTGCTCCAGTAACACTCCATTACCCCGGTGGCTCCTTTCCAACATTGGCCTTCATAGACTCTGGGGCTGGAGGAAATTTTATCCTGGCAGAATAGGGGAAGCAACTACAGCTTCCTGTGGTTCCCAGGGTCCCCCCATTACTGATGTCTTCAATTCAGGGAGACCCGCACCGGGATCCTCCACGAAGAAGAGATTACCTTCTTCGTGCTTGAGAAGGCATTCACCCCATGGTGCTGGGACTTCCGTGGCTCCAGAGGCATCCCCCCCCCCCCCAGCATCAACTGTTTGTTTGTGTGTGGGAGAGTGAAAGAGAGCATGTGTGCTTGTGTGTGGGAAAAGTGAGAGAGCATGTGTGTGGGAGAGTGAGAGAGCATGTTTGCTTGTGTGTGGGAAAGTGAGAGTGCATGTGTGTATGTAGGTGGGGGAGTGAGAGAAAGCATGTGTGTGTGTGTGAGGGAGCATGTGTGTGCACAACTACTGCCAGTTACTCTCTGCCTGACAATTTCAGTGTATCTGGAAATCAAAAGTTCCCAGGTATGGAGAGCATGAATTTTTAAAATACTTTTTAGTTTTATTTTTCAGGTGTTATTTGCTGTGTCTGCTTGAAATATTTTATTGGTGTTTAGACCATTTTAAAAAAACGTGTTTATTAATTTTAAATTATTTGATTTATTTATCAGTTTTAAAATAATATTATTAGTATGTTTTTAGTATTATGATTATATATTTTATTTCTTCATTTTATTGTTTGAGGAATGGTGATGGTTTTGTTTTTTCATTGTTGCACTGCATAGAGAGTCTGGCTTCTTGCCATTTTCAGTTCAGTTTTCATCTGCGCGTCTGTATTTCTACTTTATGGTTGCTCTATTCTGTGTTTGGTGAGGGTCTATTTATGTTCTGCATGTGTGACTGAGGTGAGGCATTTTCCTAATAGGAAGTGTATTAGTGTTTTAGGGCTTTCGGAGGATCAAATCCACACCCAACACACATCACAATAGGTCTAATACCTTATGCATTCCAAATGCTTTTTTGCAGGGATTTCTGGTTGGCATCTCAGCAGTGCACGTAAATATAATGTAAGTGATATTTTTATCTCAGAATACTGTACTTTGATATTTTTCATTTATAATATAAATGCATAACTCTTTAACTGTGTGTGTGGAATGGAGTGGGGGGCATTGGGCAAGGCTGTAAGGTTTGCTTAGGGCACCTAATACTCATGGACCAGCCATGAGTTTGGGGGAGGGGGGAAGATGGTGTCAGTTTTTAAAGTTTGTATCACTGAAGTGAGCTGGGTGTTTTTTTTGTGGGCCCAGAGAATGAATGAACGGGGGGGGGGTGGGGGGGGGGGGAGGCAGCACAGTAATTGTTCGCACAGAGCAGCAAAAAAGCTAGCACCAGCCCTGGGCAGAGTCCTTCTGACAAAGTGGACTCATTTTTGCTATAGCAGACTAACACAGCTATCCCTCTCAAGATCTTCAGGCATTAGTGCATTACTCTCCATATATACAACTCTTCCACAATAGGGTGATGTTCCTCATCTACCCTAAGGGGTAGATTTTCAGAGCCCTGCTCGCCTAAATCTGCCCAAAACCGGGCGGATTTAGGCGAGCAGGGCCCTGCGCGCCGGGAAGCCTATTTTACATAGGCCTCCCGGCGCGCGCAGAGCCCCGGGACTCGCGTAAGTCCCGGGGTTCTCGGAGGGGGGCGTGTCGGGGGCGTGTCGGGGGGCGGGCCCGGTCGTCGTGGCGTTCCGGGGGCATGTCGGCAGCGTTTTGGGGGCGGGTACGGGGCGTGGCTACGGCCCGGGGGCGTGGCCGCGCCCTCCGTACCCGCCCCCAGGTCGCGGCCCGGCGCGCAGCAGGCCCGCTGGCGCGCGGGGATTTACGTCTCCCTCCGGGAGGCGTAAATCCCCCGACAAAGGTAAGGGGGGGGTGTAGACAGGGCCGGGTGGGTGGGTTAGGTAGGGGAAGGGAGGGGAAGGTGAGGGGAGGGCAAAGGAAAGTTCCCTCCGAGGCCGCTCCGATTTCGGAGCGGCCTGGGAGGGAACGGGGGGAGGCAGCGCGGCTCGGCGCGCGCAGGCTATACAAAATCGATAGCCTTGCGCGCGCCGATCCAGGATTTTAGTAGATACGCGCGACTACGCGCGTATCTACTAAAATCCAGCGTACTTTTGTTTGCGCCTGGAGCGCAAACAAAAGTAGGCTGTTCGCGCTCGTCTGAAAATCTACCCCTAAGTTTCTATCAAAAGTGGTATCAGCCTTTCATATAAAACAAACCATCATGTTGCCTACATTCTTTCCAAGGCCTCATGCACACTAAGGAAAAAAGGCTTTCCATTCCTTGGACTGTAAAGGGCTGATATAATAAAACCCGCACCAAAAACAGCACAAAATGTTAGCACAGATTTTTCATATCATGCACATTAAAACACACAGCCTTGTTCGATGCAGTAAATTATTTATTTATTTTATTTTATTTTATTTTATTTAACAGTTTTTCTATACCGACATTAGTAGGCACATCATATCGGTTTACATTAAAACTCTAGATGGAAAATACAAAGAACAGGGAGCGGGAGAATGGGATAACAAGAGGAACATGTGCAACAAAGGTGCTGCAATTAGTGTAGGCTATATATAGGGCCTGAGGGATAGCTAGAGAGGTAACATATTAACATAATAACTGGGGGCAAAACGATGGCGATAAGATGCGATAAGATGGTGATAAGATAATTAATGGTATGCATATCAAACTTCTTCTATAAATCCACTGTATTTCCAAAAAATCCATCAAAACCGTCATTAAAACCAACATGCAGAAAACTATAATAAAACCAGCAATAAAAAATGGAAAAATGATGCAGTGTTCCCTGTTGGTTAGTAAACATGACCTAGGCAGGCATGTGATGTGATTTGTGGTTCAAAGATGTCTATTTGTTTTCTTGGACACTTATTTTTCAGTGAAATAAAAGGCATCTTTTTCTAGGACCATTTTATCAGTGCTGGGTGGTGTTAGGCAAGCTCTGAACTAGGAGTTGGAGGTTTAGTAGGTGCTGGACTTAGTGGTTGCTCAGTTGTGATTGCTGAGTGGAATCTTTTGTGCTGCTTGTTTTTCCCTTGCTGTTTCACATTCTTTTCTATTTTGTTTACATTCTTGAGTGAATCTTCAGAGTGCATCCAATATTTTGTTTGTCTGCGATTGTCTATCTTTTTGTCTACTTATGTGTTTAGGTTCCTGAAAGAGCGGAGTGGGTGCTCGTGCCTGCGGAGGGAATACAGCATGACAGAGGGTATGCGAATGGGGTAGTGTTAGAGCGTGACAGGTGGGCGAGTGGTAGGAGGATAGGAGGAGTGTAGTGTATGAATCAGGGAGGGAAGTTGGAATGGGAGGAGAGTGACATGTGTCAGAGGGTGCAGTTAGAGGGGAGAAGAAAAGAAGTCAGGTGTAGGGGTCAAAGCGGGGGGAGAGAGGAGCAGGTAGTAGGAGTAGTGCTTAGGAAGGTAGGGACATATACCAGTCATCATCTGGGAGCTATGAGCAAGCAGGAACCAGCAGCCAACAATTGGAGAGAAGAGGCATCAATGTGATATGTGATTCAAAAAGAAAGAGAAGGACAGCAGGTGCAACAGGTCTGTGAGAAGGATATTGTGCTCTTTGATCAGAAGCATCCTCGAAAATCAAGAGGAAGATCTATGAGGGCATCGCCAAGGATTACAACAGCCTGTCAATGACAATCAAGACAGTTGATCACATGAAATATCGCTGGTGGGGCACCAGGACAGCTGTCAAGGCCAAGCTGGCACAGATTTAGAAGTCCAAGCTTCAGACAGAATGAGGCTCACCATGTGATGTGCAGCTTATGCCAATGGAGGACCTGATCTGGGGACTGTTCAGCTGGACTCTTGCTGATGTCCATACTGGTAGCACTGATATGAATGTTACAGAAAGAGCAGATGAATATGGCATGGAGGGTGAAAAGGGCTGGCTGAGGGGCCAGAAAGATGTAATAGTTTCTCAATAATTGATACTGATGTATCTTTTTGTTTTTTCTAGGTGATCACCAGCTGACAGATACAAAGGGGCCTGCCACAGAGAGGCCTTCTACAACAGGCACAGGCACAGCCACTTCCCATGGGAAGAGCAAAACAATCCACTAAACGTTTGCAGCTACCAAATGAGACACAGGAAGACAGACACATCCATTGCAGATATCCAGGATATACTACTAACCCCTGGCACCAATATGGGTGGTGGTCGGGCTCCAAATCATAGCATTGTCCCACCAAAAGAAACTCCAACCTCCAGCATTGACGAAATGGCAGACCAGACAGCTATGGAATTCATAATGAGGCAGGAACTCATTGAGACTAGAATGACAACGGGATAGATAATTATACATGCCAAGATGGAAAGCATGAGGAAAGAAATATACTGGCTTCGTATAGAGTTGTGACAGTCTGCTAGGGAGTGCACCACTGCAGTCAATGTATCTGTCAGATCAGGTAAGAGCTTCATCTGAAAATATTGACTCGACAATGTAGGATATGAATAGGACAATGAACTGTGTGATTGGGCTCATATTCTCCCAGGAGGCAAGTTTAATGTATAACTTTGAAACCCTGGAACATAGCAACCCCCCTATGCAGAATCAGAGGTGGGAGCCAAGGATAGAGGCCATATCCACGAGGAAAGTTCCCATAATGCTGAGCTATCAATGAATCTCTAATTTCTTACTTTATCTGGACCCAACTTTATGCTAAACCACTGACGACTTCATCTACATCTATCCCAACCTCACAATGGAGCATTGATGACTATTTTTCAGTTCTCTTCTGTGACCGGTTGCTTGGCACATAGCTGTCCATCAGGTTTCCTGGACATGCACCCCCCCCCCCTCCAATTACTGGTGCCAGTGTTAGACCTGGACCCTTCGGTATTGTCCACTTTTATTTTTAGGCTCATGCCAGACCACCAATGAATATTCCATAGTCAATTGCTTTGCTAGACCACCAATGATAGTTTCTGAAACCCAATCTAGCCTACGCTGGATCACCAATGACTGTACCAGACTAGCAGGGGACAGTGCCCCATGAACCACGTACCACAGGAGCAGTGGCACAACCCTACTTGTGGATCTTAGCTGTCAACTGTCAAAGGTAAACTGGAATGGTGGCATTGATGTCAAGGATGATATTGTCCAGAAGTCTGGTCTGAATTTCAACCATGGTGTGGTCTACATAATTTCATGAAGGGTTCACCACTGCACTGTCTTCTTGGGCTACATGGTGGAAGAGGCACTATTTTCCAATGATGTCATTCTGGGTAAACCCCATGGTTACTGTTCTTCCTTTTGGTGCAGATGCCCTATCACCAATGCTAGTCTCCTCTCCTTGCATATTTGCAAATCAACATTTCTGTGAACTATTCACAGAAATGTTGATTTGCAAATGAGTGGTCAATCTCCTACCCCCAAGTTGCATTTCTCACTTTTGTGTTTCTTTCTATTCTTTTTTTTTGTAGGTGGGTGCATCATTGGTGTTCGTCACTGCAGTTTGCACAAATGGTGGTTCTGCTCTTGCTCTTCCTTCTGGCATAGTTGTGTCACCCTCTTGAATTCCTAATTTCAATGAAGATGCTTCTTCCGCTCGGATGCCTTGTTTTAGCCATCGCTTGCCCCACCACCAACCCTGGTCTCATCTCTTCCTGTGAGTATTTACACCAGCCTTTCTCAACCAGATTTCTGTGGAACCCTGGGGTTCCTTGAGAGGTCATTAGGGGTTCCACCAGAGATCATAATTGTAAAAAAATAAACATTTTTTGAACTTCGTGCATCTTCCTGCCATTCACAGGAAAGCAATAAATATTTTGTTGCAGCTTTCAAACTTTACATGTGTGAGCAAGCTTTTTGTTGTTTAACAAGTATCACTAGTAAGGACAGAAATTCTTTCATTTCAGTTGAAGATGAAATCCGTGTGTGTTTATCCCAAGCTCGATACAGAATTAAGATTAGTGCAGCAACAAACAAGCACAGGTTTCACATTAAAGAAGTAAATTTCATTCTCTATTTTTAGTTTCAAAAATAACACTTTTTATGCATTTATAGGCCCATAAAAGAGATTGAGAGATTTTTATATGTATGGAGGGGGAACTAAACAAAAAGAGTTAGTTAATAAGTTGCCAAAATAAACAGATCCACAGAAAAATGTTCTTTCCTCAAACAAGCATTGACATTTATTATTCGATTATTATATCTACAACTTACTGATCATACTAACGTGCCATGAGCTATAGATATAATTATTTTTATGCAGGTGTTCCCTGAGACCCAAAAATTATTTCAAGGGCTCCTTCATGGTAAAAAGGTTGAGAAAACCTGATATGGACCATACAGCACACCACAATGATATCTGCAACTTTCTCTGGTGAATACTGTAGTGCTCCTCCAGAGCAGTCAAGGCAGCGAAACCAGCTTTTCAAAGTGCCAAATGTACATTCTGTGACCGCACTGGTTCTCATGTGCGCCTCTTTATATCGGATTTCTATTGCTTTATGTGGCACTGACAGGGGCCATGCTTTGCAGCCATAATCAGCATCTCCTGCAAAATATTGGAAATACAAGAATCCATTAACTCGCTGTGTAACCATGGCTTTCCTTTGACACCCAATAACGAAAAAGTGGCAAAGCCAAAAAGGGATGCAAGGCACCAAAATTAAATCTTGCTGTTGACCTCTTAATACCCACCACATAGAGCTTATGAAATGCGGAGTAATAAGTACTTTTGGCACCATGAACCAGAAAATGTGTCCTTTTCTATTTTTGGTAAACCCCCCCCCTCAGAGAGCTTACAATATTGTAACTCTTTAGCCAACATTTTTGGTACCCACCCCCTGAGAGCTTCCATGTATTGTGGGATAGTATGCACTTTTGGCAACATGCACCAGACAGTGTATACTATTCCTCTTTTGATTCCACCCAAGAGAGCTTACAGCTTAACTTTTTAGCTAATGTTTTGGTTTGACTTCCATTTCTAACTTACCCAGCAGTCAGCCTTTGCCGTATGCCCCTTCCATGAAATTTCATGCCAGTGCCAACTGCACAAGAATGAGAGACTAATTCCAGCATCCAGAAGACTTGAAGATAACACTGAGGATCTTCATGTGTGCATTGCACACAACTTGCACATTCAGGAAGTGGAAATGCTTCCTGTTATGGTATAACATTCCTCTCTTGAGCAGGAGAGTGAGAATGACATGGATGCAATCGGTTGCATCCATTACATTTGGCATGGCAGCTATTTTGAAAAAACGCATGTGTCATCTCTTGCCAGTCTGTAAGCTGCAGTGGATACTTGATGTACTCCCTGATACACTTCATCATCGCCCTCAGTATCTGGCTAAAATGCCTTGAAAATGATGACTGTTCCATACCGGCCACTACAGCCACTGTATTCTGGAAAGAGCCAGTGAAAAGAAAATGCATTAAAAAAATCTGGAATGACATGTCCACGATCAGTTAAAGGAACAATATCATCTCTGTTTTTTCATAGAGAGAAAGAATTGTCCTGGAGCTCAGACTGTGTCCAGTAGAGATGTGCATTCATTTTTGCCGAATTGGAAAATTGCAACAAAATTGTCCAATTTGGCATGTTTCAGGGAGCCTGAAAAAAATCAGGATTTTCCTGTTTTTTCGCAAAAATTTGTTTTTCTGATTAGTGCGCATTAACTAACAAAAAGTATCAAAATCTAATGTTTTTTGTTAGCGCGCGCTAACAGGGAGTTAGCGCGCACTAACGGGAGTTAGCGCGCACTAATGGGGAGTTAGCGTGCACTAACTAAAAATCGATTTTTCGCGAAAAAAAAACAACATTTTCCATGGCGGCCGAAAAATGAAGAATGACACAAACACAAAAAACGATGCACATCTCTAATGTCCAGACCACATCTGTCTCCAGTAACCCTGGCAGAGTTGTCCTCAGGCAAAATATTTATTTATTTATTTAGCATTTGTTTATATACCGAGGTACAGCTGACATAGCCTTCACTCCGGTTTACATTATAACCAAACCAGTTACATTTAAATTCATAACAGTGTAAAGAGAATGAATCAGAACATTAACTTAAAAAGTCAATAAATACATTGACCCATACATTGAACAATAGTTATTAGTGTAAGCAACACTTGAAGTAGACGGTTGACACCGTTAAAGAGAAAAAGGTTTCTGCAGGACAGGACGGAATACAGAAGGAGGGGATTGCAGGCATAAAAAGGAACGTGAAGGTGGATATGAAACAGATTATGTTCAATTGTCATTAGGTGAGCAGCCATTGTACGACTGTGAGAGTAACCAATCTTTGAGATCTTTTTTAAAAGATTTAAAGTTTTCTTGCGAATTGAGGTGTTGAGGTAGTGCGTTCCATAATTTTTGGCCGATGATGGAGATGGCTCTATTTCTAGTGGAGGATAATTTGGCTTGAGGTAAAGAAGGGACATCCAGCTGAACTTTATATGTAGATCTTGTTGTACGTGAAGATTTATGTAGATGTATAATATTGTCCAGGGCAGAGAAGTCAACTTTGTGAATTGATTTGTGTAGGATTGTGAGTACTTTGTACTCTATTCTTTTTTTAACTGGAAGCCATTGTAAGTTGTATAGTACTGGGGATATATGGTCAGATTTTCTTTTACCAGACAGGATTCTGGCAGCTGCGTTTTGGAGTAACTGCAGAGGTCTTAAAGTTGAATTAGGGAGGCCTATCAGAAGGGAGTTGCAGTAGTCCAAACTGGAGAAGATGAGGGCTTGAAGAACAGTTCTGAAATCCTGGGGATGAAGCAGCGGTTTTAGGTGTTTGAGTATTTGAATTTTGTAAAATATCTGCTGCTTGCATAACCTTCTGGAAATGGCTTGAACCAGGACAGCCTGCTCCTCTCAGACCTTCTTTTCTTTTTTGGTGACAAAGCATCTTCTTTCTCTCTCTTCCCTCTCTCTGCTTTGCTCTAAAGCTTCTGCCACTCTAATTCTTCAGCTCACGCACAAAATGTAGCAAACCATTAAAAAAGCACATACATAATCCATATTTGCCACAGTGAAGCACCTATTCACAGCAACACAATAGACTAGGGATGTGAATCGTTTTAGGACGATTAAAATTATCGTCCGATAATTTTAATATCGTCTTAAACCGTTATGGAACACAATACAATACAGATTCTAACGATTTATCGTTATAAATCGTTAGAATCGTGAGCCGGCACACTAAAACCCCCTAAAACCCACCCCCGACCCTTTAAATTAAATCCCCCACCCTCCCGAACCCCCCCCCAAATAACTTAAATAACCTGCGGGTCCAGCGCCGGTCCGGAACGGCAGCGGTCCGGAACGGGCTCCTGCTCCTCAATCTTGTCGTCTTCAGCCGGCGCCATTTTCCAAAATGGCGCCGAAAAATGGCGGCGGCCATAGACGAAAAAGATTGGATGGCAGGAGGTCCTTCCGGACCCCCGCTGCACTTTTGGCAAGTCTCGTGGGGGTCAGGAGGCCCCCCACAAGCTGGCCAAAAGATCCTGGAGGTCCAGCGGGGGTCAGGGAGCGATTTCCCGCCGCGAATCGTTTTCGTACGGAAAATGGCGCCGCCCATACGCGGCGCCATTTTCCGTACGGAAAATGGCGCCGGCAGGAGATCGACTGCAGGAGGTCGTTCAGCGAGGGTTCCGGCGCCTCGCTGAACGACCTCCTGCAGTCGATCTCCTGCCGGCGCCATTTTCCGTACGGAAAATGGCGCCGGCCATACGCGTATGGCCGGCGCCATTTTCCGTACGAAAACGATTCGCGGCGGGAAATCGCTCCCTGACCCCCGCTGGACCTCCAGGAACTTTTGGCCAGCTTGTGGGGGGCCTCCTGACCCCCACGAGACTTGCCAAAAGTCCAGCGGGGGTCCGGAAGGACCTCCTGCCGTCCAATCTTTTTCGTCTATGGCCGCCGCCATTTTTCGGCGCCATTTTGGAAAATGGCGCCGGCTGAAGACGACAAGATTGAGGAGCAGGAGCCCGTTCCGGACCGCCGCTGGACCCGCAGGTTATTTAAGTTATTTGGGGGGGGGGTTCAGGAGGGTGGGGGATTTAATTTAAAGGGTCGGGGGTGGGTTTTAGGGGGTTTTAGTGTGCCGGTTTTTTCGGTTTTTCGTTTTTTCGATTTTTAACGATGTTCCGGCGAGGGATGGGGTTCGGGAGGGTGGGGGATTTAATTTAAAGGGTCGGGGGTGGGTTTTAGGGGGTTTTAATGTGCCGGTTTTTCGATTTTTCGATTTTTCGATTTTTAACGATTTTTAACGATTTTTCACGATATTTTACCCCCCCAAACGGCAACAATACGATTCCCTCCCCCTCCCAGCCGAAATCGATCGTTAAGACGATCGAGGACACGATTCACATCCCTACAATAGACTAAAATGACTACCAGAAATGTGACTTATACTTTATTCCCGCCCTGACCTTGGCATTAAATTTCCTGTGTTAAAAACATGCACTGAAATGCCCACCTACTAACACGGGTCTCTGTGTTGCCCTGTAATAGCTAATAGCTTTGTTTCCATGTGATTTGTATGCACCAGCAATAAGCATATCAGAGGTTTCTTAATGTGGGATTTTTGGGCGCTAAACCAAATATTACTAGAGATGTGCATTTGTTTATCGTGGTTCGGGGGACGAGAACCATGAAATGGATTTTCCACAAACTTCAGGGAAAATTCATTTTTCGGGTTAGTTCGGGGGGAGGGGCACATTTATAAAAAAAAAAACAAAACAAAAAACACACCAACCCTTCAAATTTACTGTATTACAACCCCCCCCCCCCACCACCACCACCACCACCACCACCATCCTGATCCCTCCCCAAGACTTACTAAAAACCCTGGTGGTCCAGCGGGGTCCCACGAGCAATCTCTCCCTCCGTGCCATTGGGCTGTTGGGCCTGCTACGAATCAAATTGATGCCGATGGCCCTTTGCCCATATGGTGCCATTGGTCGGCCCCTGTCATATATTAGGAGCACAAGATGGTGCTGGCCATCCATTGTTCCTACCATGTGACTGGAGCCGACCAATGGCACCGGTAGCCCCTGTGACATCGTAAGGGCAAAGGGCCATCTGCGCCATTTTGATTCGTAGCAGGCCCGACAGTCCGACGGCCAAGAGGGAGAGATCACTCGCAGGACCCCGCTGGACTACCAGGGCTTTTAGTAAGTCTTGGGGAGGGATCGGGATGTGGGGGGGGGGGTTTGTAATACAGTAAATTTGAAGGGTTGGGGTGTTTTTTTTATTCGGATTTTTTTTTTATTTGTTTTTCCTGTTTCAGGTTCCAGCTTCGTTTTTTTGCCGAAAAACGATCCGTGGGAAAACTCGTTTTCCCACGAAGTGCCCGAACTGAAACCCGACCCTACCCAGAAAAATGAAGCTTATCTCTATGTATTACATGAAGGGGACAGCTAAACCACATATTACATGCCTGAATAAGGTTAGCACCAAAACACTCGGAATAAATCGGAATAAAAATCCATGGTAGGATCAGCTTAACTTATTACCTCATCCTGAAAAAAGCCTTGGTTTACTACCAAAAAAAGAACTCAGCCATATCGTTCAGGCTTGCAACCATTCATCTTTTACGATCCTAATCATTTGGGAATAGCAGCTGCCAAATGTAATCTATTCAGCTGGTTAGCAGACTATATTATGTATTGTTATGCAGTATGCACTCGCTGGCCTCCAGATTACAGATTCCATTAATGCCAAGGCTCATCTTTGAGTCATGCCTATTGAGGACATCTGCAAAGCTGCAACTTTTCGTTACTGTCTGGACAATATATCAAGAAGCGACAGTAAATTTAGACATTCCCTGTTCATCTAGTAGTCTACTCTCCATGATGGGATCCGGGTTGCTAATTCAGTAATTGCTATGCTGCAACCTTCAGCTTGGGACACCCCATATGTCATAGATAATAAAGCCCTACTTGATGATGGAGAAAACAAGTTTGCTTACCATAAACAGTGTTCTTCATAGACAGCAGGGTGAATTAGTTTACAGTTTACCAATTACTAAAATGTTTTTATTACCACTTATACAAGACTCTAGGTGAGTTACAATAAAAATATACATAATTAAAACATTTGAAAATATAAAACAGATCAAAATCATAGACTAACAAAAACTTTCTCATCATTCCAGCTCAAATGTTATAGGAACGGACCCCATTATCATGTATAGGACAAGTTGAACAATTAAGTCTAGAGTTCACCTCTGAAGGTCTTATTATTTAACTCTTGCCTAAGCTTTGCAGATAAGGAGTTCCAGAACTTTGGAGCAACGACAAAGAAAGTTCACTCCCTAGTCTCAATAAGCTGTGCCTGTTTAAATGAAGGAACCTCAAGCAGCACTCTGTTTTGAGATCTCAGATTGTGAGTAGGGTTATAAATCTTCAGCAAAGCATTAACCCATGGAAAAGAAGTAATTTAAAGTATGTGATGTACCATCACAGAGATCTTATATTTGGTTCTCCACTGAAACTGAAGCCAGTGCAAATAAAAAAGAACTGGTAAAATGTGCTCACTTATGCATGTGCCTCAAATCAGCCTTACAGATGCATTCTGTAAAAGTTGAAGAGATTTGAAAGCCACAGCTGGGAGACCCAAATATACCACGTTATAGTAGTCAAGTGAAGGGAAAATCAAGGCTTCGACGACTGAGCTAAAATCACCAGCATTAAGTAGCAGCTTTAATATCTACCCACCTTCCTAAAGAGTTGACTACCTAGCTGAAGCATAGATCTAAAATTGACTACATATGAGGCAACACCACCCTGAGAACTCCTGCACATGCTCAGTAGAACAAAAGTTCTGTGAGCTAAGAAAGAATGGTCCATTCGGCATAGTCAGATAATGTCACCCAAGTGTTATGGCTAATTCATTCTACAGTCTATGAAGAATAGCATTTACAATAAGCAAACTTGTTATACATAACCATGCAATATATTCTCAATACATTAAAGATACACTGACAAAAAATTAACTATACTTAGGGGCCTTCATTTGCAGTTTTATTTTTCCTGGTAATTTCAATGTTATGACAAAATGAAATCAGTGGAAAATGACTTTGCCACTAGTTTTCTTCTGTTTATTATAGCAAAGTCATTTTTCCACTGATTTTTTTCTTTTAACATTGAAATTCCCAGGAAAAAGAAAGTAGAAACTGTAAATGAAGGTTCCTAACACAAACTAAAAATACATGCAATTTCCTCACTTAAATTACAGTAATGTGGTTGCTGGGTTAGTCCAATTGAATGCACAGTAATAAAGGTTAACAAATAAAAAGAAAAAAAAACAGTTTAGAAAAGTCAACACCTTTTTATTGCACTAACTTTTTTTTATTTATAATTTTATCTTTATTGCATTTTAAATGTTTACACACTTTTAGCAAGGAAAACAAATGTTGCAAGTGCAAAAATCACTATAACATTATTCAGAAAAACAAAGATCTGCCAACATTTCTAGCATATAATATGAGGAGAAAGAAAAAAATAACATTCACAATTACTTACAACAAATACTTAGAGAGAGGACTAACTTAACATTTCTTGTCTGGCTTTTGAGAGCTAATATCCCCTGCTTCAAAATAGACTAAATGAGCAAAATATTAAATTTTACCAGAAAAATGCATTTTATTTTAAACTCAAATCATAAAAGATATTCCAGTAATAATTGGAAGAAGAATGGAGGGGAGAGGAGGGCAGTTTTGATTGGCAATATAATTTTAGGGTTCATAATGAGTTAAGAAAGTAGGTTTTTGCGGAGACCTTTCTTGTCAATACCAAAGTATCTGATCATTTTAACTTCAAAAGTCTTAGGCTCTTTGATTCTTTTCATTTGTCCTTTAATTATCCTGATCATAATGTCATGGATGCAGTGGTCTAGTTCAGGAAAAATGCTCCCTACTAAGATATCACCTTGGTTTTCTCTGTGGTGATTGATCTTGTGTCTGTGTGAATTGACTCCTGCCTTTAATGTCTGGAAATTACTTTATAGCTCTTCATATCTCACAACAAACTTGGCCTCAGGGACACTATGAGTCACTTCTGGCTTTTCAAGTCCCACCTCTTAACATTCTAAGATTTGTGATCCTGCATTTTATGTTGACAAAAGGAGAAAAGGAGAATGCTTAGAAAAGAGTTTAGAAACAGGAGGAGCTGAAAGCATCCTTCATGAACTGAAATTAATTGCGAGATAAGTTGCACATTTTAAAATGCTCGACTTTCTGGATCCTGTGATGAAAATATTGTTGTTGCCCCTTTTATTATTTTGCCTTGATCAGTAGCAAACCCATTTAGCCGGTGTGGCGTTACCATCCTAGCTGTCCTTACAAGCATGTGCCATGTGTTTTTTAGTTCTCTATATTAAAATTGATTTTATTTGTTTCATGTTATTATGTATGTTCACTGTCAGCTGCTGAGAATCTATGATCAAGGGGGATATACATTTTTTAAGTAACTAATAAATAAATAATGAAACTTAGAAATACAGTCCATATAAAGCACCTCCCTACACTACAATAATCAGCCAGTATGCATATCAATCACCTATTCTTAAATTTGGAATTTGCCCCTTAAGTAGCAAAAACAATTATGCTGGGGCTACTAGCCTAAGACCAGGTTTGCTGTTGACATGGCCACTTGACCGTCGTGATAATGTTGCTGAGATGAGTTGGCTGTACCCAACAGACTTTCTCCACTACTACGCTCCAAACTATGAAGACACTAGATTGAAGAACTTTAGCTGACACTCTCCCAAATGACCCATGGAGTCATTAGGCCATCAACAACAGCACTACAGCAGTTATCCTCGTAGACTTGCAGAGTGAAGATTAACCAGCACTAAAAAAAAGGATTCTTGTCCTTTAATCGATCTCAGAAGTGTGAGAAAAATATACATGAGATAGAGTTGCATGCAGTGTATGTATGCAACTCTTTCATGCATATTCATTGTGGATAGCAATAAGCACAGAACCTCATTCCCTCACCAATGTACACAAGTGCATACTTTTACCTCCTTTTACCGCCAAATACAGAATGCGCACGTGAACAGCGTCTGCATGTTTACCCTATTTCTCCATAACATTGCATGTAATTTTATCCCATTTTGCCGAAACAGTGTGCACATACTTTTAAGCGGTTTTGCTAAAACTATTTGTTCTGGATTTGCTAGGGAGTTAGCAATCTGTACTGAATCTGATGCTTGATGGGAGGAGCAATCAGATAGTAGTTAGTAATCCGTTCGGGATTTGTAGTTATATATGAGAGTTGAGGTTGTATCCTTGGACCAGTGGCAGATGACCACGCCCCCGGGGAATGATCCCGAGAGAGACCACCGGTCAGGCTCAGAGTTAGGAGACAAACACACACTAGTTCTTTATTAGACAGTATACCGAACCACCAGAGATGGCAGTAGTGAGCTGGTAAGCCCGGCTGGACTGTAGTCCCTCAGATACTGGAACAGCAATCCCTGGTGGCTGAGCTGAAGAGAGACTGAGATAGAGTGAGTAGGTAGGGTATGCAGATGGTAACACTCATGCAATGTCCCAATGAAGCCCAATGAAGCCCATGAACTGGAAAGTAGAGGCCCTCGAGGAGCGAGTACCTGGTTCCAGGGAAAGCTCAGAGAGAATGATGGTAACTCACTGATAGGGATGTGAATCGTTTTTTGACGATTTAAAAAATATCTGATGATTTTTTTAAATCGTCAAAAAATGATTCACATTGCGATACAATAGAAATTCCCCCGATTTATCATGAAAAATCATAAATCGGGGGAGGGCAGGAAAACCGGCACACCAAAACAACCCCTAAACCCACCCCGACCCTTTAAAACAAATCCCCCACCCTCCGGAACCCCCCCAAAATGTTTTAAATTACCTGGTGGTCCAGTGGGAGGGGGGTCCCGGCGTGATCTCCCGCTCTCGGGCCATCGGCGCCATTTTGGCTACCACTAATATAAATGGCGCCGATGGCCCGATAAAAAAAAACAACCCACCCGACCCTTTAAAATGACCCCCTTGACCCCCCCAAAACCTTTTAAAATTACCTGGTGGTCCAGCGGGGGCCCGATCTTCCACTCTCGCGCCCCCGCAGGGACTTTTGGCCAGCTTGGGGGGGCCTCCTGACCCCCACAAGACTTGCCAAAAGTCCAGCGGGGGTCCGGGAGCGATCTCCTGCACTCAGGCCGTATTGCCAATATTTTATTTATTTATTTATTTCAGATTTTTATATACCGGCATTCGAGACAGCAGTCACATCGTGCTGGTTCACATAAAACAGGGGTGCATAGTAAACATAACTATAACAATGGTGTTGAAAAGGCAGTTACATATAACAGGGTGATAAGAACTTGGCTAAGAAGGAAGAGAAAGGAAAGGTTATTAAAATTCACACAGGTAAACGATAGAAGATAAGGATGACCATGGTGTATTTGGAGATTAGTTAACCGAGTTGGAGAATAGTTAACCATGTTGGAGATTAGATAACCATGGTATAGTTGGAGATTAGGGGTGACTTGGCGGTGTTCTATCAATTGGCGTCCGGGAAAGCTTGTGTGAATATCCAGGTCTTTAGTCTTTTTTTGAAAGTTGAGATGCATGGTTCTGTTCTTAGATTTGAGGGTATGGAGTTCCATAACGGTGGAATGGCTGTAGAGAAAGCCCGGTCTCTTAGTGTGCAGTGTCTGGTGGATTTGGACGGTGGTACCTGTAGCGATCCCCTGTATGCATCTCTTGTCGGTCTTGACGAATTGTGTATTCGGAGAGGGATCTGTAGGTCAATGGGAGCCAGTTGGTTGATGTTTTTGTATGTGGTAAGCATGGCCTTGTATATTATTCTAAAGTGTATAGGTAGCCAATGGAGGCTCTTTAGAATGGGGGTTATGTGGTCCCTTCTCCTGGTATTTGTCAGAATTCGTGCAGCTGCATTTTGCACCATCTGAAGCGGTTTGGTGTATGAAGCGGGAAGGCCAAGTAGGATGGTGTTACAATAGTCTAATTTTGAAAAAAATTGCTTGTAGAATGGTTCTGAAATCTTGGGCATGGAAAAGTGGTCTAATTCTTTTCAGCACTTGTAGTTGGTAGAAACAGTCTTTGGTGGTTTTGTTAATAGTGGCTTTGAAATTCAGGCGATTATCAATTAAGACTCCTAGGTCTCTCACTTGTGTGATTGTTGGCGTGGCTTGTTGTGCAGAGGTGATGGTGCTGTTTTCTGAGGCGATGAGCAGGAGTTCAGTTTTGCCGGAATTTAATACCAGGTTTAGGCTGGTGAGGAGGAGTTTAATTTTTTGAAGGCATTTATCCCAGTAAGCTAGAGTTTTTGCGAAGGAATCCTTAATGGGTATCAGGACCTGGATATCGTCCGCGTAAAGGAAGTGTTTGAGGTTGAGGTCGGTGAGAAGTTGGCATAACGGTATAAGGTAAATGTTAAATAAAGTAGGAGACAGGGAGGACCCCTGTGGGACTCCTACTGACGACGGGTGTTGAGAGGATTCTTTGTTCTGTATCTTGACCTTGTATCCTCTATTGCTGAGAAATGATATGAACCAAGATAGAGCTGTGCCTGAGATACCTATGGAGGCTAACTGGTTAATGAGTAATGAATGATTAACGGTGTCAAAGGCTGAAGAAAGGTCCAGTAGGATCAGTAAGAAGGCTTGACCTTTATCGAGGCCCAGGATGAGGTGATCTGTTAAGGAAATGAGGAGGGACTCCGTGCTTAGTGTTTTGCGGAAACCGTATTGTGATGGGAAAAGGAGGTTGTTTTCTTCAATGTAGTTTGAGAGTCGGGTGTTCACCAATTTCTCCATAATCTTGGCTATGAAGGGGAGGTTGGCGATCGGACGGTAGTTGTTTGGGTCATTAGGATCTAGATTAGGTTTCTTGAGTAGTGGTTTGAGAGAGGCCAATTTTAGGTCATCTGGGTAAGGTCCTTGCGTTAATGAGCGTTAATATTCAAAATGGCACCGGCGCTACCTTTGCCCTGTCACAGGGTAAGGGCAAAGGGCCATCGGCGCCATTTTTATTAACGCAGCCGATGGCCTGAGAGCCATTGATCACTCCCCGCGCTCCCGCTGGACCACCAGGTAATTTTAAAACCTTTTTTTGGGGGTTCGGGAGGGTGTTTTGATTATCGGATCGGGTGCAGCCGATAATCAGAACTCAAATCGGGCTGGGCGATAAAAATTTTAAGATTTGGATCGGAACCGGAACCGGAACCGATCAGATTCCAGTTCCGATTCACATCTCTACTCACTGATGTAGCTGATATAGTAGGTAGTGAAGACTTCCAGGCAGAGGAGTATATGCAGCAAGTCTGGGATCAGGGCCCTCGAGGAGTGAGTACCGGTTCCAGACTGTCACCTGAAAAAACAAGGAGAGATCGAGGCCCCCGAGGAGCGGGTACCTCTGGTAAGTCCAAGGAGGCACAGTAGCTTAGGTAGCGAAACCCCTTGTTAACTCAATGTGTTAGAAAATTCCGAGACCTTAAATATCTGTCGCGGGTGACGTCATCTTCGGGGGACGCCCCCAAGGTTCGCGCCAATGCCGGTACTTCAATCGGGGCCGCGCCGCATGCGCGCCCCTAGACCTCCAGGAAACATGGCAATTACAGCGTCGAGCCAGTCCAGGAATGCCCAAGGACAAGTGACAGGAGAACACCGCAATAGCCAGTCTTCCCGAGGACGGAGAGGGAGGCGCCAGAGAGGTAAGGAGGGCGGAGAGAGCGCATTGGGCACCGACAGACACAACTCGATTTTGAAAATAGAGCAATATGCTTTAAGCATACATGCAGGTTCATGGGTCGATTTTAAAAAGACCATACGCGCATCCATGTGCGTGTGGTTCCCAGCGCGCGCAGATGGACGTGCCAATTTTATGACATGCGACACCGGCTCACATGTTATAAAATCTGTTGGCCGGGCACACATGCGTGCTAGATTTTAAAATCCACAAGCGCAAAGGCAGGTGGTGTTGCGGGGGGGGGGGGCAAATTTTCGCATATTACACGTGGCGACGCAATTGGACCTCCTCCAGGTCCCTCCCAGTCCGCTCCAATTAAGGAGCAAACTGGGAGGGAACTTCCCTATCCCCCTGCCTAACCATCCTTCCCTTTCCACTCTCCACTCCGACCCCTAATCCCGAAACATAAGAGCATAATAACATAAGAATTTTCCATGCTGAATCAGACCAAGGGTCCATCAAGCCCAGCATCCTGTTTCCAACAGAGGCCAAACCAGGCCACAAGAACCTGGCAATTACCCAAACACTAAGAAGATCCCATGCTACTGATGCAATTAATAGCAGTGGCTATTCCCTAAGTAAACTGATCTAAATCAATAAACCGTTTACAGAGATGGAAAGTAATGACTGCTCTTTTACTGTTGGATGTTGTTTCTGAAAGCTTTTTATTCATTCCAATTCTGCATTTTCAAAATATCAATAGGTATCATGTGCATATATATATGAACACATTATCGGCCAAATTTTCAAAGGCCTATGCACGTAAAAAACGGGGTTTGCGTG
This sequence comes from Rhinatrema bivittatum, assembly GCF_901001135.1. Taxonomy (NCBI): domain Eukaryota; kingdom Metazoa; phylum Chordata; class Amphibia; order Gymnophiona; family Rhinatrematidae; genus Rhinatrema; species Rhinatrema bivittatum. Next base: position 173,433,189 of record NC_042616.1, read on the forward strand.
TATGGCCGGGCCTTACGTGCGCAGCATGCATTTTATAACAGCCCAACCATGCTGTTATGGTCACTGTCCTGGATGGCCTCCGCCCCGCCCTACCCCTCCCCGCCCAGACCACACCCCAGGCCCTCTCCTTTTTCAGAGCCCAGCACTTGTGCGCGTCCCGGGGTTTACGCGCATGGTTGGGCTGTTATAAAATGCATGCTGTGCACGCAGGGCCCAGCCATACACGTAAACCCCGCTTTTTACGTGCAAAGGCCTTTGAAAATCTGGCCGATAATGTGTTCATATATCTGCACATGATACCTATTGATATTTTGAAAATGCAGAATTGGAATGAATAAAAAGCTTTCAGAAACAACATCCAACAGTAAAAGAGCAGTCATTACTTTCCAACTCTGTAAAAGGCTTATTGATTTAGATCAGTGTATCTAACATAAAACCTGAATAATTGTTGTGCTTGACATGACATTGATCTAATAAGGTGGTTAGATTCCTTTTAAATTCTGAGTCTGGAGTTGGTGACATCTATAGAAGCTATTAACACTAAAAAGAAGACGATAAAAAAAAATAATAAAAACCTAATAATTTATTTAGAACATGAAAGAATGAGAAGAAAACTATCCTTCACATTTATTAATGAGCAACTTTGGCTTATTTAATTATGTTTAAAATTGAATTGGGCTATTATAATATCTGTGGTGCATCTGTTTGAACAATATAAATTTCAGTGCATATAATGAAGGTAATTTAGCAATGAAACACTACTAAAATCTTTCTCTGTTACTCTGCTTCCTCGTTTATAGTTGCACATTGCACTTTTCAAAGAGACTGCCTTACCCAGGTTATTTTGCCTGCAGAGGGGATTACAGAAGGGTCATGTCCCTTTGCCTGTCCCTTCGCTGAGACCTTTGCTGAGATTTTCACCTGTTTTGGATAAGTTTCTAAGTTGGGGAGTCACATTTTCTGTGACTTTTTATGCCTTCCTATGATTAGTGGTAGGAAACGCTATGCTTCTAATCAGTTTTATAAAAGTCTCTATGTAATGAAGAATATTCATTCTGCTTGGGGGAGAATAGAGTTTTATCATATGTGCTGATATATGATAGTAAAAGGGGGGGGGGGCAATCTCTACAAATTTGACTAAGTTTGACTTTATCTGTGGGGATATTAATGTGCCCTCTTTGGGTAATAAAACTGATTTGATCTCATTGTTTTTGGGTGAGGGAGGGTTGGATTTACCGTGGTTTTCCATATCTGACTTTTCTTTATTGAATATGCCTTGCCCAACAGAATATTCTTTCTGTCAGGACGTTAGACTTGATGGCAACGGGGTGGTGTTCTTTTGTTTTACAAATCGAGCTTAGACTTGAAATTTGTCCCATTAAAATGAGGTAATGGATGAGAGAGTCTAGTGGATAAGATGTATGATTGGATAATAGCTGTTTTCTATTGCCCCCAGAGTGTAATTTGTAAAATCCTACCCCTGTAATTGACTTTATGTTATCATTGTTATTTCATAATAAGATATTAGTTATGGGGGACTTTAATATCCATAAAGATTGTAAACCCATTTCCAGTTTTATTGATTTCCAGGAGAGCCTTCTTAGTCTACATTTGGTGCAAGTGATTTTAACTATGACACATGATCTAAAATATAAGAATATTTTAGATCAGTTCATTCTACCTAGTTAGTGTCATGCTTTGATTGATAATCTTGAGATGCAACCGGTATTATGATTGGACCATTTATTTATATCATTTTCCTTTTGCTTGTTTGATGGTAATAGAAGTCAAGCTTTGTCTACGGCATCCAAAATATTTAAGAAGCCTATTGATCCCACACAATTTACAGAGGAATGGATCAAGGAATCTATTCCTTGTGAAACCAGTACGGTTATAATTATTGCGGATGCTGTTTTCCAGGCTTTAGTTAAGATTACTGATGTAGTCTCACTGTTACAAAGCAAAGTTGTCAAGAGTTCAAGGCCTAGGGTTCCTTGGTTAAATGATGATCTGCGTACAAAAAAGCGATCAGTACGGCAGTGGAGAGACTTTGGTGGAAATGCTGGCCTGCTGACACTCATGAATTATATTTAAATTCATGTTGTGATTATAAATGATGTTTTGAGCTTGCCAGGAAAGAATATTTTAGAGCTTGTATTGATGAATCATTAAATCGTCCTAAGCAATTGTTTTCAGTGGTACATAGGTTAACTGGGTTAGGAAATAAATCAAGTTTTTCTTATATTCCCTTTTTAGCAGTTTGCTGATAGATGTTCAAATAAATTACTAAGCTTGGTTGGGAGCAACAATAGATGTACAGGTGACTCCTAACTTAGAAGTAAAATTTAAGACCCGCGCTTATGCGCACATATGCGCACGTTTGCCGGTGCATGCCCATAGACGCACCGATTTTAAAGCATACGTGCGTCTATGTGCATATATGCGCACATTTTATAAAATTGGCTATCTGCGCGTACATGCATGCACAATTTAATATTGATGCACACATGTGCGTGCGAATGCCGTCTCGAGTGCGAGAGTGGGGGAATTTTAGTAGGTACACATGACGACACAATTGGCCTTTTTTTCAGTTCGCTCTCAGTTCACCCCAGTAAAGGAGAGGACTTCCTGAACCCCCTAGCTAACTTGCCTCCCTTTCACCCTATTACCCCTGGCCCTTTAAACCTCGCTAAATAGCTTTTTTTTTTTTTTATTACATGACTTAGACACCATCCATAGCAGAAGTAAAGTTATGCGATAGGAGACCCTGTTGCGCGCTTGTTCGCGCAAACACTTACACGCTGGATTCATGCTACAGACCATGTCCACCCATGCTCTGAACAGACCATACCCATGCTCCACCCCTTTTTCTCCAAACCTTTTTTAGCCGCATACCAGGAGATACATGTGTGGCCATGAGCCTTTTAAAATTCACGTGGCCCGTGCGTGTCTGAGTCATGCATGTAACTCCCAGCTTTGGCATGTGTAGGGCTTTAAAAATTCACCCATTACTGTCAGATGACTTTGTTAGGATTACATGGGAATGTTTTGTTTTTTTTGTATGGGAATATTTTGATGAGTTTAGTTACACTGAGGTAGAGGGATATATGAATGCATTGACAAACTCCCACAGCGTGTTGGATCCTAGTTTTTTTTCTTTGCTGTTTGCTATGAAGGATTATTTTTCAAGCGTACTAACAAATACATGTAATTTATCACAATGAAAGGACATTTGCCCAGTGTATTAAAGCTCGCTTTGGTTTCTCCTGTTCCTAAAAATAAGGATATGTTTTCTCATGATCCTCTAAGTTATAGACCAAAATCTAACTTGAATACCTTGGGTAAATTGATGGAGAAAGTTGTCTATAGACAACTAAATGACTTTCTTTCTGAGAATGATGTTTCCCATCGTTTTCAATGTGGTTTTTGTAAAAAACATAGTACAGAAACACTGTTAAATAAGAACATAAGAACATAAGAACATGCCATACTGGGTCAGACCAAGGGTCCATCAAGCCCAGCATCCTGTTTCCAACAGTGGCCAATCCAGGTCATAAAAACCTGAGAAAGTACCCAAAAGCTAAGTCTATTCCATGACACGTTACTGTTGATAGTAATAGCTGTGGCTATTTTCTAAGGGGTAGATTTTAAAACCCCTGCGCGCGTAAATCCTCCCAGATTTACGCGCGCAGGGCACTCACGCGCTGGCGTGCCTATTTTGCATAGGCTGCCGGCGCGCGCAAAACCCCAGGACATGCGTAAGTCCCGGGGCTTCCTAAAAGGGGCGGAGGGGGCGTGTCTGGGGCATGTTCGGGGACAGGGGGCGGTCCAGGGCGGGTCCAGGGGTGGGGCCGGGAGGGCGGTCTCGAGTCCCCCGGCACTGCAGCCTGTGCCGGGGGATGCCGGGGCGGCGCGCGCAAGTTACGCCTGCTTCAAGCAGGGGTAACTTGCTCAACAAAGGCAGGGGGGGATTTAGGTAGGGCTGGGTGGTGGGGTAGATAGGGGAAGGGAGGGGAAGGTGGGGGGACGCAGAAAGAAAGTTCCCTCCATTCCTGCCTCCATTCCGGAGGGAATGGAGGCAGGAATGGAGGCAGGCTGCGCGGCTCGGCGCGTGCAGGCTGCCGAGTTTGCGCAGCCTTCTGCGCGCCGACCCCGGATTTTATAAGATACGTGCGGCTACGCACGTATCTTATAAAATCTGGTGTACTTTTGTTCAGGCCGGTGGCGCGAACAAAAGTACGCATGCGCGTATTTTTTGAAGATCTACCTCTTAGTCAACTTAATTAATAGCAGGTAATGGACTTCTCCTCCAAGAACTTATACATTGGATTTTGTGTTATGCCAGTTAGATCGTAATATTCCCATGATTGCTGGTTTTCTTTATATAACTGCTGCATATGACATGGTAGTGCATGAGATTTTATTACAGCACTTACATTGCTTGGGGCTAGGTGGTCTTGTTTTGCAGTGGCTTCGGTTTTTCCTATTTTTTTGGAAGGAAACAGTGAGTTCACCTACAAGGGACCCAATCTGAATGGTATGTACTCCAACAAAGAGTCCCTGAGGGTTCTATTTTTTCGACTGCCCTTTTAATATTTGTTTGTCATCTTTGTGTGATTTGATTGAGCAGCTTGGGATCAAATTCAGAGCATATGCAGATGATTTACAGATGTATTTTCCTATGACAGAATCTTTAGAGAGTACCAACTGTCTAATAGAATAAATGTATGGATAAACCAGAATAATTTGTTTTAAATTTGGGTAAAACTGAAGTGATCTGTTTTTCTCGTAGGAAACAGCTCTACCTGATTTGGAGAATTATCCAATTCTAGTTAATGAGTTTAGATTCCACATTACAAAGGCTGGGAATCATCTTTGATGTACATTTCAATTTCTTATCACATTTGAGTGAAGTATTGAAATCTGGGTTTTCTAATTTAAGACTGTTATGCCATATTACATACATGTTAGACAAAATTGAGTTTCGGACTTTGGTGCAGTCTTTTGTATTATTAACAACTGATTATTATAATGGTCTTTTCGCTGGCCTTCCTGCTTTGAGTGTTCAGGCATTCTGTATACCACAGAATGCTGTGGCTCGATTAGTGGTACGTGGATTTCCCTGGGACCATATTAGCCCAGTTTTGAATGACTTACAAATGGCTACCATCACCTCAATGCATTCAGTTTAAAATTCTTGTGTTGGTTTTTAAAGATTTAAAAATGGATGGTCCATGTTATTTAAGTACCTTATTGAAACCTTATAATCCTACCAGAATTTTGCTTTCCCAAGACATGGGTCTTATTATTATTCCTATGGTTTAATTGGCCCGTTTATGTGAGACAAGTAATCATGCCTTTTCTATTACTGCCTCACTGCTAAGGAATGCCTTACCTGCCGTCTTGTGGATATTTCGGATATTAAATTGTTTAGGAAACTTTTGAAGGCTCATTTCCTTGGAGTTGTTTTGAGAAGCTTTGTAATGAGGCAGCATGAGGTTGTGAGTATGCTGGATTTTTATTTTAATTTCTGTTTTCTTGTGTGTGTTTTATATGTTTTGTTTTTGAGGTATTGTTGAAATATTTGACTGCAACTTGTATTTTATTGTATGTCAATTGATATTGTATTGTAATCTGTTTAGATATCCTGGATTGTCAGGTGGGCTATAAAAAATTTAAATACATAAATAAATATTTAATATTTAATATTCTTATATTCTATGATTCCAAACCATGTTCAATGAGGATTATAATTTACATATATAACCATACACAAACTACAAAACAATAAAAGCACTGAAAAAAAAAGCAGAGGGTGGAGGATAAAAGGGAGAATACTTGGGATTGGACCATAGTGGGAGAGTAGGAGGGAAACCAAGGAAGGGGCTGCAAGGGGAAGAAAACAGGAGGGAAGGCACTCAAGAAAGAGCCATGGGGGAGAAAAGCAGGGAAGCTACTTGGAAAGGAACTATAGAGGAAGGGCAGGAATGAGGGAGGAAGGAATACATGAGGGAAAACACTAAGAAAAGGGGCTTGACGGGAATGACCAGGAAAGGGGCCACATGAGGGAAAGGATTGGAGGAAATGTATTAGGGAATGGGCCATGTGTAGGGGTAAGCAGAGAAGAATGGTGAGAATTCAGGAAGGGGTCACGGCTAAGTGCCATTTGAATATGGCCTCAAAGAGATCTAGGTTTAATGATCAAGTCCAGATAATGTAATTAAATAAATCAGAAAAACGTGACAAAAATCCAAGGAAAAAAGGAAAAATCTAAGTATAAGGAAGAGGAAAGTTTGGAGCTGAATTTGCAACACCAGTATGCAAATTTAGATCCATTCGCTCTGTCTCTGTACTCTCCAGCTTCAGCCCACTCTCCAGCTCCACCCCTCTCTCTCTCCATATAGTCCAATCTACTGCTGCAGAGAGCTGCTGGTGGGGAGATTCTGTTAGGGGTCTGCATTTGTTTGCAACGTATTGGCAATCCACAACATATAGGGCCATATTCGTTGTATTCGTTGCGTCGCGAAATGTGTCGAGATTCCCACAAATACAACGAATCTTCACCAAATTATTCGGCCATCTAAAAGAGCAAATTTAAATAAAACCCCCACCCTCCTGACCCCCCCCAAGACTTGCCAAAACTCCCTGGTGGTCCAGCGGGGGTCCGGGAGTCATCTACTGCACTCACGCCGTCGGCTGCTGGTATTCAAAATGGCGCTGATAGCCTTTGCCCTTACTATGTCACAGGGGCTACCGGTGCCATTGGTCGGCCCCTGTCACATGGTAGGAGCAATGGATGGCCGGCGTGAGTGCAGTAGATGGCTACTGGACCCCCGCTGGACCACCAGGGAGTTTTGGCAAGTCTTGGGGGGGTCAGGAGTGTGGGGGGTTGTAGTTAATTAAATTTTAGCCGGGAAATGAATAAGAATGGAACGCATGAATGGATATGGGGCCTCCCTTGCCGAATGCAACATATCTGCCCCCCGACGAATACGAAAACCGAATGTAACATATGCGGTCCCTCTGCACATCCCTAGATTCTGTACTACGAGCAAGAGGAATCTGAGGACCACATCCCTGCTGACAGCTGCTAGCAGGGATGCCAGGCCCTGCCAGCAAGTGAAGAGCTTGAGAATCATGCTGCTGCAGACAGATGATGTTCAAGAGGCAGCAAAATGGCTAGAGGTAAGTGAAAAGAAGGGTAGAGAGAGGGCATGGAGAAGGAAGGGGAGAGAGGGGATGGGATGAGAGTAAGAGAAAAGAGGGAGGGATGTAAGAGCAAGTGAAGATTGGGAGGGTAGGAGTGAGAGTGGAGGATTGATATGAGAGCAAGTGAAGCATGGGAGGGAGTGGGATGAAAGTGAAAGGAGGGATGATGTAAGAGCAATTGAAGAGTGCCATGGTGTGAGCGGGAGGGAGAAGTAGGTGAGAGTGAAGGGAAAGATGATGTGAAAGTGAGGGAGAGTGGACAGAGGATGAGGTGAAAACATGTTAAGAGAGAGGTGAAACATGAGAGTAAGAGAAGGGGGGACAGAGTGCATGAGAAGGAAGGGGGTAAAGGAGACAGAAGGGAGGGGATGGATTGAAATAACAGTAAGTAAAAGTGCCCTGCTGTACTACCACACATCTCAATTATACACGTCCTACACTTTATAGTTTTCACCATCCTTGGACAGACATTTGGTACTAGTAATATATAAATATCAAGAAATGCTCATATATAATGCATATATTTCATTTTTTTTATACCACCATACCAAGTAACAAAACTTGCCCAAGGTGTTGAACACCAAAAGTTAAAATTACATAAAAGATAAAATCCTCTATATCTAAAAGCACAATGCACATCAGTCCTACCCATAGAGCTTAGTATTGACAAAACACCTTCCAAGAACTTATATAACATAAAAACATAAGATATGTCATACTAGGTCAGATCACGGGTTCAGCAAACCCAGCATCCTGTTTCCAACAGTGGCCAATCCAAGTCACAAGTACCTGGCATGTACCCAGACATTAATAGCAGTTTAGGGATTTTTCCTCTAGGAACTTATCCAAACCTTTTTTAAACCCAGTTACACTAAATTCCAGAGCTTAATCACCAGAGTACTATCAAGCTAGGGCAAGAGAACATTGTAGAAATCTCGTCCTTGTGTGACTTTCCTCACTCCAAATCATGTCAAATCTTCACTGATGTGTACTGTGCTGTTCGTACATCTCACTGTGCATGTAAAACTGGCTCCAAAATCCTAGACCACCACCAAAACCTCACCTCGAGTTACTAGCTGGCCCTCCTATAGTGATACACAAAGTCGACTACTATGAGAACCTTATAAAGCATCTCTCTCTGTCTCTATCTCTCATATGCAGTAACTCTGAATTTATCCTAACCAAAATTTTATTGAATCTAGGCCTGAGTCAGAACAAAGGTCTGTCAATTCCAGCAACCTGTCTCTAACAGTGACCAGGCTAGGACTCAAGTACCCAGCAGATTTCCAAAAGCTAAATCAAACCTTCTTGCGCAAAACAAGCAGTGTTTTTCCCAAATCTACATGGTTAATAATAGTTTATGGACTTTTTCTCCAGAAACGTGTCTAAAACCTTTTTAAACTCAGCTACACTAATTGCTTTCACAGTATCCTCTGGCAACAAATTATACATTTTAGTGTAAAACATTTTTATTAAACCGACAAGACTTGAGTGACAAAAATAAATCAGAGACATATTGTTTCTTATACATCCCCAATCATCGAAACAAGAAACAGTATAATGCAGCATCCCCCCCACCCCTCCCCCCCAATTGTGCACAAGGGTACATTTTTAAACTATGGCACAGGTAAATCCCAGGGTTTATGCATGTGGCTGGGCCTTATGCGCACCAGGCCCATTTTCAAATGGGCTCGGCCAGACGCGTAAACCCTGGTATGTGATTAAGTGCTGGGGCCTGACAAGAGGGTGGTCCGGGGGGGGGGGGGGGGGCAGAGAGGGGTGGGAATGGGGGGGGGGGGGGAAGAGGCGGGGCTGGAGGCGCCGGTTCAGCGGGACCCACCTTAGACCTGCTGGCTGACAGAATCCAAGGGCTCAACCTGTGGGGGCAGACAGCTGGTAAAGGCAAAGCTCCAGTTAGTCCCACATCAGGGTTCATCTACCTGCTGTAGTCTGCTATGCTACATGCTACATACATGCTACATGCTACATATACCAGGTTCACTTCACCTAACAATACCTAATATGAAATTTAGCATCATGTACCTATAGTTTGGATTATTCTTCCCTATAAACATCACTTTGCACAAGCCATAGCAAATTTTATTTGCCATTTAGATGTCCAAAGCCCCTGTCCTGCAGAAGCCTTTTGCAATTTCTCACAACTGGTTCATGATATAACATCTCTGAATTATTTTGTGTCATCTGCATATTTAATCACATCATTTGTTATTACTTTTTCCATATCATTTATAAATATATTAAAAAGCACTGGCCCCATCATTCAGTCCTACCTTCTTTCTTTCCTATCCTTTAGCTGCTTACCAATCCACAATAGGACATTGCCTCATTTTTCAGTTCTTTCAGACCTCCAGGGCACATATTATCTAATCCCAATGATTTGTTACTTTTTAGTTTGTCGATTTGCACTCTCACTGTGATTTGATTAAGTTCCTCTGAATCATTACTCTCAAAGATTGCATCTGGCATAGGTATCTCTCCCATACCCATCTCAGAAAAGATTTAAGCAATGAATTCATTTAGTTTTTCTACTATGACTATTGTGTACGTTGGTGCTAGACGGCTTCGACCCGTTTGCCTCACCTTGTTCATGGCTCTTCCCGCATCCCTAGGGAAAATGGCTGCCGCCGCATCTATAAGCCGACCTCTCTGGCGTCCTCGGAACAGCTATGGTGCTGCCTCCCACCATGCTCCTCCCAAGGGCCTACTAGGGTGCGCGCGTGTGCACTCCACCTACATCTTTATTCCAGCTATAGTGCGAACCTCGGGGGCGTTCCCCTCTACTGACATCACGATATCCAGGTATTTAGCCTGTACTTTGTTGCTAGCTCATTGAGTTAGCAAAGGATTGGTTTCGGCCGGTTCTAAGCTACTCTGCCGCTTCCGTGCTGCTGCTGGAAGCTCTCTTTCTGCCCTTCGGGGTAACTGCTAACCTGGGTACCCACTCCTCGGGGGCCCTCTGCTTTATTTCAGGTGCCTTACAGGGATCAGGTACTCGCTCCTTGAGGGCCTGCTCTCCCTGCCTCGGTGCCGCTACCAAACTTCTTCAACCTGGTGGAATCACATACCAACAGAAACCATCCAGAGAGTAATCTAACTCTCAGTCTATCTCATCCACAGTGCAACCTTGCTGGGAAACCTGCACCGGAATTCCCCTATACGAACAGGGTGAGAAGGGCCCCCTCTGCCGAGGGTCCTGAGACTGCTACTACAAGCTGTTTAATAAAAGAACTAAACTCTGTGTTTGTGCGTCTGCGTTTAGCCCAGTACTGTGGTGCCTCGTGGGGCTCCTCCCCGTGGGCGAGGTCATCTGCACAGTACCCAAGAATCCACCCAAACACCGCTTAACCATAACAATGACCATGTGTTCCCTGAAAACGTCTTTTGTCTCTCAGTCATCTAGTGGTACAACCAACTCTCTTACAGGCTTCTTGTTTCAAATATACTTAAAAAGGCTTTTGATGTTTGCCTTTCTGGCATGTTTCTTCTCAAATCCTCTTTTGGCCTGCCTTATTACAACTTGCTATTTCCTGTTTTCTTCATTTCTATCCACTTTCCAGTTTTTGAAAAATGTCCTTTTGGCTATAATAGTCTCTTTCACTTCACCATTTAATCATGGTGGCAGCTGTTTGCTCATTTTTCTACCTTTTTTTAATACAAGGAATAAATCTAGTCTGGGTTTCCAAGATGGTGTTTTGAAACAGAATACATGCTACATGCACGCTACATGCAAACTTGTAACCTTTGCAAATACTCCTTTTAGTTTTTTTCTTTTTTTCCTCATTTTATCACAATTTGCCTTTTTAAAGTTAAATTCTACCACAGAATATCTTTATGATATAGCATCATCCTGCCACCAATTTGATCTAGCCTATCATTTTAATCTAATTTGATATTAAGGTGTCCCATTGGTTATCCTCCTTCTATCTGCTCTCTCAGATGCCTTTTATGTCTGCATCTTCGTTCACTGCCATACATTCCAACTCCCCAATCTTATATTTTAGACTTCTGGTATTTGCATTCAGACTAGTATGTTTTTTTTAATTATATTGTCAACCTACCTAAAATCAGTAACTTGTTTTATGTTTGTTATTTATTAAATGCACCTGGCCTACTTCTGTCTCTATCACAACCTTTCTATTGGGATATTCTAATATTCCCCTTTATGACAGTATCCTTTGAAGATACCGAACTCCAAACCATGCACTTTGGATTGACTGTTAGTTTCTACCCTGCTTTAGTTTAAAAGCTGTTCTATCTCCTTTTTAAATGTTAGCATCAACAGCTAGGTTCCATCTTGCTAAAAGTGAAACCCATCCTTTTGGAATAGGTTCTCTCTTCCCCAAAATGTTACCTGGTTCCTACTAAATCTAAAGCCATCTTCCCTGCACCATTGCTTCATCCATGCCTTGAAACGCTGGAGCTCTACCTCTCTTTGGAATCCTGCACAAGGAATAGGAAACATTTTTTAGAATGCTGCCCGGGAGGTTCTGGATTTCAGCTTTCTACCTAAAAGCTTAAATTTGTTTGTCTGCCCACCTACATCTTCTGTTCAGTGTTATAGTCATTTCCTCTCCCTGAGAGATCTTCTGTGCTTGTCCCATGCTTTTTTTTTATTTGATGTTATCTTTATCTCCACAAGAAGTCTATTCCATGTGTCCACTACCCTTTATGTAAAGAAATATTTTCTTAGATTACTCCTGAGCCTACCGCTTTTCATTCTCATCCCATGACCTCTCATTACAGAGTCTCCATTCTGTTGAAAGCAGCCCACCTCCTGTGCATTCATTTCTTGGTTGTATTTAAATGTCTCTATCATATCTCCCCTTTCCCTTCTTTCCTCCATGGTACATATGTTTAGATCTTTTAGTCTGTCCCCGTATGCTTTATGATGAAAACCGTTGGCCATATTACTAGTAAATGCCCTCTGGACCCTCTTTATAATATCCTTTTAAAGGTATGCACTCCAGAATTGTGCACAATATGCCAAATGAGGTCTCACCAGTGTGAAATACCTTTGAAAAAGTGGACCTTGCATGCAAAACTGGCCAAAATGCCCACAAACTCAAAAATGCAAAACTTTTGAATTTGTAAATGTCCCATTTTGAATAGTAAACTTTCATGCATAGTCTACTATTCACAAAAGTTTATTTAAACAGTATGAGTTGCTGCAATGCAAAATCTTTCAAAGCTGCTCGTTAATATAGAATTCTACAAACATAGGCACGTAAAAAGGCTTTTCAAGCCCATTTTCACAAAACATTAGCTACACCTGAGTAAGATGTAGTCAACTCGTGTCATCTTGGAAAATGGCACAGTAGGGCAGGAGTGAATAGGGATTGCTTCTGCCCCATGAAACATGGGGTGAGCATTGGGAGGGACAGGGTGATGGTGGTGGTGAGACTTTAGGGCTTAGTCCCATCATTTTGAACAAGAAAGTGAAGCTTAAAGGGCAATGCTTCAAGGGGGTCCTTTTCTTAACATTTACAGGACATGCTGGTGTTGGGGGGAGGGGGGGGGGGAGGTTGCTGCTTCACAATGGACCACTAGGAAATTGATCCATGGGGTAGGGGTCTTGCACCAGACCATGCAGTACTTTTAATTCTGGCTGGCCTCTGAGATTGGGAACCATGGCAATGTGTGAAAAATCTATAACTAACGTTTACTACGGATGCAAATTAACTGTAAGCTCATTTACATCCATAGCAAACTTTTGTGAAACTGGGCCTCTAACCTGCAGAAAATACCACAGATTAGTACATCAGCTTCAAAGGCTGGAAGGTGATTTGTATGAAAAAATCTGGGAAGCTCATCTAGTGTCCAAATGGACAGATATCAGAACACTTAAAGAACCAATACACAACTGGTATAAATTGGCACCCATGTTGAAAATATCAGCAGCAAAGCCTGAATGGGTATGGAATGCAAATTTACACCTGCACTGGAACTCTAGTGCTGAAGTAGGAGGTTCTGAAGATACAAATTTATCAGCAAGAAAAAAAGTAAGTTGGCTTTATTGAAAAGAAAATCCATAATACTGTTATATTTAACACAACATTTGCAGGAGATTTTTAAGAAAGAACTGAGCCCTGAACTGCAAAATCTTGGGGCCCATCAAAAGAAAATGCTTCCTTTTCTTTGGGTTGATCTTGCCACATCTGGAAATGCCATAATCTTGTACTATAATAAAATATCACCACAATGCCTAAGATAAGAAGCCAGTCTCTGTCAGAGTCCAGGACAAAAGATACCAACTATGTAGGGGTTTCAGTGGACACAGTATCAAACGTTTCCAATAAAGAAAATTGTCAGATTATAGGAGAAAGTTCCTGAGGTCTTCAAGCTCAACTTCTTGTATAGAGGGTGCTAAGTAGTAAATCCTAGAAATAGGTGGAAATGCAGATTCAGGGATTTTGAGAACTTCCAACAATTATCTTCTAAACTTATCCCTGGGTATGACCAAGGGCACATAAGAAAAATTCACAAATGAAATTTTCAATGTCTCAAAGAATTTTCCATACTCACAAATTTTTTAGAAAGAAATACGTCATCTTTGAGCAAACTTTCTTGCAAGGTTTTAACATGAGTCACATTAGTTTGGACTTCAGATTCCTGCATAGCCATTAAATCCTTGGAATTCTCTAAGGCCAAAATATGAAATTCCAAATTCATATTTTTCTGATGTAAAGGTGAGATCAGAGAAATAATGTCAGTCCTCAAACCCTCTAAGGGATTCCCAGATGGATTTGAGGGTAAATACATTGGGTCTTACCAGTCTGAAGCTCTCCTGCATGGAAATCTGACTGGCCACAGAAACGGTGTTATCAACACTTCCAGCATGCTCCTCTTATGCATCCGAGTCATGGTGCAGGTTTGAACTGGCCAACACATTGGTTGTTTTGGCAGCACTGCTCTTCTCAGCATCCCCGGCACTGGGCAGAGTCACATTGACATCAACTGTCAACGTCCCCAGCCGCAAGGAGAGGAAACTAGCAGCCGCCGGGGGATTGGAGGCATTCTGACCACTGGACTGAGAGATGCCATAAAGCCTGGGAGAGATGGGGGGAAAACTTTCCCTCCTGGAACACCACAGTTGCAGCTCAAATATAATATTTAAATAACAAGACAATGGTTACCTCAGTTATCCAGAAAATATGAATGGATTTTAAAATTCACAGTTTTATCAAGATGTCAGTATTGACTAAAAGGCAATCAAATAAACAACTTAATTATTTGATGGGTTAGTGAAACATAATTAAACTGAATAAAATAATACTAATCTTAGAACAAATAAGATAAATCAAACCAGGAATCCTATTTCTATAATGAGACAGCTTGTTTATATGTAATAAAAAATAATCAATAGATTGTGTATTATGTTAGTGTGTAATAATTTCATAATTTTTATTTTTAACACAAAAAGTTTTCAATAAATCTTGTATACCTAATTCAACATTCAAACGGAAATAAAAAACCAAAATATCCTATGTTATTTCATCAATTATGTATTTCATATGTAACAGATTATAAATTGATTATTAAGGAGTATTGTTAAGATAAAATGTATTTTAAATAACAAAAGGAAGTTTACCTGTATGTGGCAGATAAAATTATATTATCCCAATAAGCACTTTGTCAATACTGATAAAACTGTGAATTTTAAAATCTATTCATATTATCTGGATCCCTGAGGTAACCATTGTCTTGTTATTTAAAGATTATATTTGAGTCAATGTGATTTACAACAGATTTTTCCATATATTCAATGCTCTGCCTTCATTAATCATATGTGTTTAATTCATGACCTCCTCTTTATCTGTGATAATCTTTTATATATATGTTTAGTTTATTGTCATTTATATACCGTTACATCAGACGTACCTTCACAATGGTTTACAAAGTTAAAACATATTCAGAAATACAGAGTTTGTTAAAATAGTAACAGCTAAAACTACACAAAGATGAAAGAAAAAACTTAGCTGTTAAGCAAAGATAAAATCAATAAAAACAAAAATTAAATTTAGGGGAACCATCATAGGATACGAACTAGACTAAGGAGAAAAATAAAAAAAAGATATATTAGACTAAGGAGAAAAATAAAAAAGATATACTAAAAACAGCAATTAACGTAATGGTAAATCATAGAAGTTAAGCACATCGTCTCGACTAATGATTTATATTTATATATGTATATTTATATTTATATATGTATATGTATATTTATATATGTATATTTCTTATAGGACTAACTTTTTCTTAACTTTTTTATAATATCTTTTAAGTTTTTATATCTGATTTTTAAGTATCATATACTTTTTAATGATTTGAATTTTGTCTATTTATTAAAAATATTGATTGTTGTTTTACAGCCCCTGATGCAGCCAATCAGGTGAAACTCAGCCAGAGTCGGGCAGTGTTACTTTTAATTTTGACCATGTGTTACTATTAAATATTGCACTTTCCAAGGCGAATGGTCTTGTTCCTTTATACAAATCATATATAGACCATAGAAAATTCACAGACAAAATGAACTTGATAAGATTATGCTGTTGCCTGCACAATCAGAAGAGACCTGACATGGCCATACTTCAGCATTCACATCTGCACTAGAGGTATAAAAAATTCCTACAAATTCAGTAAAGTCCAAACAATAAACATAGCAGATAATAAAGCCTGCATTATAATAAAATTATCCCTTTGGTGCTTAGTTACTTAACGGCAAAGCTGTAGACCCTTAAAAATGAGTGTTCCAAATTATTCTTGGGTTTCCCAAAGGAAGTCTCTACCACTGATAAGATGTCAAAATCAATGCTTCATTTTAAATTCCTTCAGATATGGAACAATGAAGATGTCCTTCACAATTTTCATATTGCTAAAACCAGCAGCATGCTCCACCTTTTTGAGTTTAAAATGAAGCAACTATATTCAAAAGCCAGAGCAGCTGAATGTATGAATTCTTGTGCAAATTAATTTCACTGAAGCCAGCTGAGGGGAAGATAGGAGTGCAGTTTGGGAGGATTGAAGTAGTGGTAGTGTACGAGAACAGAAGTGGGAGAGATATTCAAGGGCCAGTTGATTCATGCATTTGAAGACAAAGCAAAGAGTTTTGAATTTTATCCTGCTTTATAAGGGAGTCTATAAAACAGATGCAAGATTGGCCTTACATGGCCAGTTGCTTTGACTCTTACCAAAAGACTAGCAGTCATATTCTGTAAACGTTGGAGGCATTTTAGGTTATATTATGAGATACCACTAAATAGTAGGGATGTGCATTAATTGAAAATGAATGGCTAATCCAAGACAAATATGTTGTATTTGTTTGATTTGTTTGCCCCCAAAAATGAATGAGCAAGTCCCATGAAAGAAACATATGTCATTTGTTTCATGCGTTTACATTTCCCATTGAAAAGCATTGGCTACATTGGAAAGATAGAGCCTGAGGCTGAGAAGGTCATGTGGGAGTTTCCACAGCAACCAGCTTGATGTCTATGACTCAAGTGTAAGGTCAGAGAAGAACCGGGATCTGTTGTAAAGGAAATCAGACTGATTAAATGAATTCTTTGCTTCGGTGTTCATTGAGGAGAATGTTGGAGAGATATCCATTCTAGAGACGATTTTCAAGGTTGACAATTCAGTTGAAGTGACACAAATCAAGGTGAACCTGGAAGATGTACTAGGCCAGATTGACAAACTGAAGATTAGAAAATCACCTGGACAGATGGTGTAAATCCCAGGGTTCTGAAAGAACTGAAAAATGAAATTTCAGACCTATTTTCATTAAAATCATCCATTGTACCTGAAGACTGGAAGACTGGCCAATGTAACCCTGATATATAAAAAGGGCTCCAGAAGTGATCCATGAAACTATAAACTGATGAACATAAATTCAGTGCCAGGAAAAATTGTGAAAACTATTATAAAGAATAAAATCACAGAACACATACATAGACAAAATTTAATGTGACTCAGCCAGCATGGATTTACCCAAGTGAAATCCTGCCTCAAAATCTGCTATATTTTTTTGAAGGGATGAATAAGCAAATGGATAAAGGTGAACCAGTAGATGTGGTGTATTTGGACTTTCAGAAGGCATTTAACAAAGTATCTCATGAGAGGCTTCTAAGAAAACTAAAAAATCATGAGATAGGAAGCAATGTCCTTTCAAGGACTGTAAATTGGTTAAAAGACAGGGAACAAAGAGTAAGATTAAATTGTCTGTTTTCAGTGTGGAAAACAGTAAACAGTGGAATGCCTCAGGGAACTTTGATTGATGCTTCCAAATATATTTATAAATGATCTAGAAAGGGGTACGACAAGTGAGGTGATCAAATTTGCAGATGAAACAAAATTATTCAGAGTAATTAAATCACAAGAGGATTGTGATAAATAGCAGGAGGACCTTGCAAGGCTGGAAGATTGGGCATCCATATGGCAGATGAAATTTAATTTGGAGAAGTGCAAGGTGATGCACATAGGAAAAAATAACCCATGCTGTAACTACACTATGGGGGTCATTTTTTAAAGCTAGCTCATGCGAAAAGTCCCTTTTCAAGTGCGATAGCTAAAAAAGGGCGGGGTTGGTGCAGCATCTGCCCCAGAAGAGGAGGAGTTGGGGCGGATACCGCGAAGACAGTGTGGATGGTGAAAAGGTAAGGAGCCTTTTCGCTGCCCATTTCACGCCCAATAGCACCACCTTTTATGATGGCGCTATTGGGTGCGAAAGCCAACAGCGATCGCACCGCAGAGGTGTGATCGCTGTTGGCTTTCGCAGGCCCGTCCCCTGCTTCACCCCCCACCCCCCTGCACCGCGCAATTCATGCCGCAGTGGTGTTTTAGAAAATATAGGCTATGTTAGGTTCAATTTTACGAGTTACCACCCAGGAAAAAGATCTGGGTGTCATAGTGGACAATACATTGAAATTGATGTCTCAGTGTGCTGTGGAGGTCAAAAAAGCAAACAATGTAAGAAATTACTAGGAAGGGAATGGCAAATAAAATGGAGGATGCCATAATTCCTCTGTATCACTCAATGGTTAGACTGCACCTTGAATACTGTGTTTTGTTCTGGTCACTGCATCTCAAAAAATATATATTTTCACTGGAGAAAGTACACAGAGAAGGGCAACCAAAATGATAAAGGGGATGGAACAGCTCCCCTATAGAGATGTGAATCGTGTGATCGATCATCTTAACGATCGATTTCGGCTGGGGGGGGGAGGGAATCTTATCGTCGCGGTTTTGTTTTTTAAAATATCGTGTAAATCGGGGGAGGGCGGGAAAACCGGCACACTAAAACATCCCTAAAACCCACCCCGACCCTTTAAAATAAATCCCCCACCCTCCCGAACCCCCCCCCCCAAAATGCCTTAAATTACCTGGGGTCCAGAGGGAGGGTCCTGGTGTGATCTTTTACTCTCGGACCTCCGGTGCATTGTAGAAATGGCGCCGGCGCTACCTTTGCCCTGTCATATGACAGCAGGGCAAAGGTAGCGCCGGCGCCATTTTGTTTTTTGTCCCCCGACGTCAGGAGCGTAGGAGATCGCTCCCGGACCCCTGCCGGACCCCCAGGGACTTTTGGCCAGCTTGGGGGGGGGCCTCCTGACCCCCACAAGACTTGCCAAAAGTCCAGCGGGGGTCCGGGAACGACCTCCTAAACTCGAATCGTTTTGCCGTACAGCAAAATGGCGCCGACCATGCCGTACGGTCGGCGCCATTTTGCTGTATGGCAAAACGATTCGAGTTTAGGAGGTCGTTCCCGGACCCCGCTGGACTTTTGGCAAGTCTTGTGGGGGTCAGGAGGCCCCCCCAAGCTGGCCAAAAGTCCCTGGGGGTCCAGCGGGGGTCCGGGAGCGATCTCCTGGACGCGTGACGTCGGGAGCTAGGAATCAAAATGGTGCCGGCGCTACCTTTGCCCTGTCACATGATTTTTTTTTTTTTTTATTTTTATTTTTATATACCGATTTTCATGCATTAAATGCATATCAACCGGTTTACAATGAAACAGTATAAGCAGGAAATAACATTCCTTAGTCTGATACATTGAAACATCTGTAACAAAATAATTATAAATAAAGCAAGAAGCTGAACAACATTACTAAAAGTTAATGATAAGGGCAAAGGGCCACCGGCGCCATTTCTCTTCACAGCAGCCGTGGGCAGAGAGCGGGACATCGCGCCGGGATCATCGCGCCGGGACCCCAGGTCATTTAAAACATTTTGGGGGGGTTCGGGAGGGTGGGGGTTTGTTTTAAAGGTTCGGGGTGGGTGTTAGGGTTTTTTTGTTGTGCCGGTTTTCCCACCCCCTATTTAACGATACAATACAAATGCCCCTGACGATAAATAATGGGCATTTGTATTGTATCGTGCACTCTAACGATTTTGGACAATTTTAAAATTATCTGACGATAATTTTAATCGTTCAAAAACGATTCACATCCCTACTCCCCTATGAGGAAAGGCTGAAGAAGTTAGGCCTGTTCAGTTTGGAGAAGAGACGGCTGAGGTGGGATATGATAGAGGTCTTTAAGATCATGAGAGGTCTTGAACGAGTAGATATAAATCGGTTATTTACACTTTCAGATAATAGGGGGCATTCCATGAAGTTAGCAAGTAGCACATTTAAGACTAATTGGAGAAAATTATTTTTCACTCAACGCACAATAAAGCTCTGGAATTGGTTGCCAGAGGATGTGGTTAGTGCAGTTAGTGTAGCTGGATTCAAAAAAGGTTTGGATAAGTTCCTGGAGGAGAAGTCCATTAACGGCTATTAATCAAGTTTACTTAGGGAATAGCCACTGCTATTAATTGCATAAGTAGCATGGGATCTTCTTAGTGTCTGGGTACTTGCCAGGTTCTTTTGGCCTGGTTTGGCCTCTGTTGGAAACAGGATGCTGGGCTTCATGGACCCTTGATCTGACTCAGCATGGCAATTTCTTATGTTCTTATGATCTTATGCTACATTATAGTGTTTGCTCACTCCACTGCTCTGTGCATGTGCAAGAACTAGTAAAAGCCTTTGAAGGTATTATATGGATATCCTTCTTGCTGCATTGCTCTGCTCCTACCATTCAGGTTCTTAAGATATAGCAGCACCACTGCTGCAGCAGACATTGCAAGCCGGTCTTGGTTCCACTGGGTGTTTCCTTCCTACTACTCCAGCTGCATTCAAAGTTCTTTCCAAATACCCTTCCCCTACAATACCTGCCCACTCTTCATCATGCCCTAAGTATACATTGCTTTGCAAATTTACTGAAACACTCCTCAGGATTTTATTACCATTCCTCATCTATGGTACTCATCTTGTTGACATCTGTTGCTCTTGCCATGGCGATCCATTCTTTTGCATATTTGCGGCACCTCTCCATGAACCATAACTGATTTCATGGCCAACTCACAATTCCATTGTACTGAGCCCTTGGGTACTTACCTACTACCTACCTTTGACGTACGTGGCTTACTCCTTGACACAAACATATCCTACTGGACTGGTGGATCAGACAGGTGCAACCATATTTTGACAGGAATAGTCATCCCCTTCTACGATTGTCTGTGTGCACCAACAGAATAACTGGCATCTCCCATGCCACTTTGCCTTAATGCTATGCCCTCATCCTATACCTTTGCATCCTTGGGCCACATTGGCTTGCTGCCATGTACTGATTTTTCACTTTGGGGGTTCTTTACCTCTTTCTTCCACTGTACCTTCCTGGCATAGTCCGGCTCTTATACTTTGAGGTCTTCTTGCCAATCTGGGGTGCCGCTGTGCACCTCTCCTATGCTTTTGAAATCTTGATACCACTCTTTCGGATTCTTGGTCCATTTATCTGTACCTTGGGATTTTGTTTCTGCCATGTTTTCTGCTTTATTCCTCTTCATGGTGCTTTTGGGTCCTATGCCACTTTTGGTGCCACTTTGCCTCTTGTGATGCCATCAGCTGTTCATGACATTATTGCTGGGCTGGCATCCTCTTTTTAAACCTTGGGATGTTCTTCCTCCTCTTGCTGCTTCTTTGCTTCACTCTCGTTACATTAGAAAACTCCTGCCAATCCCAAAAGCCTGGTACCCCTTAGCGGAGCCTTATGCTACTGTTTATGCCACTTTTGATGCCACTTTGCCACACTCTAAATACCTTGCAGTTCTTTCCCCCTTCTGATGATTTCTTCTCACAAGATTCATTAGAAATGATATCATGGTAGTATGATTGTGTTTATCAAAGTATTTTCACAGTTGCTAAATCTGTAATTGGTGCATAAAGGAAGTATTTTCTAACTTTGAGATGTGGATTTCCATTGTAAGTTTGTGATCAATTTGAACACCCCCCCCCCCCAATAGTGTTGTGCACTGAATCATTGAGCTATAAGGGAGCTGCTGACATGGAGGGTAGATATAGTAGGGGATGCCATTGGCAACTTAGCCAAAGGAGTTCTGATTTGGAGGTGGTCAGTTTGAGTTTTTTTGGTGGTTCAGTCATTGGGCTTCTGCTGCAAGACAATTGTTGAAAACAGTGATGGATGAGGATTGATCCAATCTTATTTTGATACACTGTTGGATGTCATTGCTAAATTGGTGGTATGAAATGTTGACAGACTGGATAAGGTTGCACATTTAATGAATGTCGATGTTGAAAAGGAACTGAGAAAGTACTGAACCTGAGGATTTCACAGATGAGATCTCTGGGTGAGGATAGTTTGTCGCTCACGACAGACAAGAAAGATTCAAACCAACTGAGGGCTGCACTTTCCATTCTAATGTCCCCTAAGCATTCTTTCAGGAGCTGGTGATCAACAGTATCAAAGGGGATGGAAAGATCTAGTAGGACTAGAAGGATGTCTTCACTTTAGTCATCATTTAGGTGAATACTGTAGTTAAGGATAACATGGCAGATTCTGTTCCATGGTCTTTCCTGAAGCCAGACTGGTAAGAGTAAAGGATGCTGCTGTCTCCTAGAAAGTCTGGGAGTTGGAAGTAGACTACTTCTTCCACTAGTTTGTGTAGAATGGGAAGACTGAAAACTAAATGACAGAATTTGATTATGTTTGGATCAGAGGCTGGTTTCTTCAGGATAACTTGATTACAGCCATGTTTAGCAAGAAAGATAGGAAACCTTGGATTAGCAAATTGACTCAAGAATTTATATATTATGTACATTTTTTAATAAATAATATTTTATTTGTATTACAAATGTTGTGACATTTAAAAGGAGATTAAATTCAAGTATTGTATGTATTTCCCTACCCCCAGTTGGCATACAGTCTAGCTTTATATCTTAGGTAATGGATGGTGACATGACTTGCCCAAGGTCATAAGCAGTGTCTGTTATGGAGTCTCAGTTTAGTGGACCCTTGGGCCGACCTGCAGGAGACTGGGAAAGATATTCAATGTCTCTGGCACACCGCAGGCCGGGAGGCAGATGGTCAGGCTGGACATAGAGGTTCTCTTCCCCCTTGGAAGCCAAAGCCCCCCCCGGGAGGAGCCCGTAGGGGCCCGGCCGCTGGGACTTAGGCGGGTTGATGATCAGGACTGGGAATTGGAACCAGACTAGAACAGTAGACAGGAACTGTAGCAGGAATCGGGTACTGGAACCAGACAGAAACTGTAGCAAGACTCGGGTACTGGAACCAGGCAGGAACTGTAGCAAGACTCGGGTACTGGAACCAGGCAGGAACTGTGGCAAGACTCGGGTACTGGAACCAGGCAGGAACTGTGGCAAGACTCGGGTACTGGATCCAGGCAGGAACTGTTGCAAGACTTGGGTACTGGAACCAGGCAAGAACTGTAGCAGGACTCGGGTACTGGATCCAGGCAGGAACTGTCGCAAGACTCGGGTACTGGATCCAGGCAGGAACTGTCGCAAGACTCGGGTACTGGATCCAGGCAGGAACTGTCGCAAGACTCGGGTACTGGAACCAGGCAGGAACTGTAGCAAGACTCGGGTACTGGATCCAGGCAGGAACTGTAGCAAGACTTGGGTACTGGATCCAGGCAGGAACTGTGGCAAGACTCGGGTACTGGAACCAGGCAGGAACTGTAGCAGGACTTGGGTACTGGAACCAGGCAAGAACTGTAGCAAGACTCGGGTACTGGATCCAGGCAGGAACTGTAGCAAGACTTGGGTACTGGAACCAGGCAAGAACTGTAGCAAGACTCGGGTACTGGATCCAGGCAGGAACTGTTGCAAGACTTGGGTACTGGAACCAGGCAAGAACTGTAGCAAGACTCGGGTACTGGATCCAGGCAGGAACTGTTGCAAGACTTGGGTACTGGAACCAGGCAAGAACTGTAGCAAGACTCGGGTACTGGAACCAGGCAAGAACTGTTGCAAGACTTGGGTACTGGAACCAGGCAAGAACTGTAGCAAGACTCGGGTACTGGATCCAGGCAGGAACTGTTGCAAGACTCGGGTACTGGAACCAGGCAAGAACTGTAGCAAGACTCGGGTACTGGATCCAGGCAGGAACTGTTGCAAGACTTGGGTACTGGAACCAGGCAAGAACTGTAGCAAGACTCGGGTACTGGATCCAGGCAGGAACTGTTGCAAGACTTGGGTACTGGAACCAGGCAAGAACTGTAGCAAGACTCGGGTACTGGAACCAGGCAAGAACTGTTGCAAGACTTGGGTACTGGAACCAGGCAAGAACTGTAGCAAGACTCGGGTACTGGATCCAGGCAGGAACTGTTGCAAGACTCGGGTACTGGAACCAGGCAAGAACTGTAGCAAGACTCGGGTACTGGATCCAGGCAGGAACTGTTGCAAGACTTGGGTACTGGAACCAGGCAAGAACTGTAGCAGGACTCGGGTACTGGAACCAGGCAGGAACTGTGGCAAGACTCGGGTACTGGATCCAGGCAGGAACTGTAGCAAGACTCGGGTACTGGAACCAGGCAAGAACTGTAGCAAGACTCGGGTACTGGAACCAGGCAGGAACTGTGGCAGGCAGGCAGGAACCAGGCAGGTACTGTGGCTGGAAAGCAGGAACCAAGTAGGTACTGGAGCAGGCAAGCAGAAACCAAGTAGGTACTGTAGCTGGCAAGCAGGAACAGAGCGAGTTCCAAGGCAGCTCACTCTGGGGTACGAAGCAACAGGGATCCGGTAGGTAGCCCATTGCAAGGCAAAGACTGAGTGTCTGCGGCCGGCTTATCACGGCCGCGGCGTCTGACGTCAGGAACTGGGCGGAGTCACCAGTGGCAGGAAACGGCCTAGAAAAGCGCCAAAGTGGCGCGCGCGCACCTAGAGGCAGGGCATCCATGAGAGGTTTCCCGGTGGCGTGGCCCCCACAGGGATGCCACCGAACAGGCTGCAAACTAGGCCACCAGAAGTGGGAACAGGTCCAGGAACTCAGAGGTAAGGGTCTAGTCGCGGGGCTCGCGGCCAGAACCGTAACAGTGTCAGTGAGATTTGAACTATAGTTTCCCTAATTTGTAGTCTGCTGCTCTAACTCCTCCACTCCATCAAATGCCTGGAGGGAGGGGGTAAAGAGGGAGAGAATGCCTGGAGCGAAGAGTGAAGGGAATTCCTGGAGAAGAGTGGAGGTAGGGGAAGGGAGAGAGTAGAGGGAGAGAGGGAGGTTGGGGAAGAAAGAGATCCTCGAGGGAGGGAGAATGGGGGAGAATATCTGGGAGAGAAGGAGGATAAAATTGAAGATGACAGAATGTCTGGAGGAGAGAGAACATGAAGGGAGGGAAAGAGAGGAGAAAATGGATGGAGGGAGGTAAAAAGGGGAGATTGGATGAAGGGAAGGGAGAAGATGGAAAGAATGGAAAGAGGGGAAAGAGAATGTCTAAAGGGAGGGAGAGAAAGGAAAGAATATATGAAGGGAGGAAGAGGAGGAGAAGAGGGGAAGAAGAAGAGATTGTATGTAGGGAGGGGTGCCAATGATATTTTTTACCCAAGGCACAGTTTTTCTTATTGCCAGCCCTAGTGACAGACATGGTGAGAGTGTTAGACTGACTGTCCCTTCATGTTCTCTCTTACAAAAAGACAAATGCTGTGGATTTTCTTTGGAGAAAGTAGGACAGACTCTTCAAAGCTGACGTTTGCCATAGGAAAAAGCAGCAAGTGAGTTTTAGTCAAAGAAAGAGTGCTTTTTTCACCCTTTCCTCTCTCATGGCATATGATAAGAGTCAAATGGCACAGAGTATTTCAACAATGTTTCCTATTCTTACCATAAGAGAGAATATTGCTCCCATAGACTACATAGGGAACTATGTAGCATGCACCTGAGGACCTTTAGAGAAACTGGAAAAGTAAATACATTCCAGCTGAACTGCTCCATGAAGCAAAAAATATTAGCATAATCATACGAGTGAATATTCATAGAACATCTATGGCAGTTCTTCTACTTGTGTGCCCAAACTATCTTTTTCTTTTAGTTATGTCATTTTATATGTTGACCACCCCATGTATCTCCTGAATAGCTCTTTTCATGAAATTTTCTATTTACCAAAATCCAAAAAAAAAAGAGTTGAGGGTGAACTTTCCTCTTTGTGAATGAATTGCATGGTAAATGAACAGGATGGTTAATTCCTATCCCTCTTTATGACTGACAGTTTCCCTGCTCATAGAGAAGGGAAGAGGGAGCACAAAAAGTAGATAAAACAGTACAGTAGAAAGGCTTATTTTATTCTCTTTATTCTTTAAGGATTTTTCATGGATTCAGAAATCAGTCCAATAAACAGTTTATGAGAGAGACATGACATGGAAAATAAAGATTTCCATAGTACAAGCGAAAATAAACATATTAATTTTAAAAAGTTGTCTAAGATGACCGAGTTTGTAATCAAGAAACGTTCTGTTCTCTTGTTCCAGGTAGCACAGGTACTCAGGGTCCTGTGGTTGTTTTCATCATGTCAGTTCTATATATTTACATTTTTCACTTAATATTATAAGGAAACATAAAATGAAAACAACTACAGAACCCTGAGAGCTTCTTCTACCTGGAAAAAGAGAACAGAAAGTTTCTTGGTTACAGACTCAGTCATCTTAGACAACTTTTTTAGTAATATGTTTATTTTTGCTTGTTCTATGGAAATCTTTATTTTCCAATTCATGCATCTCTCATAAACTGTTTACTGGACTGATTTCTGAATCCATGAAAGATCATTATCAAGACACACACATCCCACCTCATTTACAATGAGGGGCTGTAATACAGGTGGCACACATTTTCCGCAAGAAAATAATTTTATGGAATAGTACATTTCTTTCAGATAAGACAACTGTAAAGGCATCCTTTGAAGAATTTTTCATTAGGTCTAAGCAATCATGGAAGCGCAGTAATATTTGTAATTGTAATGATTATTCTGTTATTTTGATTTTGGTTTTACTATTTTATGTATATTTGTGATTTAATGAGTGTTCTGTTGTAACCTGCACTGGGCATTAGTTGGAAGTCAAGGATTATAAAAACTGTTAAATAAATAAATATTATTCCTTCCCTTCCTAGAGCGAAAGTCTAAGCCATCCATGTCTCTAATGTTAACATTCACATCCCCTTGTACTGACCTCCAATACTTCAGATTTCCATGACTAAGATTTAATGTAGCACAATGAAAACCATACATTCACAAAACTATTTTAACCTGAAAAAAAATACTGTACAACCCTCAAAGGAACAAACTATCTTATCCTGTGCTGCAAACTGGTACAAAGATTTAGGGCCCAGTCAGATTAACAGAGCTGATCTTTTCTGTCAAGAATATTGCCTCTCTGTGAAGGCTATGTACCTAGGGTTTGAGTCTGTCTCCAATTGCATATCACAAAACTGATTTGTAGCACGTAAAGAAAAGTTCAGTACTTTCTGTACAAGCGAGTCTGAACTGGTGACATTATCAAAATACAGTAACACAAATTTTCTTTTCTGCAATAATGCTTTTAACCCAAAGAGGATTACAACATTTTAAAGCAGTTAGCACCTTATAAATACACATACTGTCACCTTCAGGAAGCACAATGAGTTGTATTTTCTCCTTTGTCAACTTTTTGGGAAGGAATATAGCAGGGCAATTGTTTTTACCTAAAGAAACATGTGTAAACTGGGCAACCAGGAAGCAACATAACTTGCAAAACAAGATCACCCAAAAGTCACTAGTAATGTCAGACAATTTGACAATTTTCTGCCCATATTGCCATATTATTCTCTGCTGTGTGCAATGTTTTCCAATCTAGTGGAAACAAAGGCTGTTCCAATATGAATTCCTTGATGATGCAATCATACTGTAGATATAAATTAACTATTCCCATGTTATATTATGAGAAAGTGGAATTACTACATTTAATGCATTTACCGTAAAAGTGGTGTCATCCTCTGCTATATGCATGACATTCCTCTTACCCATGTTGTCCATATTCATGCAGAGATTAAAGAGTATGATATGGTCTGCCATTGTAAGGTACATATATCTTAGAAATGTGATGGAAACTTAAATCACTATGTTTATTTAACTTCAGCAAGGCAATCTAATTTGTGGCATAACACAATTTCTGTTATTTTTAATGATATATGAGATGATTTATTATCATATACATTTAGCACAAAAGAGTCTATTGTGCTTATATTATGCTTTTGGATATTTAAAGAGCTGTCATCAGCAGAGTTGTATACATATTATGGTACAGGGTACATTCATATACTGTTCTGCTGTTGACTGTAGTGGTTGAGTGATATCAGATAAAATGATCTAAGCTTTTAAGTAGAAAATTCTGGTCATTATATGCTCACATTAAGCCTACAGATTATCACCAAATACATATAATGTTAAATATAGAATGTGTACTGTATGTTGAACACTTGTGAATTCCATTAGCTAACAGACTAGAAGCAGACTTTGACACCTTGTTTTCTACTAGAAGCTGGAGCTAAGCCATAGTGATAGTGAAAGGCAAATATCTTGAGTGCTGCAGCCCATTTACTGGCATATATCTGCTATTTAAAGCTTAATACTGGGCACTGCAATTACAGCTTTTGGCTCATTCAGATGTAACCAAGACATACACTACAATACAGTAAATAGCAAGGCAACAGTGGATCTCTGCTACCATAACGGTGAAAGTTGGCAGGTATCATGGACATATTTAAACAATAAACGCCACCTATATTCCTTACACAATAAGCATTTCCATCAGTCCAAATACTGAAATGAAATTATTTCTGTTCCTAAAAGTTACTATTTGTTTTAGTAAAGAGAGTGAAAATCTAATGCAGATCAGTGCTGATACAATTATAAGGCTATTAAAAAAAAGTATTATTTAGACTAAATCTATGAAAAATGAGCACACTTTGGAGGATGTCACAGTCATATCGATTTTTGAAGAATACTGAATTCTATCTATTAAATGCAAAACTCAAAAATATGCAGTCTCTCTCTAGACAACATGAATTACTAGCATTATTAGCTATAGCTGCTATTCTACCATGCTTTAAAATGTAGTAGTTAAAGGGCAGGGCCAGTAAACAGCCTCTCATGCCCCAGGCAAGCAAAATGTAGTTCTCTCTCTGGCTTCCTTCTCTCACCCCCTCCCCCCCTCCCCCCCTGCCATGACCAGTACACCAAGCAGCCCATCAAAGCAGCAAAGCAAAGTGTACCTGACAACTGCACAACTTTTTTTTCATGCATTTCGAGTATTGTTTTTATATTCGGTGAACCAGATTGGATCCTGCCGTTTCCGCTAAATTCATGACAAAAACCTGTGAGACTTTCTCACTTGCAGAATTAATTACCCAGATTAATGCTTCCTTGAATACCTATTCTGACATATATATAATGAAAGTCCTCATGGCAAAATTGCATCCCATTAGTACTTTCCAACCAAGTACAAAATGAAGAGCTTTTATTAAAAAGAAAATGAATTGGTTGCAAAAATGTATTGATTTAAATAGGTTGCATTTTCATCTGAAAGCAGAATGAGCAAAATGAATACCTAAGGCTTGGTCTTAGGATGCTACCAAAGCCACATGTCTGACTCTGATCACTTGATTAAAACACAGAGGTGTGTGACCCAGGTCGAGTCACATTACCAATAATGTTTCGGATTTGTTTCCAATTTGTTTTGACAGTTTGTGACAGCAGCAACGCCGATGTACACATTCCTGGCTGCTCAAATAGTCGGATGTTGCTCATTTACTCTGCACAGTCTAGCAGGGACAATTATTTGAATGGATTCAAGTCAGTGCCAGCACAACAGTTTCCAGTTAGCAACACTTCTGCCAACCACTTTCATTCAGTGGAATACATACTAAACTGAAATGATTACTTTGGAAGGTTAGATCACCCAAAGACGTATATGCCAGATTTTGAGCAGATTTAGGATTGGCTTTATAAACATTATTTTCCCGTTTAGTGCCTAGAAGGAAGACCTTTTTTTTTTTTTTTTTTTTTTTTTTAATAAATAAATACAGGTAGATTCTCAACGAACAGTACAAGTGCTGCACGAAAGAACTGGCAGATTTCTTTTTCTACACTTGCACAAAACTGGAAAGGTGCAGAAAGTTTCACGTTCACTTACATTCTCGTAATCTTCAAGGCTGAACCGGTAGGGCACCCTCTCCAGGGTCTGGACACGGTTTAAAAGATCATTCCGTGTCCTGCACCACTGCAATTCCGAAAGTCAGCCCCGCACCTCCTTGGAGGATGAGGGGCTCTTTCAACAGGGGTCTGACGAGCAGAGCTTCCGCAGCCTCTAGCTGCTCAGTCCTCGGCTCCTGACACCAAGTCGAGCTGTTTTCGCTGATGCATGGACCCACTCCCACGCGTGCCCGTCGCTTCACTCATGCCAGGGGTGGGGGGGATAACGCGCACAGTCCGCAGAAGGGATCCTCCTTCCAGAGGCGGTGGGTGGACGGGCTCCCGTGTGGCTTCCTCTCGGGAGCTCCAGCGCGCTTGCTGCTGTGCTGCCTGTACAACAGATGGCTCCCTTGCTTCTCTCTCTTGCTTCGGGTTTTTTTTTTTTCTCTTTCTTTTTTTCCTTCTACCACCTCCTTAGCAAAAGGGGTGTTTTGTTTGAGAGGCAGCCACAAGCATAAGAGAGTACCAACGAAAAACGACTATCGGTGATTGGTAATATGTGTGAACGTAGAATAATATACACCGATATCTACAGCTGAGAGAGGGAGAGCACACACAGAAGGAAGGGGGAGCACTGTTGGGATGCCTGAATGGAGAGGGAAAGACTACACACAGCCGGCAGCAGCAGCAGCTTTCTTTCGGACTTCTCTCTTACTGAGCTGCACTCCCCTATTCCCGGACTGAGGAGGAAATGCACCTCAAGTTTATTAGCGTCTCCTCCAGTACCCAAGCAGCCAGGGTTACCCGGGCTGCCACCGCGGAGGGAAACGAGCAGCTTCCCGTTCCCCGAGAGCTTCGGGCAAGTCGCCCTGAGAGCACCGGCGGCAGGGGGGGATGGGCGACTGATAGGAGAGGGGGAGGGAAGAGGGGATCATCTTATAGGCAAACGAGAGTGGGGAAGGGGAGGTGGAGGACGGTTTATAGGGGAGCCACGTAGCTGAAGAGAGAGAGAGCGAAGTATATCTTTATTCCGAGATGCACGAGGTACTTTTTAAATAGTAACAGGGCTTCCATTGCTAAAGAATTATCTGCAGTAAAAAAAAAAAAAAATAAATCAAGAAATAGGCATCAGTAAACTGCTCAGTATACTGAATCTCTTTTATTATATATATATTAAAAAAAAGTGGAATATGGTTCATTCTGCGGGAAAATAAGCAAGCATAATTTAAACACACCCACAGCAATAAATCTTGCTGAGTCAAATAGAAACTGGGTCGTGGTGCTAGGAAAGAATTGAATTGATAAACAAAAAGGAACATGGATGGAATAATATACTGCACAAACTCTGATATAAAATGACTGAAGGTTTACTTTCCTTGCTGTTTTTTTTTTCCTCTGAAGTACTACCTATAAACTATAATCAACATAATAATGAAAAGCAGGGTAAATAGTACTCCGTTTTCATGCCACCTTATGTAATGCTATAGTACTCGTTCCATATACACAGTGAAGGAGTTTCCTTCAATAAATCATCTGTGTAGTAATCGAGAACTGGTCTTTCCATCTATTAAGAAAGTAAACTCATGGCTGAGTTAACCATTGTACTAATCACAATCAGGACTGATTCTAGACATCACAAGTTCCTGCCAAGGGCAGCACATATGAAGGGGCAACAGAAGCCCCTTCTCAAACTTGTTCTGTCCTTTCCTGATCCATTCCTCCTTTGGGCCCAGCAGCGGTGACCAGGGGAGTGAGAAAAGCCATCATAGGAGGAGAAGGACAAAAGGAACTTGCTCCCCATGTCGCTATATTCCTTGCCCAGTCCCCTCCCTGCTGACACTTGCTCTTCCCCTCCCGCCCATCACAATTTCTCAACAGTTCCTCCAGCTCCTATCCTCTACTAGTGCCTCATGGATTATCCTTCCTTCCCTTCCTCCTGCTCTTGCCTGCATTTGAGACACACTCATAGGTCCTCCCTCCCTCCTGCTCCTAATTGGCTGCTGCAGCCAGAGCTTAATTTGTAGCCAAAAAGAACTGGAATGGTGTGTGTGTGTGTTGGGGGTGGGGTGGAGGGGGCAGGCAGGAGCAGGGCCAGATGTGAACTGTGTGAGGGAGTATAAGTAATGCCAGGCAATGTCAGGAAGTGAACCCCTCTCTCCCAAACACACATACACTATCTCTCACATACATATGTGAATGCACCTTTCCTCCTCCTTTGTTATGGTAGTGGAACCTTGAGCCGGCTAGGAGACTCTCTACCTGGGTAATATCAAGCTAGTTTGAGAGAACACTGCACAAATCTCATCTTTAGGTGAGTTTCCTCACTCCAAAGGTCATCAAATCTTCACAAGAGAGCACTGTTCTGTTAGTATGTCTCACTTTGAATGTCAAAGTGGCCCCTAACCCCTACACTAATACCTAAACCTCACCTCAAGTGACTAGATGGGCCTCATATAGAAGTATAAATACATACCTAGTATGAGGGCATTATGGCTTAGTTCTCTCTCTCTCTCTCTCTCTCTCTCTCTCTCTCCCTCTCTCCCTCTCTCCCTCTCTCCCTCTCTCTCTCCACTTTGTGAAAAAGTTATTGCAGTTTGCACTAATACCTATGCAAAGTGTTAAAATAGCACACTTTGCAATAAACTGCCTATTACCATGAAACATGCCCCTTTTCCTATCACATGTGATATTTAGTGCATTTTGATAAATTCATGCAGAGAAATGGCTGACTATTTGGCAAGTAAGTTTAGGTACTAAGGAATACAAAGTAATGTATTTTTGATGCAGAAATGTGAGGTAGCAGTACATAATGGGGGTAAATTGCTGATATTCTCAGAAAAAGAAACTGACTTTGGGGTGATTATATGTGATCATTTCAAGGTAACAAAATAGTGAAAGAATGCAGTGGACAGAGTCAGATGGATGGTAAGCTGCACTGAAAGACATATCTAGTAGGACAAAGGAAATGATAGGGATATGCACTAAAAAATGCTTTGGTTCAGTTTATTAATTTGTTATTTAGCTTGGTGATTCACTTAATTTGCTACAGGACCAAAAACATTTGTATTCATGTTATTTAGTCTATTCAACTTTAGTGAAATTTGCTAGAGATGTGAATCGGAACTGGAATCGGTTCTGATTCCGGTTCCGATTCACATCGTGTTTTTTTTTTCGTCCAGCCTGATCGCGGTTTTGTTTATCGGCTGCGCCCGAGCCAATAAACAAAAAACCTACCCCAACCCTTTAAAACTAATCCCTTAGCTTCCCCCCCAAAAAAAAACTTTTTACAGGTACCTGGTGGTCCAGTGGGGGTCCCAGGAGCGATCTCCCGCTCTCAGGATGTCGGCTGCCACTAATAAAAATGGTGCCAAAGGACTTTGCCCTTACCATGTGACAGGGTATCCGTGCCATTGGCCGGCCCCTGTCACATGATAGGAGCACTGGATGGCCCACGCCATTTTTAAAGATGGCGCCGGCCATCCAGTGCTCCCTCAATGTGACAGGGCCAGCCAATGGCACGGATACCCTGTCACATGGTAAGGGCAAAGGGCCATCAACGCCATTTTGATTAGTGGCAGCCAACGGCCCAGGAGCGGGAGATCGCTCCCGAGACCCCCACTGGACCACCAGGTACCTGTAAAAGGTTTTTGGGGGGTCAGGAGGGTGGGGGAAGCTAAGGGATTAGTTTTAAAGGGTCGGGGTGGGTTTAGGGGTTGTTTTTGTGTGCCGTTTTTCATGCCCTCCCCCAAAATGATAAAAGAACCCCCACGAACAATATCGTGGGGTTTTCCTATCGTTTTGGGGGAGCCCCCGATTTCTGATGATTTTGAAAATATCATACGATATTTTCAATCGTCCAAAGCCCGATTCACATCCCTAAAATTTTCAGGAAGGCATCAACAGAAGACATCAAAAGCAGGCCATTTGCTGTACTCTAGACTTGACCCCTGCTATCCAACGCCTCTGTAGGGGATGATGCAGTTCCATGGCAAGGCCTGGATTTTGCAGTCTTGACTACAGAATCGAGGGTGAACAGAGGCACTGCTCATAACCTTCAGCAGTTGTTGGATCTTGAGAGGAGAAATGAGGAATGTTTCCAGACTCATCAGCATGAGCAAATTGTATACTTATATGCCTGCTCAAGAAAACCAGCAGGCTCAACATGTAGATGAGATGCATTCTAATTGTGAACAGCTAAAGGCTACTGTCATATCCTGTGAAAATACATTTGCATGATAGTGAAATTTGACAGAAATATTTGATAAGCATGGAATAACAACACATAGCCTTTTTGCATAGCATAAACTGAGAATATACCCTAAGTCAACATCTGTAACATAGTGGTCGTGACCACCTAGGAGGCAGAATGTCTCAGGCTCTGGAATAAGGTAGGGATGTGAATCGTTTTTCGACGATTAAAATTATCGTCCGATAATTTTAATACCGTCTTAAACCGTTATGGAACACAATACAATAGAGATTCTAACGATTTATCGTTATAAATCGTTAGAATCGTGAGCCGGCACACTAAAACCCCCTAAAACCCACCCCCGACCCTTTAAATTAAATCCCCCACCCTCCCGAACCCCCCCAAATGACTTAAATAACCTTGGTGTCCAGCGGCGGTCCGGAACGGCAGCGGTCCGGAACGGGCTCCTGCTATTGAATCTTGTTGTCTTCAGCCGGCGCCATTTTCCAAAATGGCGCCGAAAAATGGCGGCGGCCATAGACCAACACGATTCCACGGCAGGAGGTCCTTCCGGACCCCCGCTGGACTTTTGGCAAGGCTTGTGGGGGTCAGGAGGCCCCCCCCAAGCTGGCCAAAAGTTCCTGGAGGTCCAGCGGGGGTCAGGGAGCGATTTCCCGCCGCGAATCGTTTTCCGTATGGAAAATGGCGCCGGCAGGAGATCGACTGCAGGAGGTCGTTCAGCGAGGGTTCCGGCGCCTCGCTGAACGACCTCCTGCAGTCGATCTCCTGCCGGCGCCATTTTCCGTACGGAAAACGATTCGCGGCGGGAAATCGCTCCCTGACCCCCGCTGGACCTCCAGGAACTTTTGGCCAGCTTGGGGGGGGCCTCCTGACCCCCACAAGACTTGCCAAAAGTCCAGCGGGGGTCCGGAAGGACCTCCTGCCGTGGAATCGTGTTGGTCTATGGCCGCCGCCATTTTTCGGCGCCATTTTGGAAAATGGCGCCGGCTGAAGACAACAAGATTCAATAGCAGGAGCCCGTTCCGGACCGCTGCCGTTCCGGACCGCCGCTGGACACCCAGGTTATTTAAGTCATTTGGGGGGGATTCGAGAGGGTGGGAGATTTAATTTAAAGGGTCGGGGGTGGGTTTTAGGGGGTTTTAATGTGCCGGCTCACGATTTTACGATTTTTCACGATATTTTCCCCCCCCAAACAGCAACAATACGATTCCCTCCCCCTCCCAGCCGAAATCGATCGTTAAGACGATCGAGGACACGATTCACATCTCTAGAATAAGGATTGCAGCTGATGAAGCTCTCTTTCAGACTCCTCATAAGTATCATGCCAGAGGGATACAAGGAAGGAGTCTGAGTTAGACATAAAGGAAACTTAATGGTGGAGGGAGGGAAAAGACCATAGATTGAGTATGGCTTGCAGCAGCACCGTTGACAGGCACAAAAAGGGCAGGATGGGTGGGCCAAGTGGCCTTTTTCTGCAGATATTCTCTCTGTTTCTATTGTTATCAGAGGTTCAAATATAGAAATAAGGGGGTAAAGATTTTTTTTCCTGACTTGGATCCTGGGGTCTAAGAAAACATTGCTGGGATGCAGCATGTTTTTTTCCCCCCAATTCTCACTGGGTATGTGTCCATAGGGATGTGCAGACTTTGATTCGGTTTTTGTTTCACTGGGACCCAAATTCGTTGCATTTGTTTCATAGGGGGGAAAACCAATTTGTTGATTTGTTTTATTCGTTTTCCGATTTCCCATTAAAGTCAATGGGGGAAGTATTTGCAGCCTATTTGTGGCTGCAGAATTGGAGTTTTCTTATCAATTCTGATGAAACGTCTGGGGAGGGCAATCATCAGAATGAGAAAAGAGCTCCAAGGTACTTAGATTGTGACAAAGTGGCACCAAAGTGGCATGAATATCCTAAGGCACTGTAAAGGGGCAAAGTGGTACCAAGAGTGGCAAGAGTGCTTTAACAGAGGTGCAAAGCAGCAGCAAGAGTGTCAAAAACACACCATAGCTTCAAAGGAGAGCACTGATAACAGATGCATGAACCCTCAAAGGCAGCACGACAGGCAAAGTGGCAAGACAAGTGACATCAACATCCTACAGCACAATGAAGGGGGAACATAGCAAGCAGAAAGACTAGCACAACACACTGATGAACCATGATAGTGGCAAGAACACCACAAGGAGTTGAGTGAGTCATCTTGTATATGGCAGCAAGGCAGAGAGGCAGAAAGCTGAAAGGGGCAAGACAGGCTGGCAGAGTAGAGGTAATCTGGTCGCTGTGGTTTTGATAGGGGCAAGACAGGTTGGCAGAGCTGAGGTAGTCAGGTCCCTGTGGTTCTGATAGGGGCAAGACAGGCTGGCCCCGGAGAGAGTTCCCTTTCCTTTGTGCCCTACAATGGGTTTGCCTCTAGAGTGGGGTGTTTCCATTGGCATCTAGTGAGCTCTCACTGGTCTTTTAAAATCTAGTGGAGTTAGCAGATATACAAAAAAGAATTTTCAAGGCGGAGGAGGGTACCATGTGAACAGCGGTTCAACATGGGTCAACAGGTACTATTAGATAGGCTGGCCGGCTACCCCAGGAAGAGTTCCCTTTCCTTTGTGCAGGAAAGGGCTCCCTGGAATGGGTTGGCCCCTAGAGTGGAGCACCGAGCCTTCAAAGCATGGTGATGTGGAGCAGGGTGCCATGTGAACAGCGGTTCAACATGGGTCAACAGGAACTAAGAGATAGGATGGCCAGCTACCCCAGGGAGAGTTCCCTTTCCTTTGAGCAGGAAAAGGCTCCTGGACGGACAGGCACAGCATTCAAGGTCAAGCCCTCGTAGGGACTTAAGGCCTGGACAGGCAGGCAAAGCATTCGAGGATAGAGGTCAAGCCTTTGTAGGGATGTAAGGCCTGGATGGACAGGCACAGCATTCAAGGTCAAACCCTGTAGAGATGTAAAGCCTGGATGGACAGGCACAGCATTAGAGGTCAAGCCCTTTTAGGGACATAAAGCCTGGATGGACAGGCACTGCATTAGATCTCAAGCCCTTGTAGGGACTTAAGGCACAGCATTAGAGGACAGAGGTCAAGCCCTCGTAGGCATTTCTCGGGTTACCATCTACGTTGCAGTATAATAAAAACTAACTTCTCTGTGTCCATCTCTGCTCAGTAGCTAGCCTATTGCTGCAAGTCCCTGCAGGGCTTCGTCCTCTTGCAGCGACCAAGGGCCCATGCTTCAATGTCCAAAGTACAACAGTAGACATCCCACAGATCCTGGCCTTTTTCAGAGCAGTTTGGCTAAGGGTTCGGCCTATAATTCTCTTCAGGTCCAGGTAGCAGCCTTGGGTTCCCTGCGTGGTAGGATTCAGGGAAAACATCTGGCATTTCATCCGGATGTGGTTTATTTCCTAAAAGGGGCAAAGCATCTGCGTCCTCTGGTGTGGAAGATCTCTCTGGCTTGGAATCTGAATTTGGTTCTTCAGGTTTTGTGTGGCCCTCCCTTCAAGCCAATGCAGAGGGTATTGTTGAAGGATTTAACCATGAAGACTGTTTTCCTGGTAGCCATCTTTTCGGCTAGGCAAATATCTGAGTTGGAAGCATTGTCGTGTAGGGACCCTTTCCTGTGCTTTTCAGAGGATGGGATTTCTTTACATATGGTTCTTTCCTTTTTGCCAAAGGTAGTGTCCCTTTTTCACCTTAATCAGGTCGTTGAGCTTCCGGCCTTTCCAAACTTGACAGTCGATACTCTGATGGCTAGGGAGCTTCACTTAATGGATGTCTGTCGAATTCTTTTGCGATATCTGAAAGTGACGAATGCCTTTTGGAAATCTGATCATCTGTTTGTCCTATTCAGTGGAATAAAGAAGGGAAATAAGGCTTCCAAGGGCACTATTGCTCGATGGTTAAAAGAGACGATAGCTTCACCTTACATCTGTAAGGGCCGGTTCGTCCCGGAGGAGTTGACAGCGTATTCCACTAGGGCACAGGTGACCTCATGAGTGGAGTGTCAACTGCTTTCTCCGAAGAAGATTTGTCGTGCGGCGACATGGTCTTCTCTTCACACTGTTACCAACCATTACTACTTGTATGTGCGGGCCCCAGAATAGGGTACATCCTACGTGTCTGGACTGATCCGGGGTATGAACAGGAAAGGAAAATTGGTTCTTACCTGTTAATTTTCATTCTTGAAGTACCATGGATCGGTCCAGAGACCTGTCCCCATTTTTTCGAAAGACTTCCTCACTTCTGGATGTTGCTGAGCTGATATGTTATATATTCAGAGTCATGAGAAGTGTACACAGTTTGGTATTGTTTTGTGTAAATCAAGGGGGCCTATATTGCAGGAGTCTCTGTTAGCCCAAAATTTATTGGGGTTTATTAAGGTACACATCTTGGCTTGGGTCCAAGTCAATACTGTGGGACTGCAGGTGGCACTCTTATTTATGTAGCAGTGCCTCAAAGGTTTGTTCTCTGCCTCTATCTGCTGGTAGGGATACATAAACCCACTCATCTGGACTAATCCGTGGTAATTCAGGAGTGAACATTAGCACATAAGAACCAAATTTCCTTTCTCCTTTCTTCCTATTTATCTCCTTCTCCCAGGAATAAAGATGCATTCCTTTGAAGGGTCAGTAGATCTCTCTGGGTGAGAGACTCCTTCCGATGATGGTATCTAAATTTCCTTGTACATGGAATAAATACAAGCCTTAACCCATAAGGCTACTTTCCCCCCCAAAAAACAAGAAAAACAAAAACAGGAGTAGCAACAGCACCATCCTGCTTCCTAAAAAATCTAACTAAAAATCTACTCCCTCTCTAGATGTTTCCCCTTTTTATAGCAATAAAAAGCAAACAAAACAGCAGCCAACACTGGGGGAGCTGCAAACCGCTTGTTATACTTTGTCTCTACCTATCCTAGTAGTATGTTCTTCTTAGTAGAGATCCAGTAGGGCTCTACATAGATATGTTTGTTTTGCAAAATTTAAACTCATTTTGAAAGCTTTATTGATGTGCATATGATTTTAAGATATACAAGAGAGTGGGCATGCCTGAAGAAGTAGATAATATGAGAAACAATCTAAGAAAGCTTGAGAAATGGTTGACTAATTGGCAGCTAACTTGGCGGCTAACATTTTGAAGAAGAAATATGAGGGAACAGTACACAATGGAGGTTAAGTGACTGGTGTCCATAGAAAAAGAGAGAGACCTTGGGATGATTATATGTGATGATTTCAAGATAGAAAAATAGTGCCATAATGCAGTGGCCAGAGCCAGAAGGATGATAGGTTACATAGGGAGAGGCATAACTAGTAGGAAAAAAGAAGTGATAGGTATGCATGGATATTTCTTTGGGATCAGTTTGTTCATTTGGTTTGTCTGAATTCATGATTTCATCTGGTAAAAAAAAATATTTGGTTTTTTTCATGTCGTTTAGTCATACATTTTTCATTAAAGTCAATGGGAAAGCAATGTATCCTATTTTGGACTCTAAAACTGTGGGTTTTCTGTACAAGTTTAGTGAAGATTGCAGGCAGGCCTCAGCAGCAGATGAAAAAGCACTCCAAGACACTAAGAGTAGGGCAAAGAGGCACTAAGAGTGGCATGAATAACCCAAGGCACCATGACAAAGCCAAACAGTACAAGTAGAGGCATAAACAACCTGACACACCATAAGAAGGGCAAAGCAGAGCCAACAAAAGTGGTATGGGAACACCAAGACACTAAGAAGGGTGGGAAAGGGAACCAACAACAATGACATGAACATCCCAAGACACACAAAAAAGAAGGGCAAAAGGCATAAACAACAGTAGCATGAACACCCCAAAATACCATATTGGGGCAAAATGGTATCAGAATTGGCAAGTGTTCTCCTAGGCACCATGAGAGAGGCAGAAGCAGGTAGGACAGTGATGGTATCAGAACAATACAGCAAGATGTTGAACCAGGACAGAGGCAGAGCAAGAGGAGTGGGCTGGGCATAAGCTGCAAGAATGACAACTTTCAAACATACAGCAAGCTGCTCAAGGCAAAAACTAAGCATTGGTTCACTGTACTTGTGCACTCAGTCCTCTTTCCACTCATATATAAGTTCAGGGAAAGCAAAGAAGGGGAGGTTTATTTTAATGAAGACCAACTTTTTCACCAACTCTGGAGCCAGCTGTGAACAATATGCCCTAGGCATTCTTGTTGGTGGGAAGCAAAAGAAATGTTGAGCCACCTTTGCCAGACTATGGCCTTCTATGCCCTTTATGTCAACAGATCTGTGGTCACATTCTCTATGAGCTCTGCATGATAGTGTGTGAGTGAAATTTGTGCTGGAGTTTCTTGTGCTGAAGGAGATTTCTGCTGCCAACTGCTGAAGTTATGACATGCATCAGGAGAGCATATTCTGTGGTAGACACAGGGGAAGGGGGTAATAGTGGGGGAGGAATAGTAGCTGACAGGGTGCCCACTCTTTCCTGCCCAGGATCACCTCCTGCACCCTAGCCATCAGCATCTCCTTCCACTAAAGTAGTCTGCTGGACCAGAAGGTGATACTGCCTTTCATCATGGGTCATGTGGCTAGTATACAAATATCTTCCTGGGTGAGGAATTTGAGCCTATCTTGCACTTGCTGCTGCAAGGAGTCCATGAACAGCAGTACCTCTGTTGCCTGTCTTTATTTCTCCCAGAAACCCTTAAACCTTTTCTCTAGGATATTGACAATGGGGATAACCTTGTCCAGAGTGGCTCCTGTGGAACTGAGATCCTCCATGGCAACCTTGAATGGCTTCTGAACTAATACTACAATTTGCATCATGTATCATCAATCATGATGCTCCAGGGAATGAGCCACATATATCTTGATCTCCAAAGATAAGTCGAGAAAGGCTGTCTGTTGCTCCACTAATATTTGAGCATCAGATAGGTGGAATTGCATCTGGTGCCTACATTCTAAATAAGCTGGTGCAGCGGAATCCCACGCCTTTCTGCTTCTCATGGAATGGCTGCTGCACACTCTTTATGCTCTGGTGAAACTGCCCTGCTGTTTTCCAGCACCTCTCTGTCAAATCCTTCAGGACTATGCTGCTATATTCCTTGGCCTTTGGCCCCAGGGCATCTTTTATTGCCAGGTACAGCATGTATGTGAAGCAATGGCCCTCCATTTTTCATGTTACTATCACAGTCTGTAGCAACAACAAAAAGCAAACAGACCAGGAAAATCACCCACCTGTTCTATGGTGGATCTCCAATTATGTGGGTGGCGTAGACTGCTTGTCTTTCGCCTCCCAAGAGAAAGAGGCTGAATATTTGTGTAAACCACCTGAATAGGGGAACTACTGGATTGCATGGTCACATAGGTGTTTGAGGGTTATTGGTAAAGGGTTTTCCACTAAATTAATGTATTTTTAATGCAGTTCACCAAATGTTAACACTCAGGTAGGCTCACAATGAATTAAATAAAAAAAATAAAAGGACCCTTTGTTAAAGTGGATGAATTTTTATTTAAGAGAACTAAGCTGTTAAATGGGTTGGACTCTCAGCTTGAATCACTGCAACTTAAATTTGCTTAGCACATATAAATTACATTCTAGTTAGAACCAATAACAATGAAATGAGAATGTTCAGTAACATTCAGTAACACTTTAAGTTAAATATACCTTTACTTGTCTTTAACAGATGGTACAGGAAATAACTGATTCTGTAAGAAAATACTCAGATAACATTCACATAAGTATAATTTCTTTTCTTTCTATCGTTTCTTTTCTCTTAATTTTGTTTTCTAAATTTTTTATTAAGGCCTGATCGTTTGTGTTTCTTGTTTTTCAGGAGTTCAGAGAAAACTCAAGAATCAATGTTCCACTTAAGTTTTCCTATTTGTCTTTATAATGACCCCTCTCCCCTCCCCCCCCCCCCCGATCCTGTGGGATTATTTCCAGTATAGCTCTAGTTACACCTTGTTTTTATCCAGTGCAATATGGGTTGGAGGGGGAGGCACCATTCTGATCAGTCTCTCCCTTTGAGGGTGCTGGAACGTCCAACCCCTTTTTCAGTACTTAAAAGCAGTTCTTTCTTGAGAGCCTTTTCCTGAGTTGGATTTTTGAGCCCTTCTCTTAAAGCTCAGGCAAACTCTGGGTAACAAGCTAGGTGGAGAGAACATTGCACAAATCTCATCTTGGAGTGAGTTTCCTCACTCCGAAGGCCAGCAAATCTTCACAAGAGACCACTGTTCTGTTCATACATCTCACGTTGAATGTGAAAGTGGCCCCTAGCCCCCTACACTAATTCTTAAACCTCACCTCAAGTTACTAGGTGGGCCTCCCATAGGGATACAAATACCTGACTAGGGAGGCAGCACTATAGCAAGGCACTCTCTCTCTCTCTCTCTCTCTCTCTCTCTCTCTCTCTCTCTCTCTCTCTCTCTCTCTCTCTCCATAAACCATATGTCCCCTACTTTTAAGGGTAAAGATTTTATTTAGTATCTTTGAAATTAATCTATCACTTTTGATGTAATTATGTATCATTATATTAGCCTACTAATGTACTTATTACAGCAAATACTTTGTTACCATAGCATCTCCATAGTGATGTCATCAGAATGGGTTTTTTTCTCTGTTTCTGGGTTGACAGACTTTCTGTTTTTTTTTATCAGCCCCAGTCAGGAAACCCAAAATTAATATCAGTAAAACCAATAAAACAGAACCCCAAAATACCAAATTAAAACTCAGAATCTGTCCAAATCCACTTCACTCAAACATCACTATAGTATGTCCAGCACAGCTCAAACACTTACAAAGTCACCATAAATATCTCCAAAAATACCTATGCCCATAATTTTAAAATGACAATATTTTATCATAAAATAAGGATCCAATAGGGATTTCCATCACCTCCTTAGATGTTCACAACCTTTATTCAAACTTTTCTGAGGTGTTTTGACCACCTTTAAGCCCCAGATACTCTCCATGGAAAAACGTATCAAAGTTTTAAATAAAAATCACCTTTAACCCTAAACCCTGGTATTGCTCAGGTCATCGGCCCCTTC
The DNA here is from genome assembly GCF_901001135.1 of Rhinatrema bivittatum. NCBI lineage: Eukaryota > Metazoa > Chordata > Amphibia > Gymnophiona > Rhinatrematidae > Rhinatrema > Rhinatrema bivittatum. The sequence goes on from NC_042616.1 coordinate 173,476,133, forward strand.
CTAACTTGACTGCAACCAGAATTTTGTTAAATATTTGAGTTTTACGGTGTTTTTTTGCCCCGATTGTGCCGGGTTCACCAAGATGCTTCTCGATATATTAAACTTAGTTAGGGCTTAATTTGTAGACAGAAAGGAAATGGAACTGTGGAGGCAGTGAGAGGGTGGGACCAGGGCCAGGTGTGAACTCTCTCTCACTCGCACACACACAACATATATGCACGTAGACATACCCATACATACATACATACATATCAGAGTCAAAGTCATGTGGCTGTCTTTGCCTCAGGGTAAGCAGCTCCAACACTTATTATGATTTGCTTCCTGCAAAGGCTGGGGGAAGGGGGCCATTAACAATCCAAGCAACCATTGGCTTTGACCTGTTTTCTCAAGGGAGCCGGAACTGATATACACTGCCTGCTCTTCTCTGCTTTCTCCGGTCCCAGGAAAGAGGTGGCAGAATGCTATTGTGGATTGTTCTGCCAGAAATTAAGAATTCAGTAATGGGCACAAAAAGGGGTTAAGTTAGCATAAATTTGAAAGTTGTAAGCAGTAATGCCATTAGTCAAGACCAGGTCTTAAGCCTTGACAATTGACATTACTGCTCAGCTCACAACTTTCAAACTTGTGCTAATTCAAACCTTTTTTAGTTCTTTGCTCTGCAGTGCCTGCTTCAGTATCACCCCTTCCCCTTCTGTTCCCTGCAATATAAGAGGAGAAGTGTGTGTGTGTGTGTGGGGGGGGGGGGGGGGGCAGTGAAATAACATGTGAGGAAACTTCCAGCTCTGCCCCTTCCCTTCTTTTCCCTACAGGCTGCCTTGAGGAGAGGAGCTGGAGAAGAACACCCCTGCTGTTCTGCCTCTTAAGCCTGAAAAAGAAATGCCAAAACTGCATTCTACTCTGTTCCCCCAGAAAGTGAACCCTGAATTTGGTAAGGAACCTCCCCTCAGGCTTCCCACCCGAATCATGCTATTTTTAGAATTTTAAATTACTTTTATTTTTTTATTTAACTCTTATATGTAGCCCAGTCGCATCACTGGTGCCCACTGATGTCATCACTGACATCAGGGAGATCTGGCCTGCACTTCCTGGTTTTGCCAGGGGCTTGCCTGATGCCCATAATACCTTGGTTAGTCTTCATGATGCAGCAGCAGCTTCCCCAAGGCTGCCACTGCTATTTCTGATTACTCCCATGCAGCAGTGATTTGCTGATTTTAAAAATGATCACCACTACAATCTGGCTAGCAAGCGGCCCAACACTGCTGCAGAAACCTCAATGCCACATACAGCCACCAATACCTTGGGCTTGCCTCACCAATACCACAGGGTGTTTCCCAAGCTCCCACAGCTTCACACACTTGTGGCACACAGCTGCTACTAGCATCCACATGCTGCGTCCTCAAAGCCTTCTCCTATTTCAAAGAACTCGGGCCATGCATACCAGGGTTTTTTTAGGCTCAAACCAGACAAGTTCACCTCTTCCAGGCCTCCACTGGCCTGGTTTGGGCCTAGTATGCATGGCCTCACTAATAGCTAGACCCACAGCAGGCCCCACAGCCTTTTATATCAGCCCTTCAACTCCAGCGAACTCAAGGACCCAGAATTCCACCTGCCAGGAAGGGAAGGTACATAAATTATTTTTTTAGACCCTGTTTAAGTTTTAAAATATTTCTTTATCACTGAATAACTGCAGTGTAATGAACATTGAATGATGGATTTTGTAGTGGCTCATGTCCTGTTGATGTTTGTGTGTTTAATTTTTATGGTTTATTTTATTTATGTTTCATATGGATTGATGGATATAAATGCTTAAATAAATAAATATCCGAAAAGAAAGTCTTCTTAATAAATGGTTGAAATAAATGTGCAAGATTTACTTATAATATCCTTATAACCATCATATAGAGACACCAATAGTACTCCGTGACAGAGTTGATGCAGTCTATTGCAAGACTGCGTCTGAACTATAATCATTGGTCATGTGATGAGATTTTTATATTATAGATTTTTCAAATGCAAATAAAATCACTTAGCTTGTGTTCGATGATATGCATTTTCTAAAGATAGCTACTGCCTGACATTGTGCCAGTGTTTCATTTAACCTATATCAGGGGCACAAAGAATCAAGGCAGTCATGAATGCACTTAACCTTGCTTATAACACATAACTTAAAATATCATCTATCAATTGAGCTGCGGAACAATAGACCAAATATATTGTAATGAAAGAACTGCATATTATATCTATCCAACCGTATTTGAAATAACTGATGACATATCTCTTACTGAGATTTGAAATGTCTTCCATGCCTGTCAGTGTCTCTGTCCGGTACAACCAGCTCAGCAAGAAGCCACCATTTTTAAAGGTAAGTGAATGAAAATGAGGCTGAATCAAATACCAGATATGTTACTCTCAGTGCGAGTATATATATTCATTGCCAAAATTATTGAAAAAACCATCCATTCTTAACTCAGTGACCACTTGGAAAGTAACAACATCCTATTTCCCATGCAATTCGGCTTCAGGAAACAACTAAACACTGAATCACTACTCTTGTCACTTAACGACACCATGTCAAAGGATTTGACAACGGCCACAGCTACCTTCTAGTCCTACTAGACCTATCTGCAGCCTTCGACATGGTAAACCATTCAATACTGATTGACCGTCTCTCCGAAATCGGTGTAAATGAGAAAACCCTACAGTGGTTCTCATCCTATCTATCACAAAGGACCTACCAGGTATCAATCAATGACACTCTCTCAAAGAAAATAAACCTTGACACTGGAGTTCTCCAAGGCTCCACACTATCGGCGACACTCTTCAACATTTATCTTCTCCCGATATGCCACTTCCTCTCAAACCTTAAACTGACTCACTTCTTATATGCTGATGACATCCAAATACTTATTCCAATACAAAACTCTCTGGAAGACACCTACAAAAAAACAGCCAACTACTTCACCAAAATAAAGCAATTACTAACCAACATGAGACTTATTCTAGACATTGATAAGACAGAAATAATCATGCTGAATAGAAAGAACAACCCTACGCACATACCACCACTCAACATAATGAATCAAAATACAGCAATCTCCCCTGTCACCCATGCCCGCAACCTAGGAGTCATAATTGACAAAGAACTATCCTTCAAGAACACATCTCCGCAAAAATCAAAGACGGATATCAAAAACTCCTAACCCTACAACACCTAAAACCTTTCCTTTCCCCCAACAACTTCAGAACAGTCCTCCAACTACTCATCTTCTCCAACCTGGATTACTGCAACTCCTTGCTTTTCAACTTACCTCTCACCACCATCCGACCTCTACAAATCCTTCAAAATACAGCTGCCAGAATACTCACAGGAACGAAAAAATACGATCATATTACTCCAACTCTCATTTTACTACACTGGCTCCCAATAAAATACAGGATAGACTACAAAATTCTATCCATAATACATAAAATAATATATGAAAAACAAATTGGCTACATGTATCCATAAAACTCCACTCACCAAACCGAAATCTCCGTTCAGCTGATAATGGTCTATTAAAAATTCCACCTGCGCGTCACAAACTTACCTCAACTCGGAAGAGAGCCATATCCCTAGGAAGCCCTGAACTATGAAACTCCCTCCCAACCAAACTGAGAACACAACAAAATTTAAAAACATTCAAAAAAGAAGTAAAAACTTGGATGTTCACCAAAGCCTACGAAAACACCCTATGACTCTATGCTACAACTTCCCTCCCTACCAGCCCATATAAACATGCAGAATCAATCCAAAGCAAGTAACTTAACCAGTACAATTTAACAACCAAACTATGTTTTAACAATTAAAATAACTTTATTAACAAGCCTATGAATTTTTGTACACTCTGTTAAACATCGAAACTTTGTAAACCGTTGTGATGGCGAAACTGAACGACGGTATATAAAACCCGATAAATAAGCAAATACATAAATAAATAAATAAATAAATAAATAAATAAATGTCATGCCAATCAATCTCTTCATTTAACCCATAGGGAGAAATAGTATTCAGCTCGAAAATAAATTTCTGTTTCCTATAAATCAACAGAGCGGCTCTGTCTCCACCCCTGAGTAACATCTGTACAGCCCAGAGAACCGTCCACTGTAGATCAGCAAATGTATGTCTGTAATCCACACAGTGCTTCACCAATGGGGCACTGAATATCTGATTATTAATGTGATTGCAATGTTCCCTAATGTGAACTCGAGCAGTATGACTAGTCCACCCCACATACAACAAGGGACAGGGACCTTGAATCACGTAAACCACATTACTGATAGTGCAATCAGAAAAAGAGACTTGATTGATCTTCCTCTAGGTGTTGGGATGGATCCAAGTGGGTCCCACTATAGTGTTAACACCTACAACACATTGTCTGCAGCTAAAGTGGCCAATAGGTTTGTTCGATGATTCTGTGCCACTTGGGATAGCTGCATGTACAATGTGTAAATAAATATATAGTAAGATGGCCTAGTATCTTTCCTCTACTGATGGCTTTACAATCATGCGTGCATTCTGCAAAACACTGTTCTTCCCCAACCCTGAAGTGCTTGCACACTTCTGATGTTGTGTGCAATATTTCCTCCTCTCTGGATTTTTGAGTGTTGCTGCTGGGGCTGGTATTAAGGGTGGATCAGGAGGGAAAAGCCCAGGGGAATATATCATACCTTCTAATCCTAGGGAATGTTTTTTTCCTTGACAGTATCGCTTTCTGCCTCCTGTGACTGCTAACAGGATAGCATGCTAATAATTAGAATCACCTAAGCCTCCTCAGCTACTAGATCTTCAGTATCTCCTGACTCTAGAAACTCAGACTTGATTCATCTGAATTGCTACTTTCTCTTTTATTGTTTTATTTTATATTTATAAGATTTCCAAATATCAGACAAGAAGTAAACACTATCCAGCCGTAAGAAAACAAATTAATAACAGGAAAAATAACAAAAGCTTGATATAAAGCATGGGAATTCCCATTAGATTACTTCACTTGGAAGAGATTAAGGATTAAGAGAATTTTAAAAAACACATTCAGAAAACAGGAAATAGGCATTATTGCATCCAGTACATTAATCCATCACTGAACTAGATGCCACTGGTGAAGCTCCAATAATCTTCTTAGAGTTCAGCAAGAAATGCGGTTGGTCATGGGTAAAAAATATTATTTAACATCAGCATACTTAATAATACATTTACAGGGATACTGTAGGGAAAACTGTGCCAAGAGTGCAAGACTCCTGGTGCATAGCAAGAAACAATTTCATTCTTTCTCTTTCTATGTAAGCAAGATCTGCAAATATTAGTTCATGATCTTATAATGTCACATATTGATTATTGTAATAGCCTGTATTTGGTTTTACTGCTTACACAGTTAAAAAGAGTACAGTTACTTCAAAACACTGATAAGATTGATTTTTGGAGACCATATGTATGATCACATCACTCCATTGCTGGAAAAAGTTCATTTGTTGCCTATATGCCAAGAATTAGATTTAAGACACTTTTAGGTCACAATGGGCAGGTCTGCTAATTTATCTAGCAAATCTACTAATTCTATATCAAATTCAGAGAACATTATGCTCATCACAGAAAGAACTTTTGAGGTTACCTTCAGTACTATATGAATGCTAGCCATGATTGTGAATGTTGACCAAAAATATGAATGATGACTCTGTAAACCACAGTGATCTTCTTTTGGAATGACAGTATATAAAATGTGTAAATAAATAAATAAATAAATAAATAAATAAATAAATAAATAAATACTGGTTATTAGACTTGAACATACATGGAAATCATCATTTAGCTACCAAGCTCCTTGTCTATGGAATGCCTTACTGCTAGACATTCAGAATGAAGCTCATTATTTTAAAATAAGAAATAGGGATGTGCATTTGTTGAAAACAAATGCTCATTATGAAACAAATATGTCCCTTTTGTTTTGTTTGTGAGCCCTCGAAAACCAATGGGGCACTTCACATGAATAAAACATCATTTGTTTCATTTGTGTTTTGTCCCATAGACTTGCATGACTGCATTGTAAAGAATATATCCAATGTACTCTATTGCAGTTGTCTGAGGCTGGTTATGTGGGAGTCTCCACAGCAACCAGCCCTTGCCTATGACTTATGTGTGAGGTCAGAAAATTACCAGGATCAGTTGGCAAGGAAACCAGAATGACAACATAAGGGAATGTATCATACTGAAGCATTTTTCTAAATCAGCGAATCACTGCTCTGTATATCCTTACTTTTTCAAACTGTATTTGATTCTTTCCTTTGGAAGACAGAGACAGTGCTTCTTGCTGTTATATTGATATCTATGTTCCATACTGTTCATAATCAACAGTGGTCCTCTGGAAACATTCCATTTTAATCCTTTTGGCTTCTGTGTTCATCTGCACATGTTTTTAATTTTTATTTCATTTAACATCTCATTATGACTCCCACTGACAAAGGAAGGCTTTTGTTTATTTTTAATAAGCTTCCTTCCTGTCCCCTTTGGTGGAGAGGCTGTGCCTGGCTGCAGTGATTTTGGACTTGTTGTAGAGAACCAGCAGCAGCTATGCTGTAGCTGTGACATACACAGTGCCCAAGACAGAGAAGCTGTTTGGGTCAACTCTGTAATGTGCATCAGAGTTGTCAGAGCATTTACAAAGCAGGTAGTCACCAGTCATAAGTACAGCCACTTTGTGGATCTTGTAGCTGAGTACTAGTGCATGCATACACTAGAGTATTCATATGTGCTATGTATATAGTGCACTAGTGTGAAGAGGGGAATAGTACTGTAGTGCACTGCTCTGTGTGTTGTTCACCCTTACATACAGGGTGATCACATTAGACAATGTCAGTATTACACAGTACATACATATTCTCTTTATTAAAAAACTACAAATTAAAACATCTATTCTCCATCATTTAAAACCCAGTAAGCAGGCTTTGCACCGATAAAATCCCATCATGCTAGGCAAAGGTAGAAGCAGCCACTGAAAGCCTTCAGTTGGTAGAGGATTTTTTAATAGACAACAGTGAACCTCTCGAGCAAAATAAAGAGGGACTTTTTCAAATCCAAAATGTCAGGAGAGGCAGGCATGTTAAGCCATAAGAAACTGAAAATCGGGGAGGATATTCCACCACCAGCTATGTCTCTGCCATATCCTGTTGGGTTGGAAGAGAGCTAAAGGGCAGGCACTAGTTGCACTAGCAGGACACCACCAGTGCCATTGGAAGTAGAATTGAAAATGCTAAAACCTGAAACACCAGTCACACAATTCAATCTATTAGTACAGAAGAGTCAGTAAAAGCAGTTTTGTCAACCTCTTCCTCTGAATCAAAGTCAGCAGAATCTCCCTTTAAAGGATTTCCTGAATCAGAGATGGGAGAGCTCTTAGCTAAAGACCCTGTATTAGGAGGATTAGTCAGTACTGTGTTAGCCTCCATTCAGTGATGGAGGAGAGAGAGGCAGGAACTAATGTTGGAGCAGGAGAGGAGGCCACACTGACAGTGCAGGAACAGAGGAGGATATGTTATTATTGTGATATGGAGCTTCTAAACACTTTGTTTACTACTCTAGTTTAGTTTAGTTTAAACTTCTTACAATTTCCCTAGGGCTATATAAGGAAAATATGGTCAGGGGTGGGTGGAAAATGGGTTAGGGTCGGAGGGATTTTAGGTATCAAACCACTTTAAACTCACAAGACAGTGCAAGGAAACTTAAGTTTAAAACAAATCACTTTAGTTTTCTTCTACTCCAGATTCTATATGAAAGCAGCCCTAGCTTTATTAATGCATTTATTTCTATTTAAACAGGGAGAGAAGCAAAACGTTTTTTCTAAGCACTTAAAAAGTCTAAAAAAGGGAAAACAGTCAACAGCTTTAGCAGCAACATTTCCACAAGCAAACACAAATTAAAAAATTATTTTTCAAAAAGTAAGCAAAGATTAAAAAAACAATGCTAATTGGAGTATTTAAACAAGTACACACAGATTAAGAAATATGATTTCAAAAGCAGAGATTAAGAAAATATTAAATTAAGCAAGTAAAACAATGCTTAGCTTTTGGCGAATAAGTTTGGTCCTTGTTGTTGTAAGTACGGAAGGGCGCTTGAGAGCGTGAGCCCCTGTGCTGCGATGTGACCTGCACAACCCCAGGGCTGGCCGTGGTCCATGCCACTGGTAGGCGAATGCGTCTGGGCATTATTACGAATACAGATAGGATTGTGGACTTTTGGCCAGAGGCAGAGTTGGCACTACCTGAGGGGGTAAAACCCCCGCAGGTCTCCACCGTCAAGAGGCAAGGCCGGAGAGATGCAGGGGCCAACTGGAGCTTCGCCATTACCAGCCCACGTTCCCCGCGGGTTGAGCCCTTGGGTGCCGGGACTGGCTGTACTTAGGTGGACCCCTGTGATGATGGGTGGCGAGAGCATGAGAGTCAGGAGGTGAGGCAGAGCCCAGACAGGGCCAAAGGAAGGAGACCAGAGAATACCACAGTCCAGTTCCACAATTGAGGCAAGCGGAGAGAAGCAAGGAGAATCTGATCTGAGGTCAGGGGCTGGCGGCGAGAATCGAAACGAGAGCTGGTCCGAGGTCAGGAAGCCAGAAGATCCATCCGAGGGCAAGAAGGCCTGGATGAGGAACAGGCAGGCTGGATCTGGAGCAGGGAAGCTGGATCAGGAACAGGCAAGCTGGATTCCAGAAGCAGGAATGCAGAAAGAAGGAGACCTGATAGCCAAGTCGCCTGATAGAAGTATGCTGCCAGTATATATACATCCTGGGTCCTGACATTATTCGGGAGGGCAGGCGGCGTTTCCCCACCGCGGGCCCTTTAAATGTTCACAGGCGGCACATATGTGTGCCTAAGGAGGGCACCAAGAGAGGATGGCGTCGGCAGCGTCCTGTGAGCTGGGAGGCCCAGGACGGCCCCGGCGGCATAGGAGGCCTGCCGATCACTTCAGGAGGAGCCGGGAGGCGAAGTCCAAGCCGGAGATGGGTCGGTGCCTTGATGAGCAGGGAAGGCCAGCCGGGTCAGGCCACGGCCAGTAAGCCTAACAGTACCACTCCTTCTAGGCCCCCCTCCAGGGGTTTAGGCTTGTTGGGATGAGAAGCATGAAATTGCTGCAACAGGCTCTTGTCCAGGACGTTGGCGGTAGGTTCCCAGGAATTTTCTTCTGGACCAAAGCCTTCCTAGATGAGGATATATTCCCATCTCCGACCTCTCTTCCTTATGTTCAACACGTCCCGCACTTGGTAAGTTGTGTCGTCCTCCGACACTACTGGCTGTGGTTTGGGTGGTTTCTTAGTTGGTCAAGATAGCACCAATGGCTTCAGGAGTGAGATGTGGAAAGAGTTGTGGACTTTCAAGGATGATGGCAACCAAAGCTGGTAGGTCACCAGACCTAGCTGACGGAGCACAGGGAAGGGGCCAATGTAGTGTGGAGCCAGGCGCATGGATGGAAGCTTCAAGCAAATGAAATGAATGCTGAGCCAGACTTTGTCCCGGGCTGGAGTTGAGGAGTGGGTCTCCGATGGATGTCAGCGTTCCGCTTAGCTTGGCGACCAGCCTCTTGTAGCAAATGCTGCGTGCTTTCCCAGAGTTGATGCAACTCCTGCATTATCTGTGCTGCTGGTGAGGGAAGTGTCAGCGGTAATGGTAGCAGAGAAAGCGGTTGCCTTCTGTAGACTACTTGGAAGGGTGAAGACTTTAGTGCTGGCAGAGACGTGGGAGTTAAGGGCAAATTTGGCCCAAGCCACAATGCAGCCCAGTCATTCTGTTGGATGTTAACATAAGCACGGAGGAACTGTTTCAAGGTGCAGTTGGTTCTCTCCTCTTGGCCATTTGCCTGTGTATGGTAAGCGGTAGTAAAGTCCAACTTTTTGCAGAGCACTCTCCAAAACTTGGCTGTGAATTGAGAACCACAGTCAGATACTAGGTGCTTGGTTAGCGCATGGAGGCAGAAGATGTTTTGGACAAAAAGGTGCGCTAGCTGCGGAGCGGACGGCAGGCCTGGAAGTGGAACAAAGTGTGCCATCTTGGAGAAATGGTCTACCATTATCCAAAAGGTAGTTTTGCCTTCAGAGGGTGGCAAGTCCACAATAAAATCAGTGGAGATATGCATCCAGAATTCTTTGGGAGCCGGTAGAGGCTGCATTAAGCCCCACGGTTGGCTGGGCGGTGCCTTATGTTGAGCGCACACATTACAGGCATCCACATAGGCCTGAACATCCTTTCTCATGGTGGGCCACCAGTAGAACCGCTGGATGGAGGCTAGGGTGTGGGCTCGCCCAGGGTGTCCCGCGCTACAGGCGTCATGGGCACATTGGAGAACTTTTTCACGAAGTCTGTGAGGCACGACGGTCTTCCCAAGTGGTACCGTGGCGGTGGCTGCGAGTTGGATGTGAGCAGGGTCAATGATATGCCGTGGCAGCTCTGGGGTGTCATCAGGGAAGAGTGAACGGGAAAGGGCATCCACCTTGACGTTCTTGGCCACAGGACGATACCGGAGAATAAAGTTGAAACGGGTAAAGAAAAGAGCTCATCGGGCCTCCTGCGGGTTCAGGAATTGGGCTTGGTGCAGGTATTCCAAATGTTTGTGGTCGGTGTACACGGTGATGCAATGTTGTTCCCCCTCCAGCCAGGGGCGCCACTCCTTGAAAGTGAGTTTTATTGCTAGCAACTCCTTGTCCCCAATCCCATAGTTTCTCTCTGCAGGAAGAAATTGTCTCGAAAAGAAGGAGCAGAGATGCAGGGTCCCGGTGGAGGAGTGTTGGCTTAGGATAGCCCTTACCCCTTCGGAAGAGGCATCCACCTTCATGATGAAAGAGTTTTTGGGGTTCTGGGTGCTGGGTGCTGGAGGCAGGGCTAGCCGAGCAATGCAGCTTTTAGAAGACAGAAAGCTGCCTGGGCTACAGGTGGCCATTGCCTGCGGTTAGCCCTTTTACGGGTCAGGGACGTTAAAGGTGCAGTCAAGGTGGAGTAGTTGTGGATGAAGCTGCGGTAGTAATTGGCAAAGCCAAGGAATCTTAGTAGGGCCTTGAGGCCGACTGGCTGGGATCACCTCTGAATGCTAGTGAGTTTCTCCAGGTCCATTTGGAATCCCTGTTTAGAAATGATTTAGCCCAGGAAGGGTAGATGTTCCCTTTCAAATGAGCACTTCTCCAACTTGGCAAATAATTGGTGGTCCCGGAGGTATTGAAGGACCTGAGCGACATCCCAGCGATGGGTTTGGAGATCCCGGGAGAAGATCATGATATCGTCAAGGTAGACGATCATGCAGTCGTAGAGCATGTCCTGAAACACCTCATTCATCATGTTTTGAAAGACGGCTGGTGCATTACAGAGTCCAAAGGGCATGACTAGGTACTCGTAATGGCCATCTCTGATGTTAAAGGCCGTCTTCCATTCATCACCCTTCTTAATGCGGATCAAATTATATGCCCCTTGGAGTTCCAGCTTGGAGAAGATACAGGCTCCTTGAAGGCGGTCAAAGAGTTCCACGATGAGAGGCAGAGGGTAGAGGTCCTTTTGGGTGATAGTGTTTAGCCCCCAGTAATCTATACATGGACAAAGCATCCCATCTTTCTTTGCCACAAAGAAGAATCCCACCCCTGTGGGGGAAGTGGAAGGCCAGATAAAGCCCTTGGACAAGTTTTCTCGCAAGTATTCAGACATGGCTTTGGTCTCGGTCATGGATAAGAGGTAGACCCGACCACGGGGTGGTTCTGTACATAAGAACATAAGAAAATGCCATACTGGGTCAGACCAAGGGTCCATCAAGCCCAGCATCCTGTTTCCAACAGTGGCCAATCCAGGCCATATGAACCTGGCAAGTACCCAAAAACTAAGTCTATTCCATGTTAGCATTGCTAATGTCAGTGGCTATTCTCTAAGTGAACTTAATAGCAGGTAATGAACTTCTCCTCCAAGAACTTATCCAATCCTTTTTTAAACACAGCTATACTAACTGCACTGACCACATCCTCTGGTAACAAATTCCTGAGTTTAATTGTGCGTTGAGTAAAAAAGAACTTTCTCCGATTAGTTTTAAATGTGCCCCATGCTAACTTCATGGAGTGCCCCCTAGTCTTTCTCTTATCCGAAAGAGTAAATAACCGATTCACATCTACCCGTTCTAGACCTCTCATGATTTTAAACACCTCTATCATATCCCCCCTCAGTCATCTCTTCTCCAAGCTGAAAAGTCCTAACCTCTTTAGTCTTTCCTCGTAGGGAAGTTGTTCCATTCCCCTTATCATTTTGGTAGCCCTTCTCTGTACCTTCTCCATCGCAATTATATCTTTTTTGAGATGCGGCGACCAGAATTGTACACAGTATTCAAGGTGCGGTCTCACCATGGAGCAATACAGAGGCATTATGACATTTTCCGTTTTATTCACCATTCCCTTTCTAATAATTCCCAACATTCTGTTTGCTTTTTTGACTGCCGCAGCACACTGAACCGACGATTTCAATGTGTTATCTACTATGATACCTAGATCTCTTTCTTGGGTTGTAGCACCTAATATTATTTTATTTAAATTCTTTTACTATACTGGAACCCAACATTGTGTAATTATAGCATGGGTTATTTTTCCCTATAAGCATCACCTTGCACTTATCCACATTAAATTTCATCTGCCATTTGGATGCCCAATTTTCCAGTCTCACAAGGTCATCCTGCAATTTATCACAATCTGCTTGTGATTTAATTACTCTGAACAATTTTGTGTCATCTGCAAATTTGATTATCTCACTCGTCGTATTTCTCTCCAGATCATTTATAAATATATTGAAAAGTAAGGGTCCCAATACAGATCCCTGAGGCACTCCACTGTCCACTCCCTTCCACTGAGAAAATTGTCCATTTAATCCTGTCTTTTAGCCAGTTTGCAATCCATGAAAGGACATCGCCTCCTATCCCATGACTTTCTACTTTTCCTAGAAGCCTCTCATGAGGAACTTTGTCAAACGCCTTCTGAAAATCCAAGTATACTATATCTACCGGTTCACCTTTATCCACAAGTTTATTAACTCCTTCAAAAAAGTGAAGCAGATTTGTGAGGCAAGACTTGCCCTGGGTAAAGCCATGCTGACTTTGTTCCATTAAACCATGTCTTTCTATATGTTCTATGATTTTGATGTTTAGAACACTTTACCCTATTTTTCCTGGCACTGAAGTCAGGCTAACCGGTCTGTAGTTTCCCGGATCATCCCTGGAGCCCTTTTTAAATATTGGGGTTACATTTGCTATCCTCCAGTCTTCAGGTACATTGGATGATTTTAATGATAAGTTACAAATTTTTACTAATAGGTCTGAAATTTCATTTTTTAGTTCCTTCAGAACTCTGGCATGGTTTACCAGGCAGTAAATTTATAGCACAGTCGGTGAAGTGGCGGCAAGGTATCCGCGCCCTCTTTGGAGAAAACATCTGCTTAAGACACATATTGAGGTGGAGGCCCCGGAGGAAGGAGCATGGCGTCTAGGCAGGATTGCTGGAGTGAAGACTTCAAGAAGGATTTAAGGCAGGAAGGCCCCATTCGGGAGAGTTGTAATGACATCCAATCGAATTGGGGAGAATGCCATAGGAGTCAGGGAAGGCCCAAGACTATGGGATGGCAAGCGTAAGGAGTGCTGGAGAGTAGAGGAAGGCCTCTTAGCTGAATGTTGCTCTCGGGACCACTCTTGAAGTCAGCGGTCAACTCGGCCGGTCAAGACAATGAGGGCTTCGGGAGTGGAGGGCAGCTCTCTGACTGCCAGCTCGTCTTTCAGGCGAGCCGTGAGAACATCCAGGAATATGGAGCGTAGGCAATCCTCGCCCCAATGTAGCTCCAAGGCCAAGGTACGGAACTCGATGATGTAGTCGGCTAGTGGGCGGGAGCCCTGATGAAGGTATAGAAGTGAAGAGCCCGAGGTGGCCTGTCATTCTGGGTCATCAAAGATGGTGCGGAAAAGGACCAGGAAGCTGGACAGGTCCCTTAATATCAGATCTGCATGCTTCCACAGAGGGGAGGCCCAGGCCAGGGCCTTGCCATCCAGGAGAGAGAGGATGTACATGATCTTGGTGAGTTCGTCGGGGAAGAGTGTGGACTGCAGGCAAAAATTCATATTGCACTGGTTCAAGAAGCCGCGACAATGTGCTGGGTCCCCAGAAAAGCGTGGTGGAGCCAGAAGTGGAATAACTGAGCGGTTGCTGGTGTAGGAGCGGGGAATCCCGGCACTGAAGCGGGCAAAGGAGCCGCAGGAACTGAACAGTCCAGATGGGTACTGAGCCGTTCCACAGCCGAGGCCAGGGTTTCCAACACCTTCTGTTGCTTGAGTGTTTTTTGAGCCAGGCCTGGGATGGCCTGTAAGACGGAGGCCTCCACCGGGTCCATGGACTTGGCTATCTGTTACGAATCCAGATAGGATTGTGGACCCTTGGCCCGAAGCGGAGTTGGAGCTACCTGAGGGGGTAAAACTCCCACAGGTCTCCACCATCAAGAGGCGAGGCCGGAGAGATGCAGGGGCCAACTGGAGCTTCACCACTACCAGCCCATGTTCCCCATTGGGTTGAGCCCTTGGGTGCCGGGACCAGCTGGTCTTAGGTGGGCCCCTGTGTTGAAGGGTGGCGAGAGCATGAGCTTCAGGAGATGAGGCAGAGCCCAGACAAGGCCAAAGGAAGGAGAACAGAGAATACCACAGTCCAGTCCCACAATCGAGGCAAGCAGAGAGAAGCAAAGAGAATCCGATCCGAGGTCAGGGGCGGTGGAGAGAATCGAGACGAGAGCTGGTCCGAGGTCAGGAAGCCAGAAGATCCATCCAAGGGCAAGAAGGCCTGGATGAGGAACAGGCAGGCTGGAACTGGAGCAGGGACACTGGATCAGGAACAGGCAAGCTGGATTCCAGAAGCAGGAACGCAGAAAGAAGGAGACCTGATAGCCAAGTCGCTGATGGAAGTCTGCTGCCGGTATATGTACATCCTGGGCCCTGACGTCATTCAGGAGGGCCAGCGGCATTTTCCCGTCGTGGGCCCTGTAAACATTTACAGGCGGCGCACACACATGCCTAAGGAGGGATCCAGGAGAGGATGGCATCAGCGTCGTCCTACGAGCTGGGAGGCCCAGGACGGCCGTGGTGGCGTGGAAGGCCTGTCGACCATGTCGGGAGGAGCTGGGAGACGCGGCCCAAGCTAGAGGTGGGACAGTGCCTTGAAGAGCCGGTAAAGCCAGCCGGGGCATGCCGTGGCCGGAAAGCCTAACAGGCATGGGCTGACTGAAACAGGAATACTCTTGGCCTAGAAACAGGAACATGCTTACCTTGGTATAGGAACCCTGGGATGTCCAACAAGCACCAAGAACTGATACCCAGCAACAAAATGCTGATCTCTGGGATAGCCCTCTGGCCACTCAAAAGCCCTTTTGGACTGTTGCTGTGAAACGGTTAGGGCATGAGGACAGATGATGGCTGAAGACGTGGAGAAGCCATTGAAAACTTGGAACATGATGAAGGCTCAGGACTTGGAACAAAATGAAGGCTCAGGACTTGGAACAGAGTGTCCGGTGCTGCTATGCACCCACAGAACTCCAGGGATGGCTGTGACACGAGCACTGGACTCAAAGACTTGAAACATGATGGAAGCTGGAATAAGAACTCCAAAAACCAGCGACAGCACTCAGGAACTCAGGATTCAGACTCAGGAACTTGGATTCAGGAACTTGGACTCAGGAACTCAGATTCAGATTCAGGAACTTGGAACACTCCAAAGACAAGAAGCAGCGGAAGACTCAGACTAGGAACAGACTAGGAACAGGAACCGAAGACTTGGAAACAAGCTTGGTAGAAGAACTAAAGACTTGGACTCAGGAAACTAGGAAGACACAGGAATCAGACAAGGACCAGGAACAGGAAGACCATCAATGATCACACGAGACAGGAGACAATGAACAAGATGAGAGACCATGAAGGGCCTTTTAGGAACTAGGAGACCACAGGATCAGAAGACCCTTATAAAGGCCTGGAGCAGAATCTGAAGATCCCTTTTATAGGGCTAGTAGATGGATGTCATCAGGAGAGTCCATGGGGCTTTTTCCACTGTGGCCTCTTTACATTCTAAACAGAGGCACATGCTCGCACTGAGGAGAATGCCAGTGTGCAGAAGCAGGGATGGAAGTCAGCAGCCCTCAGGTCTTGGAGACCAGGAGCAGAAGCGGCTCTTTTCTGCAAAGTTTACAGGCAGCATCTGGGAAATTGGCGGCTCTCCAGGCTATGTGGAATCAAGTGCAGCGGCGAATTCTCTCTTGCAGTGGGATGTGACAATGAAGCAGAGGTGGTGTCGGGGAGCAGTGGGTGAGTGAGCCATTTGTGGTCCTGACCTATGAGCAAAATCACAACAGTACCCCCTCCTCAAAGCCCCTCCCTCCAGCCTCTTCTCTTTGTTTTCAGAGAGGACCTAGGTAAATCCTTTACCACCAAGGGCTCAAGGGGCAGACACAGGATCCGGAGATATTTGGTTTCAGGAACTGAAGCAAGGAACCATACAGGACAAACTGGATGAAGACATGGCTGCGGTCCTTGGAGAAAGACATGGCTGCTGTACTTGGACGAAGAGATGACTGCAGTACTTCGGATGAAGACATAGCTTGGACACACTGAAGGCTAGAATGAAGACCGAAGAACTTGAACAAAAATATGGATGCAGATGGCTCCTGTGGTTAGTAGGCAAAAAAAAACTCAGGAAGGAACAGAAGATGTAGACATCAAGGCAAGGAAGGCCCTTCGCAGGGGCACGTTCACTGAGCTCATGGCCTTTGCAATCTATTGTGAGCACAGCAGGTGCTCGAGAAAATGAGCCCCTGTGACATCATGTGACCTGGAAAAACACAAGGATAGATGCCTGGATCTTTTTCAATGTTTATTAAAACAGAGATGTATTTTAAAAAACTTGCCCGACTCTGGCCGAGTTTCGCGGCTCACAAAGCCGCTGCCTCAGGGGCTACAAGCAAACCAAACAATGAGCACATGGCCTTTGCAATCTATTGTGAACACGGGCAGGTGCTCGAGAAAATGAGCCCCTGTGCCATCATGTGACCTGTGCAACTCCAGAGCTGGTCGTGGTCCATGCCACTGGAGGGCCAATGCATCCAGGCACAAGCTGGCTGAAAAGGGAATTCTCTTGGCTTGGAAACAGGAACACGCTTGGCTTGGCATAGGAACACTCGGATGTCCAACATGCACCAGGAAATGAGACCCAGCAATGCAATGCTGGTCTCTGGGGTAGCCTTCCAGCCACTCAAAAGCCCTTTCGGACTGTCGCTGGAAAGCAGTTTGTGCGTGAGGACAGACAAAGGCTGAGGACTCAGAAGATGACTCTGGAGATGTGGACAAGTTACTGAAGATTGGAACAAAGTGAAGGCTCAGGACTTAGAACAAGACAAAGGCTCAGGTCGTTGAAACATGATGAAGACTCAGGACTTGGGAACATTACAAGGGCTCAGGACTTGGAACATGACAGAGGCTTTGAAAGAGTCTGGCACTGCTGCATTCCTACATAAGCCTAGGGCTGGCTGTGGACCACGCTAATAATGGCACAAGCACTGGACTCAAAGACTTGGAACAAGATGGAAGCTGGAACAAGAACTCCAAAGACAGGGACAGGACTCAGGAACTCGGGAGTTAGACTCAGGAACTTGGATTCAGGAACTCGGACTCAGGAACTCAGACTCAGATTCAGAAACTTGGAAGACTCTGAAGACTAGAACAAGTGGAAGAATCAGGGAGGACACAGACTAGGAATAGGAACCAAAGACTTGGAAACAGGCTTGGAAGCAGAACTGAAGACTTGGACTCAGGAAACTAGGTAGACTCAGGAACCAGACGAGGACCAGGAAAACCATCGATGATCACACGGGACAGGATACCAGGAACAAGACAAGAGACCATGAAGGACCTTGCAGGAACCAGGAGACCAGAGGATTGAAGACCCTTGCAAAGTCCTGGAGCAGATTCTGATGAGCCCTTTTATAGGGCTAGCAGAAGGACATCATCAGGATGGGCTGTGGGGCTTTTCCCGCCATGGTCCCTTTAAATTCTAAACAGGAGTGTGTGCCTAGGAGAATGCTGGCATGCAGAAGCTCAGATGGAAGTCAGCAGCCCTCAGGCCGCGGAGACCAGGAGCAGTGGTGTCTCCTTGCTGCGAAGTTTACAGGCAGTGTCCGGGAGGTTGGCGGTGTTCCAAACCAAGTGGAAGCAAGTGCAATGGTGACGTCTCTCACACTGTGGGATGCAGCGATGAGACAGAGGTGACGTTGTGGAGCATTGGGTGAGTGAGCCGCTCGTGGGCCTGTCTCACGAGCAGAATCGCAACACTTGTGTGGATCACAGACTCCAAAGGATGTGCTGCCCAACTTGCTTGCACCCATTCTAACTGGCTACCTGCACAACCACCACCAGGTACATTAAAAAGCTTTTTAGCAAGCAGACATGCCTCAGGAGCTATATTCAACACCTCCTGAAGATATTTTTTGAAGGTATCTCTCAGAACTGTACACAACACCTTGGGGGAAATTCAGGAAACAGAAATTAAGATGCTTGGTATGGCTCTCCAATTGCTCCATTATCCTTGTGCAGCAGCACTTTTTCTTTTCTTTCAAGGATGCACTGATAGGTTTTATATCCTGTACCTCTTTCTTGATACCCTCACTTTCCCCCTAAATTCCATGAGCAGGATTCCTGTGCCTACACCAAAACATTCAGTCTTTACTAAAGAACCAAGATCTGTAGCACAACTGACACTGATAAGTCTAATCTCACAAGAGCTGCCCAAATGGCATCCAAAGTCTGATATGAGGAGATAAAGGTGCACTGACCAGCTTCAGTGATGGTCCAGTTGGAATATTTTATACGTTTCTCTCACAGCCCAAAACACTCCCCTCCTCCAGCTCTTGTCCTTGCAGATTTGTTCCAAAGCTCCAAACTGGTTGCAACTTCCCTCCTCTACAGCCATCAGATTAGCTGGTTAGGAAGAGAGGATTGGTGGGGGGGAGGGGGGGGAGGCAAGTGGGAGGGAAGATCAGGAGGAGGGATGGAATTGATAATTATGTCTGACCAAATTTAGAGCTGGTACCGTAGCACCTAGATTTGACTTCCTAATTTTCTCCCTCTGAAATTGACTGCACCACTGGGACCAGCCATAATTTAGGGAAACAGGATACTGGGCTTGATGGACACTTAGTCTGATGCAGTATGGCAGTTCTTATTAGGGATGTGCAGCAGGGATGGATTCGTCCCATTCGGGATTCGGATTCGTAGGGGCCCAAATCCGTTGCATCCAATTTCCAGGGCCGCCGATCCGTTCATATGTCAAAAATACATTTGTTCCCCCCCAAAAAAACCCCATCCCAACCCTTTAAAGTTATTTATCTACAAACCCCTCCCCCCCCCCCAAGACTTGGCAAAAGTCCCTGGTGGTCCAGAGGGGGTCCTGGAGCGATCTCCTGCACGTGGGTCATCGGCTGCTGGTATTCAAAATGGCACCGATAGCCCAAAAGTCCCTGGTCGTCCAGCGGGGGTCCTGGAGCGATCTCCTGCACGTGGGTCGTCGGCTGCCAGTATTCAATAGCCCCTGTGACATAGTAACGGCAAAGGCTATCGGGGCCATTTTGAATACCGGCAGCCGACGACCCACGTGCAAGAGATTGCTCCAGGACCCCCGCTGGACCACCAGGGACTTTTGGGCTATCGGTGCCATTTTGAATTTTGAATCAGATTATCAAGAAACCCACTCATAAAGCAGGTCATACATTGGACCTCATCTTCACCAATTCTGGTATCTCTAACTCAACTCAACCGATCTGCGAACCAGTACCCTGGTCGGACCACTCTCTAATCTCGACCACCATCACACTGGCACAAAAAAAACAGCACTCTGCCCCTCAACAACAATTCTCCTACAGGAAAATATGTGCATCCGAGGACCTCCACAACCACCTAGTCTTAGAACTACCCCACATGGACCTTTCCTCTCCAAATTCAGCACTTCACTCATGGAATAATATTACAGAAACTGCAGCTAATAAACTCTGTCCTCTAACAACAAAAAAAACTAAAACACAATATTCCAAAAAAACAACCTTGGTTTCATGAAGAACTACAAAATCTAAAACTTTCCCTCAGACGGAACGAAAGCAAATGGCGCAAATCCCCTTCAGCATCCACCCTTTCTACCTACAAAATTGCTCTCCACAATTACAAAAATTCCTTGCAAAAAATCAAAAGAGACTTCTATGCTCATAAGATCCATCATATGATCTTTGATGCTAAAGCCCTTTTTACCTACGTCTCCAATTTAACTCAAATCCAAACACCTGACATTCCATTTAACAAAGCACAAGAAAAGGCAGAGGAGCTTGCTCTCTTCTTCAACAACAAAATAGCTAACCTCCTTTCTAAAAATTCGCCTAATACTTCTTCCCCCTACAGTACCTATATACACCATAACAAATACATCTCACTCAACTCATTTGAACCAACTACAACTTCTGAGATCCTTAGAATACTGAAAAAGATGAAACCATCGACACACCCATTAGACCAAATCCCTTCCAAATTACTCCTCCTTATTCCGGATACCATATCCAAAGCTCTGGCAGACATAATAAACTGCTCTTTATCTAAAGGACTCTACCCTGACGACCTTAAAATGGCATCAATCAAACCGCTCTTGAAAAAACCAAAGTTAGACCCTGACGACCCCTCCAATTTTCGCCCTATCTCAAACCTCCCATTCATTGCTAAAGTCATGGAAAAACTGGTTAATTCTCAATTATCAGACTACCTGGAAGACCACAAAATTCTCTACCCTTCACAATATGGCTTCAGGAAATCGTTAAGCACAGAATCTCTACTAATTTCCTTAACAGACTACCTCATCCTTGGCCTAGATAAAGGCCAGTCCTTCCTTTTGATTCTCTTGGACCTCTCAACCGCCTTTGATACTGTTAACCACTCTATGCTCCTTAACCAACTATTAAATATCGGCATAACAGGCTCTGCACTGTCCTGGTTCCACTCATTCTTGAAAAACAGAGGCTTCAAGGTAAAAATACACAGTAAAGAATCTAAACGCTACCCTTCATCTCAAGGAGTTCCCCAAGGTTCATCCCTCTCTCCCACCCTCTTTAACATCTACCTCCTCCCTCTCTGCCATCTATTAAACAACTTGAACCTTAAACACTACCTTTATGCAGATGATGTCCAGATTGTGATACCAATTAAAGAATCCATTAAAAAAACCCTCGATCTTTGGGAATATTATCTGCAAGAAATCAACTCCCTCCTTTCCAGTATGAATTTAATCCTAAATTCCTCAAAAACGGAACTCCTTCTAATATCATCTGAGATTAGCCACACCCCTACAATCCCTCCAACTAATCTACAAACAACAAAAGTAAGAGATTTGGGCGCAATCATCGATAACAGGCTTAACTTAAAAGCATTCATAAACCAAACCACTAAAGACTGCTTTCATAAACTGAATGTTCTAAAAAGAATAAGACCTCTGTTCCACATCCATGACTACAGGACTATCCTACAAGCAATAATCTTCTCCAAGTTAGACTATTGCAATTCTTTATTATTAGGTACCCCATCAACACATACTAAACCGCTACAAATGGTTCAAAATACGGCAGCTAGAATTCTAACAAATACAAGGAGAAGAGAGCACATCATCCCGATCCTTAAAGATTTACACTGGCTGCCAATCCATTTCAGAATTCTTTATAAGTCAATCACCATAATCTATAAATCCATCCAACAAATCGCTCCTCTCAACCTACAAATCCCTTTCATAAAGTATACTTCCTCCAGACCCATAAGAGAGTACTACAAAGAGTCTCTGCAGGTACCACCTTCCAAAACTTCCCTCCATATAACTTATAGAGATAGGGCTTTCTCCACAGCAGGACCCACTCTTTGGAATTCCATACCAACGGAACTTAGACAAGAACCCTGCTTATTGACATTTAGAAAAAAACTCAAAACATGGCTTTTCAAACAAGCCTTCCCAGACTCAGTCTAAAAACAATTCTCTCCGATATTCAAATTCCAAGCAACAATTTTCTTTTATAACTATCCTGATAATTTTCCCCTACACTTTATAAACATCCAGAATCTTCATTATTTATGATTTCTTCCTTATTGTTAAAAACTGCATTTTTGAACTGAACAATTCATTGTAAATCATTCACTTCCATCTTTGGAAACCTTACCATTCTACAGGTTAATACAACATGTTAAAGTTCCTATCTTTTCTTCTTCTTACTCCTAGTTGTACGTATCCTTGTTTATTGTAACTGTATTTATAATATGTATTTATAATATGTATATTACATATTTTGTTCTATGTTCCGGTTATTACCCCATTGTTTACTGTAAACCGGCTTGATGTGATGTTATCACGAATGCCGGTATAGAAAAAATCAAAATAAATAAATAAATGTTCAGATTGGGGGAAGGAAATAATATGTGTAGATTGCATTTTCAAATCTCTGTGTGTTATTTACATGGGGAAAAGTATTCACAGAAAAAGCAGGCACAAATCTCTCTCCTGGTGCAATACTCTTTCCTGGTGCAATAATCAAAGCAAAAGCAAGTAAAAAGAACTCACATACTTTGTAGCAATGAGAGCAGTTCAATTGTTGTCCCCAGATAGACAGATAGCAGTTTGAACATTTTAGGAGGATGTAAGACATTTTAAAAATTCTTTAAAAGTGTCAAAGTTCCAGAGATTTCACTTCAGTACTGGAGTGCAGCACTACAACTGTAGTTTGTGAAAAATAGGAATACAGCACATAATGAGAGTTGCATAGCTACAGCTGTACTCCTACTCAAAGTACATATGTTTGGGTGTGAGGGCACCCAGAGGTGAATAAAAGGCTTAGATGTATCTCAGTGTGGGTGGCATGGATTGCTTCTGTGGCCTTCAGTGGTCTTTTGTTCTCCAAATACTTTTAAAAAAAAATTTTCAGTCCATTGCAGCTATCTTATTTTCCCCTAAATATCTCCTGTATAGGTGTTTTTATGACCCTGTCTATTTGAATTTCTTCTGAGCTCTGCCTTCCAGAATCCTAATATAATTTGAGTGATTTGAACCCCACATTTAGTGACTTGTGAGATCAATCTGCAGATTCGACCAAGATCTAAATTAAATTTTGGCAATGCAGTATTTATTAAAAGATTCACAACATATTGTTGGCTAACATGAAGTGTAAAGCCTAGACAGTGAGTTATTTTTTATTTATTTATTTAGAAGAGTTTATATACCGAGGTATAGCAAGTTGCCTTCACTCTGGTTTACGTTTTAAACAACTTATTACAGGAGAAAAATATAATTGAGAACATTAACGCACAACATTCTGCTATGTACAGTCAAAGTGAAAAGGGAATATATTATATAAAAAAACATCAACTGATAACAGGCATTATACAAACAGGGACTAATTGGGTGATACGGTATATAGACATGGAATCAGCGAGTATGGGAGCACGAGTTGCATATAAACTTGCATGCGACTTCGGGTCTCGGAGTGTGGGCGGACAGCTTAGCCAACACCAGCTGTGAATGATTGCCTGAAAAGCCAGGTCTTGAGCTCCTTTTTGAATGATTTGGAGTCACTGATAGTGATTAGGTAGTCTGGTAGGGAATTCCTTGCTGTCGGTCCCGCAATGGAGAAGGCTCTGTTCCTCGTGTTGGAGAGCTTAGCTGAAGGGAGAGGGGGTATTGCTAGGTGTAGTTTGCTGGTTGTTCTTGTTGTTCATTGTGGATTGTGTAGCTGGATCATGGTATCAAGGGCGTTGTTCCAAGTTCTGTAGATGGCATTGTGTAGGATAGTTAAAGTCTTGAACTTGACTCATTGTTTGACTGGAAGCCAGTGGAGACTTCTCAGAACCGGGGAGATGTGGTCCGTTTTTTTCTTGCCAGTTAAGTTGAGAATAAATCCCCTTCCATGCAGTTTGAGTTGAGAATAAATCCCCTTCCATGCAGTTTGGCTGAGAATGGGAACCTTTACAATATATGGGGTAATGGAGGGGGTTCTAATTGTGCATTGGCAGTACCCATTTTCGTGGTTCTTTAATTTACAATTGAGTTGTCCTAGGAGTTTCTGCTTTTATACTGAAGTGAATCATTATATAGTTCTGGCAGCTAATAACTTCTGGCAACCTACAACCAGCTCCATCCACTTCAATGGAACTGCAGTGATTTGCTGTAAATACTCTGCCAGACAACCGAGGATTGCTGGCATTGATTGTGCTAATTGCTAACAAAAAAGGTTGGCTGCATGTCAGATGGATCACATAATAAAAACATAATCAACTGTAATTTTTCAGGTTCTAAATTTTATTGTGCATGCATGCCAATTTTGTAAATTACTTCAATAGCACTGGTGTTTATTGACTGAGTCGATGACAGATCTCCTTTGAAGATTTGGCTTCCATTCCATTCTTAGATGTTTCTTTTATTGTGTTGCAAAACAAACCAAGAACCAGCAGCTTTTCCCCCATACATACATATCAGCCTAATGAACGAGACTGCTAGGGTAAAGACAAAGTGAAATTAACAGCTCCCTTAGGCCTGGATTTATCAAAATGCTATAAATATAGCGGAAATATCGCCTGCGATAAAAAAGGAGCATGGTTAGGCTAATTTCCCTGCTCCCGCATCACATAGGTAATTTCCGCAAGCTGCGATAAATTTATCGAACCAGTGCTAATTTTCACATCGCATGCTGATTAATCCACTCCAGGTGCATTACCAACTGAAAAGGGTTTTATCACATATGCCGTTCGGGTAGAGGAGAGACAGAAAGAAAGAGAACGAAAGAAAGAGCCTCTATAGAAACCAATATGTAGCTTTATTCTTTATACAATATAATTATTTATTTATTTATTTAAAAGGGTTTATATACCACTTTTACAATTAGATTGGTCGGTCAAAACTACTGTTAAAGGGGGCACTTTTAACTTGGAGTGGGATTTGGGAGGTGGGGTAGGTTTGAGGGGGTAGTTTTACATACACACTGTCAGAGATACAAACAGCAAAGTTGACATCACTGAAGATTTTCTGTCATTTGGAGCAATGAAAGGTAAAAGAGGAGTTGATTTCTACAATGTACTCTCTATTCTCTACCTCCTCTTTCCGGCACACGCACATGGACGCACTGATTTAATAACATGCATGTGCCAGCACGTACACAAGCGCAACGGATTTTAAAATCTGCATGTGCATGTGCAGGCTGCCTGCAACTCACGCGCACAGGGGGGGATTATAACAAAATATTAGGGATGTGAATCGTTTTCTGACGATTGAAAATATCGTACGATATTTTCAAACTCATCGGAAATCGGGGGTTCTGCGAAACCGATAGGAAAATTCCACAAAATTATTTGTGGGGTTCTCATTGTTTTGGGGGAGGGTGGGAAAAATGGCACACAAAAACCCACCCGACCCTTTAAAACACATCCTTTAGCTTCCCCCACTCTCCCGACCCCCCCCCCCAAAACTTTTTAAAAGTACCTGGTGGTCCAGTGGGGGTCCCGGGAGTGATCTCCCGCTCTCGGGCCGTCGGCTGCCACTAATCAAAATGGCACCGTTGGCCCTTTGCCCTTACCATGTGACAGGGTATCCGTGCCATTGGCCGGCCCCTGTCACATGGTAGGAGTAATGGACGGCCGGTGCCATCTTTAAAAATGGTGCGGGCCATCCAGTGCTCCTACCATGTGACAGGAGCCAGTCAATGGCACGGATACCCTGTCACATGGTAAGGGCAAAGGGCCATTGGTGCCATTTTGATTAGTGGCAGCCGACGGCCCGAGAGCGGGAGATTGCTCATGGGATCCCCACTGGACCAACAGGTACTTTTAAACAGTTTTGGGGGGGATTGGGAGAGTGGGGGAATCTAAAGCATGTGTTTTAAAGGGTCAGGGTGGAATTTTTGTTTATCGGCTCGGGCGCAGCCAATAAAAAATAAAACCGATTGGACTGCACAAAAAAAATTCCCCGATAGTCCCCGTACCTGGAATCTGAACCGATTCCGGTTCCGATTCACATCTCTACAAAATATGCTCAGCGACACAATCAGGCTTCCCCCAGTTATCTCCCTGTCTGCTCCAATTAAGGATCGAACTGGGAGGGAAATTTCCTATCTCTAACCCTATCCTTTCTACCTCTTCCCCTCTCCTCCCCGACCCCTAACCTAACCCTATCTAGTCCCTAATTTTTTTAATTTAATACTTACTGCTCCCCAGGAGCAGAAGTAATCTCCAGGTGTTGGCCGGTTGCCAGTGCGCACTTCCCTGGGACAGCAGCTAATAGCACTGTCCCGGCCCATCCCTCCCAGGCCACGCCCCCAGCCTGCCCTTTTTGCAGGGCCTGGCATTTCAGCATGTAACGGGGATTACGCATGTGGCCGGGCCTGTTCTAAAATGCATGTTACCCCCGTTTTTTATGTGCGTGGCCCTTTAAAATGAGGCCATTAATGTTTATTTCATTTCTTTAGTTTAAGAAAACAAAAATAAACATTAAAAATCCTGGCAAAAACAGAAAAAAAAGAACAGGGCCCCCCGAGGTTTCTTGCCCCCACCACACAACCTTCCCAATCAGAAAAATGCCAGGTCTAGAATATTCTCTGGCCACCACTTACCTAGTCTGGCCTTGCATAGTCCTAGGCCGCGCTAAGTCACCTCAACCTCAGCCTAGGCTTTATGCAAGGCCCAGACTTTGAGGCCTAGGACCAATACTGGGGCCAATGCTGGATGCCAGGGCCTTGGTCTCGGTCCAGAGTCAGACCCAATACCAGGGCATAGCCTGGATGCTGATTCCTAACATCTGGGCCTCAGTCTAGGCTCAGCCTGGGCCCATGCCCAATGCCAGGGTCCAGTCCAGAGACTGGGTCCAATTCCTGGGCTTTGGCCAGGCCCAGGCCTGATGCTGGGGCTTGGCCCAGAGGCCGAGTTCCAACACCTGGGCCTTGGCCCAGGGTTAGGCCCAAGCCCAGAGGCCAAAGCAAGGCATGTAGATGTCTTCCTTCTTCCGACTTCTTTCTTTTTCAAATGATTCCATCCACCGAGGACGCACCAGAGTAAATTTACAGTAGTGGATGAGAAATTTCTTCAAGAAGGTCAATAGACTACATGAATCCCTATTGGGTTTTCATTTCCTAGTTGCACTAGTAGGCATTCTGTGTAACATAGCATGAAGTGGACCTTTGGGCCAATGTGAGGAGGAAGTACTGTGAGGTGTATTTCTCCCACGTGGCAGGCTACAGGCTGATGGAGGTCAAAAGTAGTCAAAGTACAAGCTGAGGTCATGGCAGGCGACAGGCAAGGCAGGTCAGTGTCCAATCTGAGGTCAATGCAGGCAGCAGGGAAATGTGTAGCTGAAGTCCAGGCAGGTTTGTGGTAGGCATCAGGCAAAATGAAGTCAGTGTCTGGTCCAAGGTCAGCAACTAGAGATCAAAGCCAGGGAGACACAGACGAGGCAGGAAGGCAGGATGGAACAGGAAAATTGGTGCATGAGAAGACAGGAACAAGGCAATGAAATGGAACACAGCCTCTCCTCCTCCACATTTTCTTGGTCTACTTTTGTGAATAATGGAAAACTCTTCAGAACATTGTTTATTTAGTGAGACTCCGCCTGTTCATCTAGCCATGCTTCAGTTATACTTAAGATACTGTATCTAGATGTAATTCATTTATAAAATCCTTAAACTTTGGATATTTTTTGTTTACTGATCTGGCATTCATTAGGTCTATGTGTAAACATACCCTGTGTAAAGGGTTATTTTCTAGATGGGATGTTGGAAGCTGTTTCAATATTGGTGGGCATTTAATATATTTCTTTGTTCTTGGCTTTTACATGTTCTGGAATATATATGGTTTTCTCGCTCCCATATCATGGGGATCTTAGGGGTCTCTCTAATTTTTGAGTTTTGAAGTACAAGGCACATTTTTAGTCAGTAATATGTATTTTTTTAGATTACTTTTTGTGGCCCTAGAAAAGTGGTTCTCAGATGGTGATATTGCTAAGCATATTTGGAGTTAGTCTGAAGGTTAGTGTGTTTTTCAAATTTAGTGGGACTGATAACTCAATTCCAATTAAGTGAGTTGATCTCACTGTGAGAATGAGTGATATCATAGTTAGAACACAGGAAATTGTCCCTCAATTTAAGTGAGAGTGATAACCTAGACTGAAAATGGGAATGGTTTATCATTTGACTGAGTGGAGCGTGGTCAGAGCACAGGAGTGATCTGTAATTGAAGTGAAGAGGTAGCACAGTCTGAATACAAGAGTAGTATCTCATTTAAAGTACAGAGCTAGCACAGACTGAATAGAGGAGTGGTTTCTCATAGTATCATAGTAAACATGGCAGATAAAGATCAAAAATCCCCATTTAGTCTGCCCATCAGTGATTTTATGCACATTTTCCAAAAGTAGATCAAATTTCCCCATGGATTCCAACCTCTTAAAGTGCAGAGGTAGAACAGAATGAGGAGATGACTGGTTTCTAGGGATGTGAATCGTGTGCCCGATCGTTTTAATGATCTGGATCGGCTGGTGGGAGAAAAAAATCTGATCGGCATGATTTTTTTGCAAAAAAATCATTTTTCTGAATAGTGCGCACTAACTCGAGTTAGTGTGCACTAACGGAAGGTTAGTGTGCCCTAATGCGAGTTAGTGCGCACTATCAAAAAATTGTTACTTAATGGTTTAAAAGTAACATTTGAGGAAATGTTTGTTAGCTAGAGGTGTACAATAAGCCGCGCATGCTTGGAGCTGTCCCCCGTGGCCATTTTGCTACCAGATATAGCACGCACTAGCCAGAAAGAGAAAAAAAGTACCAGCAGGCTGCAGCAGTGACAGTGCCAGCAGTAGCCACTAGCCAGTAGCCAGTCTAGTCTCAGCCTGCTCTTTAAATTTAACCACTGTAAATATAATAAATTAATAATAAAGTTTTTTGTTTAGTTTTTCTATAGTATGTTAATGTTTTGAAGCTCAGGTTGCAAGTTTCTTTATTAAATGTTTTGTTTCACTAAAGTAGAAGTACTTAATTTCATGTTATGTAAAGTTTCTTTAGTTTAATACACAAAGTACTTCATTTTATTTTATTCTACTCTAGTGAAAAAAAAGAAGTTTAGTTTAACACAGGAACTGCAAACTTGTGCACAGTGAATGGGGGGAAGAGGGATGTGAAGGGGGAGACAGCCCCTGCATTCAGCAGCTCTGATTTTCTGAAGAGATCCTTCAGAGACCAGGGAGTGGGACTGCTTAGCCCTTCATCTCCCCCTTTCCCTTTCCTTTGTCAAGCTACCAACTGTTTCCATTTCCCATCCCCCATATATTAAACCATCACCTCAGTGGGAACCTTGGTAACATCAATAAATAAGAGGGCAGCCAATAGGAATACATATTCATTCCTAACTGACCTTAACTGGCCTGAAAAGTGTCAAATTGTATCATTTTCTGTTAGTGCGCACTAACTCCCATTAGTGCACACTAACCCGATTAACAATTTGTTTACGATAAATTGGGAGAATTTCTATTGTATCGCACTCTTTAACGATTAATGACAATATTAAAAATATCAGACAATAATTTAAATTGTTAAAAAACTATTCACATCCCTACTGGTTTCTAATTTAAAGTGATGATGTAGCATAGTCTTAGTCCTACAAACTAAGGGATTGATTTACTAAGGCTTTTTTCTCATTCTCTGTTTATGGGAGAGATGTTTAATGAATCAACCCTATAAAGGGGATATGAGACATAAAATTGGAAAGGATAGTTGATGAGAGACTCAAAATAGCAACTACCATGAATGGTGATAAGATCTAATTGTGTTTTCTGACAATGCCCCCAAAAGACTGGGTCATTGATGCAAAAGATTAGTATTTATCTGATCTTGATCTGTGTTAGCTAACCTTGCAGTATAAGAGTAAGAAAATAAGTGAATATTCTAATCTAATTGTATGTCTTTGAATAATTACAGTAATAGTTTAAATATGCACAGTTAGACTTGAAAGAACTGGGGAAGACTAGATATTCTAGAGAATAAAGGTTGCAAGTGTAAAGACCCATTGGTTCTGTAGCAGGAGCAATGTGTCTCACATGGAAGACATATTAATGTATGCAGGGGTAAGCAACTCCAGTCCTTGAGTGCTGCAAGCCGGTCAGATTTTCAGGATATCCACAATTAATATTTATATGCAATGGAGGAAATGCATGTAACTGCATCTCATAAATATTCAATGTGGATATCTTGAAAACTTGATCAGCTTGTGGCATTTGAGGATTGGAGTTGCCTACTTCTAATATATGGAATGAGATTATACTATTTCTTCTGCATTCCTCATAATGTGTGATCTAATTATGCATTCCGGTGTTTTTCAATAGTGATGCACAAAGAGTTCTCGAGAGTAGTTTTTGAAGCATGAGTGAAGAGAGCGTAACCGATAGCCACTCTGTTACTATTAAGGCCTGGGAATGCCATAGTAAGCTGAGTATAGGTTAATGAATGGGGTGAGAATCCATTCAAATTCAGCACCTCCCTTTGTAGGGTCTGGAATGGTTGTTCCCCTGAAAGGCATTAAAACAACTCTCTCCCGAGAGTTTTGGAGCGTTAGGAGGTAGTTAGGAGCTTAACCTGTTTTGTGATTTTTCAGGCCCAGTCAGAAAAATCAGGCTAACCCAGCCTGGGGATCCTGTCTAGAGTTGGGAGGGTTTTCCTTCCAGTCTACTTTCTAGCTGGTTGAGACATTCCTCTGGGTTGTTTTAGGGTTTTAAGATTTTTCAGGGTAGGAGCCTTAGTGGACAACTGGGCCTTACTTGGATTCAGGGCATAGGAAACCCTGGGTCTGGGATGCCCAGGGATAGGGACCTGCCTATCAGAGGTGGTGACCGATTATAAGGAGTAACTCCAGTGTTAATTTTGGTGAAGGTAAAAGGACATTAATTTGAAAGATCCAGGAGGAAGATTGTTTTTGGCTGCCCCTTCCTTCCTGCATTGAATTAGGTAAATCATTTGCATCTAGGGAACCCTTCCATCAGGGATCCAGAGAAGAGACCGAGCTGTGAGAAACCTAAAACATGAAACATGAAACCTAAAACATGAAATACTTTTAACAAGGTTACATGAAATTGGATTAAAAGACCTAACTTTGGGATGGTTCAAATCATTCTTATCCAATAGATCTTTTAAAGTCAAATTAGATACAGCAGAATCAGACTCCGTGGTAATGTCTACAGGGGTTCCACAGGGCTCTTCGTTATCACCCACACTTTTTAATGTCTATATGGCACCTCTCTGTAGACTTCTAACGGGCCTGGGACTGGTACATTTTCTATTTGCCGATGATGTACAAATTTTGCTGCCCATCAATGATTCCCTTCAAGATACCTTGAAGCTTTGGGAACTTTTCATCAATAAGTCAACTACTATCTCATATGTCACTCTCACTGAATAGAACTAAAACAGAAATACTATATTTGAGTAACAAAGTTTCTGAGAAAATGGATACAGAGATAAAATCTCTTGCTCCATCATACAAAATTAACTATGAAGTAAGAGATTTAGGTCCCGTTCTAGACACTGAGTTAAATATGAAAGCTTGTATCAAAGCCATAAATAAAGATGGTTTTTTTAAACTTCATATTCTAAAAAAATTAAGACCGTTTCTTCATTCTGGGGATTTTCGCACAGTGCTTCAGGCTCTGATTTCTCCCAAGATGGATTATTGTAATGCTCTGTTGTTAGGAGTTCCTAGTGCTACTCTTCGTCCTTTACAGTTACTCCAAAATGCGGCAGCTCGTCTTTTGTCTAATAAGAAAAAATATGATCATATAACACCAGTTTTGAAAGAACTCCACTGGCTACCGATTCACTCGAGAATTCATTACAAATGTCTAATCCATAAGACAATATACGGAGATAATTCCGAATGGCTTAATGCCTCTCTCCGGATCAATACCCCGGTTCGTAATTTAAGATCTTTGGGAAAAGCACTGCTTACAATTCCCTCTCCAAAACTGGTACATCTGAACTCAGTCAGGGACAGGACTTTGTCTTTGGCTGGTCCTAAAATCTGGAATTCCCTTCCTGTGGATATTAGAACAGAAACTTGTATTCAGAAATTTAAGAAATTGATAAAAACTTGGCTATTTGAACAGGCCTTTTTAGAGATAAGCTGATCTATTTAACATCTTAGATCCACTAGATAATAAGATATAAACTCAGTGTTATCATATTAAGCTACTAAACTATTAAGATTTAAT
This sequence comes from Rhinatrema bivittatum, assembly GCF_901001135.1. NCBI lineage: Eukaryota > Metazoa > Chordata > Amphibia > Gymnophiona > Rhinatrematidae > Rhinatrema > Rhinatrema bivittatum. The sequence goes on from NC_042616.1 coordinate 173,508,469, forward strand.
TTTAGTAAGATTTTATGTTTAAGATTTAGTTGTACTGTATTTTACTATGTTTTATTTTAATTAATAATTATTAATTACTAGTAGTTATTTTTAGATTGTTTTTTATAATCTGAGTATTGTTTTAGACTGACAATTGGAAATGTGTTTTAGATAGCCATTATATGATTTATTTTATTATTGTTATGAATTGCTGTTATTTTGGAAATGGTATTATCTATGGAAATGTTTGCGTCTTTATGATCTTTTAGATCTGTTTAGACGTTTTTTTGTTAACCGTCTTGATTTTCTTGGGAAGAAAGTCGGTATATAAAAATATGCAAATAAAATAAATAAATAAAAAGATCCTGAAGATCTATTAATTGTGAGTTGTCTTCACCCCCTGGGGAGAGAGAGATTTGGGCTCTCTGTGCAGAGACAGGGAATTTTACATTTTTACAACAAAAATTAGGGATACAACTAGTATACACTCTGGATAAAAATTAACTAGCTATGTAAATCAGCATGGACTGCAAAATGAGTGAGTGAATGAGAATAATCTCTATGATTGATGATTAAGTATTGTGACAATAATTTCTATATAGAGTCTCTATATAGAGACTCTATATAGAGTCTATATATAGAAATTATTGTCGCAATACTTAATCATCAATCATAGAGATTATTCTCATTCACTCACTCATTTTGCAGTCCATGCTGATTTACATAGCTAGTTAATTTTACATTTTTGCCAACTTGGAAGAAATCTCTCACCCATCCTAGGGATACTCTGCCCACCTGTGAACTCTGGTTATCTAAACCCTAGAAGCTAGAACTCTTGGTCCCTGGTATAAGTTATTCTTACACAGATAGAGAAAAAAGACTGTAAAGAGAGCTAGAAAGTCTGTGGTGCTGGATTTCGTAGCTATTGTGCCATTATTCATCAGCATTTGACAGTAAAGACTTCATTTTGGACACTAACCCACTGATTCCAGCATGTTTATTGGGACACACCGCATACACAGTGAAAAAGATTACCCCTCTTCCAGGGACAACCTGAATGAGGTCAGTCAACCACAGCACTGGGCCCTGAAAGTAAATCTTTCCCCCCATAAAAAGGATCCATACCTTGAGGAAAGAGCAGCTGAGACGAGCTATCCAGGGTTCCTTCCCTAAAGAGTTTACAAATTCTTTTATGGCCCTACCCATGCAGGACAGGCCCACTGGAGTAGGGTTACAAGATCAAACAGGCAGCAAGGTATTTTGTGTTGGGCAAAAGTTGTAAACTCAAGGTCTATGCATTTTCTAGTCTCATGTCCCTTCATTGAGGAAAATAAGGAGTTGGGAAATAAGTTGAGGCACTTCCTACGTTGTTCTTTGCTTATGTATTTTGTATTTTTTGTTGTTATCTGTTTGGCCCAATATTTAAAGTGACTTCAGCGCTTGGTAGCCGGATAAGTAGGACTTATCTATCTAGCAGCCGCTGAATACATTCAGCAGCTGCTAGCTAGCCAGATAAGTCACTTATCCGGCTATATCTTAGCCAGAGAACTTTCTGGGCAGGCAGTGGGCATATTGAGTGGTGCTACTTATCCAGATAACTTAACCAGATAAGTAGCCATTCAGTTGGTCTAACTTAGCCGTATATAATTTATCCGGCTAAGTAGCGATTTGTACGTAGATATTCAGCAGCACAGCCATGCCTCTGAATAGCCTTGTAACTTATTTACTTATTTATTTATTTATTTGTTTATTTAAAAACTCTTTGATACCGTCGTTAAGTTAGCTAACCATCACAATGATTTACAGAAAGGCACGATAAAGAGATTTATGAGTGGTATAGATTACAAATTAAACATGTGCCATCATAGTTCAGTAACATTTTAGTACGAGCTGTAGATAGTTGAGCTCCCACCAAGCCTGCTTGTGAATTTTATCCAGAAACTGTATTTCAGCCATGGATCAGCCGAATGTCCATAGGTAAAGAATCGGGATAAAGTTATATCCCCAATCTATGGATAGAATGCAGTTCTAGAACGAGAAAAGCACTTAAAATACAAGCCCTAGATTGGGAGGAAATAGCAGATGCCAGGCCTTCTGAGGACGAGGGTGAAGACTTGTTGGTTGCAGTGGTCGGTGGCACAAATATTTCGGCTAACTTGCTGGAGGCATTTATGGAAAAAATAACAAAGCGACTAAACGCGAAATTTAGGATAGTTGTGGAGAAGGTAGCCTAGCTGGCGGACACAATTAAAGATAACTTGGCATGACTGGATCAAAATTCGTGTATCTGATGTCAAAGACATGATGACTAGTATGTGATCTAAATTAGAGAAATTGGAACAGGTGCAAACTATTCCAGCAGCAAAAATTGATGGCCTTGAAAACCTGTCCAGAAGAAATAATATAAGCATAATTGGCTTTCCAGAGAGGGTGGAAGGCCGAAACCCGGTAGTGTAATCTCTAAATGGCTTCCTAAGCTGCTGGTTTAAGACTGTAAAAATGACACCTTAAAGGTAGATCGCATCCACCATTCTATTGTCTGGCACCTGCAAAGGGAGTTTGGCCTTCTGCCTTGAAAGTGAGACTTCACCATTTCCCCGATAAACAGTGGATTCTGAATGCTGCTCGAACTGCAGGCAGTACAATGTTTGAGGGTCACAAAATTATAATCTTTCTGGATTTCTCAATGGAATTACAAAAGCAAAGACAGGCCTTCAATGTAGTGAAGCATGAACTGCAGAAGCATGGGGTGCGTTATGCTATGGCTTATCTGGCCCGGCTCTTGGTCACAGTTGACAACAAAACCATGGTATGCCTTAAGGTTTCTGATGAGGAGAAACTGCTGGAAGCCCTAAGCCAAGAGTCTTCAGATCCTGCATCGCAGCAGGACCACAGGTAGTATGGATGTAGCTTTCATGTACTAGCGGGAGCATCCTACGTGGGAAATTAAATATCAAAGGAAGTCCCTGAATTAGCTATCGCCTGGTTGCTAATCACTCACTGGAGGAATAGGGTTGAAATTTTGTCTTTGTTTTTATTTTTTGTTTCATCCTTTTTTTCTTCTCTCCTGTCTTATTTCCAGTTGCCGAGGTATGAACGTGCCTGTTCTACTGAATCATGGACTGACTTGGCAGAATTGGAAAAGCGGCAAGAAATTGGAGAATGACCATTTTGTGAAGTTCCAATTCGGGGAATAAAGTGTGTGGGAGTGTGCTATTCAAGTTTGGGTTCAAGTGCTGTTGGTTCCAGGATGTCAGAATCTACAAAATATAGAGGCGAGGTGAGCTTCTATTCTTATTGAGTCCATTGTTGGACATAACCTGGTGTGTGTCCATTAAGCCAGGTCAAATTGAAGATGCCTCAACTGCAAGAGACGTTAATGCAGACAGCAGAGTGGATGGCTAACGGAACTGTATATTTTCACTTTTATTTTTGTTTTCATTTTTATTTTTACCTGTTTTGCAACACATGGGGACCACAGAATGATGGAAATCAGAGAGCTTATTCATTTTGCAGATCTCAGATTTTTCAGTTTGTATTTTTGCATTTAACTGTAATTGATGGTTTTAATGTGTTTTTAAAGACAGGATCTTTATTTTTGTATGTGCTTCTATTTTTCTGTTTATTTTCTTTTCTGCTGTTTTTATTGTATTATGTGGAAATATGGGTAAGAATGGAGGAGTTTGGAAGGAGTGAAAGGAAGAAGGGGAGTGGGTTGCAGGGGATTAGCTGTTCCATAAGTAGATTTTGGTCCCAATTTTGTTCCTGCTTGAAAGGATTTAGGTTCAATGAAGGGATACAAAAAACAAAGTTATATCCAATATTTAGTGGAGATAGTAAATGGTGTTGATTGTTTGGGCATTATAGGGGCAATAATGAGGGGGTGGGAGTGAATGAGAGAATAAAGGGTCTGGGTTAAGGAAGATCTCACTCACCTGGTCTCGATAATTTTCCTACTTGGGAGTGCTGAGATTTGTCCTAATCCTTAGGGGTTTGTGAAAGTGGGAGGGGGATGTGTTCTGTTGTGGTTTGTATTTGAAAGGGTGGAGGCTTGGGGGGGGGGGGGGGGGGGGGGGGGAGAAGATTGTCGACTATGTTCATTGTTTTAATGCTGTTCTGGTGAGAGGTGAAAAAATGCCATACTATGAAAATGTACTTGCCCAAGGGAGATTTAATGACCAAATTACATTTTATCACGGTTTAGTGCATTACAAATATCATATAACCAGATATTCCGGGTATCTGGCCTGTAAAATACAACTCTTAAAATATGGGTACTAAGATCAATTGTGTGACTCTGAATGTTCAGGGTGTCTCCTCTCCATTTAAGAGGCAACATATACTCCAATTTGCTAATAGGAATAAAGTAGATATACTTTTGCTGCAGGAAAATACCTCAAAGTAGCTGAACATGAGAAATTGCAAAGAGGGTGGGTGGGTCAGGTGTATTATTCAACTTATAATAACTAAAAGCAGGGAGTTTGCACCTTAATTCACAAAAAATTGCCATTAAAGGTTAATCAAAGTTTGGTAGACCCTGACAGGAGATATGTTTTTTAGACTGCTCCTTATTTCAGGAGATTTTCATTCTAGGAAATGTATATGGGCCCAATCAGGAGCAAGGAAGTTCTATAGTAGGCTCACAACTTTGGTGAACTAGGGGTGCACTATTTATATATCGGAAGAGACTGGAACATATGTCTAGGATCCCGAGTTGACAAAACAACTTCCTCCAGGCAGGAAACGTGCATGTCTAGGGAACTACAGGATATGCTGACAACTTTTAATCTTATAGATACATGAAGACACTGTCACCCTAATGAAAGAAACAAAATGTACTACTTGCCTAGGCATGCTATGAATAGTAGGTTGGATTATTTCTTGTGCACTCCCAATTTCTTATCAAAGACTGATACCAGCAAGATCCTGGAGTGTTCTATTTCGGATCACCACCAGTTGAGGTTGTTCTAGATTTTGTCCAAGACAGGCCATGGTGCTCTACCTAGAGACAATACTTCACTTCTGGGAGACAAACATTTCCCTGACTTATTGAAGGCAGTAGTGGAGGAGTTTAATACCCATAATCCCTCAACCGAATACAATACTGCAGTGGGAGACCTTCAAGGCATTCCTCCAAAAAAAATAATTTCATATGCTAGCCATTTGCAAGTGAAGAAAGATATGCTCCTGGTCAGATTCATGAGCTGGAGACCAAACATAAAAAAGATTGTTCTCAGCATACATTAAAGGAGCTAGAGGAAAGTAGAAGAGAGCTTCAGTCCTTGAAATAGGAAAAGTCAGGAGGGGAAGGACCCCTTAGATAGTGGTCATATAGGCCAATTTTCCTATTAAATTCAGATATATAGTGGCCAAAGTGTTACAACATAGGCTATAACCCTTTTTGGGGAACTAATTCATCCAGATCAAACTGGATTTGTCAAAGGGAAACTATCCACGACAAATACCAGACGGTTTTCAATATTTTACATATGGCAAGGGCAAAGAGGCTATCAGGGATAAGTGTCTCATTAGATGCAGAAAAGGGGTTGTACATGTGCACCCAGTGCAAAGAGCTCCTGTCTCTCAGAGAACAAGTCAAATCTCTGGATGCTTGAGTGGCAGACCTGGAGGAGCTGAGGCAGACAGTGAACTATGTAAATGAAACATTCAGGGACATAGTAGTCAAGCCCCAACTCCAGTCTGGCAGCCCTGGTCCTGCCTTGGAGGAGGATGAAGGTCTCATGATCAGAGAACCTCAACCTAGTGCGGCAGGAAATGATCCTGTAGCAAGGACCTGCTCTGTAGGTGGTGCATTGTCCTCTCACATCGAGGATGTATCTCCCAGGGCTACTGCCAAGGAGGGAAGAATTAGGTTGGCTGTCATAATTGGTGATTCAATTATTAGGAATGTAGACAGCTGTGTGGCTGGTAGGTGTGAGAATCACCTGGTAACATGCCTACCTGGTGTGAAGGTGGTGGACCTCTTGTGTCAGCTAGATAGGATTTTACACAGTGCTGGAGAGAAGCCAACTGTTATGGTACTTTTGGGCACCAACGACATAGGAAAATGTGGGAGAGAGGTACTGGAAGCCAAACTTAGGCCCTTAGGTTGAAAAGTGAAATCCAGAACCTTCAGGGTAGCATTCTCTGAAATGATCCCTGTTCCATGTGCAGGTCCTCAGAGGCAGGCAGAGCTCCGGAGTCTCAATGCATGGATGAGACGATGGTGCAAGGAAGAGGGATTCAGTTTTGAAAGTAACTGGGGAACCTTTTGGGGAAGGGGTAGTCTTTTCCAAAGGGATGGATTCCACATTAACCAGGGTGGAACCAGCCTGCTGGCACTAAACTTTATGTTACGGTTGTGGACCCATGGGCTGGAGCGAGTGGTAGATATCCACCGAGGGATTGCCCCAATGAAACTCGTCTCCAGGAGGTGGTGCTGGTGAAGAATGAGGCAGAGACCAGTTTATCAGTCTGGGTCGGGGCAGGCAGCGAAGAGCAGAATCAGAGTCTAGGCAGAAGATCCGAGACCAGCAGCAAAGAGGTGGAATGGTGAAACAGGCCAAGGGTCAAGATGGGCAGCAGACAGGCAAAGATGAGATGATAGACTGAGGTCAAATTCCTGAAGATGAAGCCGAGGGATGGAGGCAGGATCAGGGACGAGGCAGGAATTGGAACAAGGCAGGAACGGAACTGGAGCTGGAACAAGGCAGGGATGGAGGGAGGCAGTAGCAACTACCACTAGCAAAGAGGACCTGTTTCAAAGGCAAGGTTCAGGAGGGCTGTGGGGTTTAAATACCCCTACTGGATGATGTCATCTTTTGGGGCCAGACTAATTCTCCCGCTCTTGTTTCTAGGGAGAGCACGCTGAAGAGAGGTGGACAGCGTTGGCAGCCATGTGGCGGGCTGTGGAAGGCCGGTCGCAAAGCGGAGTGTGCCATGATGAGCCGCGGCGAGGAGAAGCAGGAAAGCAGGTAGGAGGAGCTGGTCGGGGATTGCTGCAACCGGGAGCCGGAACACTTTAAAAAGGAGATAGAGCAGCTTTTAAACTAAGTCAAAGGGGAAAGCTGACAGTTGCTCAGCAGCACATGGTTTGGAGGGAGGTATCTTCAAAGGACACTAATGAAACATTAGAGTTATGGCATCACAACAGAGAGATTCCAATAATAATTAAAAACTCATCTGAGCTAAAAGACTCCAATTTATCCCTGTCAACTGAAAAGCAGAATGTTAATACAAACAAAAAACACACTTTGAAATGTTTGTATGCTAATGCCAGAAGTCTAAGAAGTAAGATGGGAGAATTAGAGAACAGAGCAGTGAATGATGACAGACTTAATTGGCATCTCAGAAACATGGTGGAAAAAGGATAATCAATGGGATAATATTATACATGGTACAAATTATATCGCAATGACAGAGAGGAGCATTTTGGTGCCAGGGTGGCACTTTATATCAGGGATGGCATAGAGTCCAACAGGATAAAGATCCTGCTTGAGACTAAATGCACAATCAAATCTTTATGGGTAGAAATCCCTTGTGTGTTGGTGAAGAGTATAGTGATAGGAGTATCCTACTATCCACCTGGCCAAGATGGTAAGACGGACAGTGAAATGCTAAGAGAAACTAAGGAAGCTAACCAAATTGGTAGTTCAGTAATAATGGGTGATTTCATTCATGCCAATATTGACTGGGTAAGTGAAACATCAGGACATGCTAGAGAGATAAAGTTCCTGGATGGAATAAATGACCATTTTATGAAGCAATTGGATCAGGAACCAATGTGAGAGGGAACAATTTTAGATCTAATTCTCAGTAGAACACAGGATTTGGTGAGAGTGGTAATGATGGTGATGCCGCTTGGCAATAGTGATCATAATATGATCAAATTTGAATTAATTACTGGAAGGGGGACAGTAAGTAAATCCACGGCTCTAGGACTACACTTTAAAAAAGGAAACATTGATAAAATGAGAAAAAAAGTTAAAAAAACTGAAAGGTACAGCTACAGAGGTAAAGAGTATGCAACAGGTATCGACATTGTTAAAAATTACCATCTTAGAAGCGCTGTCCAGATGTATTCCACGCATTAAGAAAGGTGGAAGGAAGGTCAAACAATTGCCAGCATGGCTAAAAAGTGAGGTGAAATAGGCTATTTTAGCCAAAAAATCTTCATTCAAAAATTGGAAGAAGGATCAATCAGAAGAATATAGGATAAAGCATAACCATTGGAAAGTTAAATGCATGATATTGATAAAACTGACTAAGAAAGAATTTGAAAAAATAGTTGGGCATAGATGCAAAATCTCATAATAAAAACTTTTTAAAATGTATCTGAAGCAGAAAGCCTGTGAGGGAGTCAATTGGACCGTTAGATGAATGAGGGGTTAAAGGGGCTCTTAGGGAAGAGAGAGAAAACATACTAAAATCATTCAAACACAGATAACCCTAAGAAATAACCAAAAAATTGAGCTAGCCGAAAAAGTAAGGAATCTGGGAGTAATAATAGACCCAGAAATCAACCTGAAGCAACACATATCTATAAAAGTAAGAGAAGGCTACACAAAACCTATGGTCCTCAGAAGATTGAAACCATTACTCACACCTGCCCACTTCAGAACAGTATTGCAAACACTTATCTTTGCTAGCACTGACTACTGCAATGCACTCTTACTAGGACTCCCAAGCACATCTATAAGACCACTCCAGATACTTCAAAATACTGCAGCCAGAATACTAACGGGAAAAAAGAGGAGGGACCATATAACTGAAACTCTAGCAGACTTACATTGGTTACCCATCGAATACAGGATAAAATACAAAGCCTTATGCACCATACACAAACTAATATATGATAAAGAAGCAGAATGGCTAAACACAGCCTTACGAGTACACGTTCCACAAAGAAACCTCCGCTCAGCAAACAAAGCACTACTAACAATCCCTTCAGTAAAGTCAGCAAAATTAACCCAAGTGAGAGAAAGGGCTTTATCATTGGCTGGGCCCATAACATGGAACACGATGCCCCCCGAACTCAGATTACAGAATAATCTCAAAACTTTTAAGAAAAATCTAAAAACATGGCTCTTTAAAAAAGCCTTCACTAAAGAGTGTGGAGGGTAGAGAATGAAAGTACAAGGTAATGCAGATGAAAATGAATTTACTCAATCCTACATTTAAGAAGTAATATTTCAAAGCGATAGTAACTCAATAATATACCTGGACTTGACCAACATTACTCAAATAATGATTTTATTTATGAAATTGTAACCGAACTTTATTGGCACCTGTTAGAATGTAAGATATCCTACATTTACTTACCTTAGTCTATGTGCCTGTTTGTAAACCATTGCGATGGTATATAACTTAGTGATGGTATAGAAAAGTTTTAAAATAAATAAATAAATAAAGGCCATTGCGGAAAATTTAAACAAACTCTTTGTTTCATTGTTTACCAAAGAGGATGTTGGGGAGATACTTTTTCTGGAGATGTTTTCAATGGTGATGTTTGCAATGAACTGAACCAAATCAGGGTGAACCTGGAAGATGAGGTAGGCTAGACTGACAAACTGAAGAGTAGCAAGTGACCTGGACCAGATGGTATACACCCCAGGGTTTTGAAAGAACTAAAAAATGATATTTCAGACTTATTTCAATTAATTTGAAACCTATCATTAAAATCATCCATTGTACCTGAAGACTGGAAGATGGCCAATGTAACCCTGATATTTAAAAAGGGCTCCAGGGGTGATCCGAGAGACTATAAGGTGAGCCTAACTTCAGTGCTGGAAAAAATCATGGGAACTATTATAAAGAATAAAATCACATAACATTTAGATAGGCATGGATTTACATAAAGGAAGTCTTGCCCCACAAATCTACATTTTTTTGAAGGGGTGAATAAACATGTGAACAAAGGTGAACTAGTAGATGTGTATATTTGGATTTTCTTAAGGTGTTTGACAAAGTCCGGCCTGAGATGCTTCTAAGAAAACTAAAAAGAACATAAGAATATAAAAAAATTGCCATACTGGGTCAGACCAAGGGCAAATCAAGCCCAGCATCTTGCTTCCAACAGTGGCCAAACCAGGCTAAAAGTACCTAGCAAGTACCCAAATACTAAGAAGATCCCATGCTACTGATACCAGTTATAGCAGAGGCTATTCCCTAAGTCAGCTTGATTAATAGTTAATGGACTTCTTCTCCAAGTTTTAACTAAACCCTTTTGAAACCCAGCTACACTAACTGCACTAACCACATCCTCTGGCAACAAATTCCAGAGCTTAATTGTGCATTAAGTGAAAAAAAATTTTCTCCGATAAGTTTTAAAGGTGCTACTTGCTTTCATGGAGTGCCCCCTAGTCCTTCTGTTATCTGAAAGAGTAAATAACTGATTCCCATCTACCCATTCTAGACCCCTCATACGTTTAAAGACTTGGGATAGGAGGCATTGTCCTTTAGTGGATTGCAAGCTAGTTAAAAGACAGGAAACAGATAGTAGGATTAAATAGTATGTTTTCACAGTGGAAAAAGGTAAACAGTTGGAGTGTCTCAGGGATCTGTACTTGGACTTTTTAATAAATTTATAAATGATTTAGAAAGAGGTACAATGATTGAGGTGATAAAATTTGTGAATGACAGAAAATTATGCACAGTAGTTAAATTTCAAGTGGATTGTGATAAATTGCAGGAGGACATTACAAAACTGGAAGACTGGGCTTCCAAATGGCAGATGAAATTTAATGTGGACAAGTGCAAAGTGATGCATATAGGGAAAAAATAACCCTTGATATAGTTTCATAATGTTAGGTTCTATCTTAGGAGGTACTACCCAGGAAAAAAGATCTAGGCATCATAGTGATTATTCTGATTAATACATTGAAATTGTCAGCTCAGTGTGTTGTGGTGATCAAAAAAGCAAACAGAATGTTAGAAATTATTTGGAAGGGAATGGCAAACAAAATGATGGATGTCATAATGCCTCTGTATCACTCCATGGTGAGACCACATCTTGAATACTGTGTGCAGTTTTGTTCACCGCATCTTAAAAAAGATATAGATGCATTGGAGAAAGTGCAGAGAAGGGAGACCAAAATGATAAGGGGTATGGAACGAATGCTGTACGAGGAAAGGCTAAGGAAGTTAGTGTTAGGAATTTGGCATGGATTGCTCACATTCCACGACACTCTGACCACTAGCATGCCAACAAATTTTAGCTGCCAGATTCACCATAGCAAAATTCTGGAAGTCGCATCCATCTTTCGATCGCTAGCATGTGCAAGTTGGAAACATAGCTGGCATTGAAAAGTTGCATTAGGATTTGGTAAACAAGGATTTTAAATACCGTCAGATCTGAGGAAAATATCTTGATTACATTGAAGCCACAGGCTGAGATGGAAATACTTCACGACTTGTTCCACAATTATTAATATGTTTTAATGCACATTTAGTCATTGTACAAAGATTTGCATTGTATTTAAATATTTGTTGGGGTATACTATCTTCTGATAGAAGTTTGTACATTTAAATGGTCTGTTTTCATTGTGCGCCTAAAAATTGTTAAATAAAGAGTTTGAGATTGGAAAGCTTAATGATCCGGGTTACGCTTTCCATGAATTCTGTAAAAACAATTCCATATGTGCTGCTGTAAAAATAGTTTATTTATACTAACCACATTTATTCTTCTATTCCAACATTTAGGGAAGAGGTGAAAAATAAAGTACTTAGGCTTTTTAAATTTAATTTTTTCTAAAGAGTCCAGATATATAAATGGGATACAAAACATATTCCTTCTGATGTGTAAAGTACAGATCTATAAAAGTTATAAAAACACAGAAAGAACTACAGTAGTTAAGAAAATGTAAATATAAAATACCAAAAGGAACTGATATGCAATGCTCATATTTCTGTTTCAATTTTTTGTTATTTTATATTTATAGCAACATCCAAGAAATCCATCTTGTTTGAAACAACAATGACTTGCAAGGAAAAATGAGACGCATCTAAAATATATCCCAGCTAACATCTTATCCAGAACAATAAAGGAAAAAACATTAAGCTTCAGTTCAATACAATCCATAAGCTGAGGAAGCAGGACTTCACAGTATCAGGAACATTTTCACAAATAAGCATAATTGCTCTTTATCATACAACTATGAAAAAAAACAAAAACGTAAAAAGTCACACAGCGGCACACTAATTTAGCAAATTAGAGTTGGCAGAAACATGGAAGACAAGATAACAGGTGTTCTTTGCACTGATTTGGAGCTCATAAAGGCTGTCAGTTTAGAGTCTTTATAGAAAATAAATTTATTGGACTGGTATTTCATAATGCACTCGTAGCGATAATTCCACAAGAATAAAGCACCAATTTGCAGAGCCCTAGATCTCAAAAATTAAACTGTTTACATCCTTATTGAATAGCTTTTGCTTCATGTAGAAAAGCATAAATATTGCAATTTAGAAAAGGGTCTCGCAGTGCTTAACAGAGAGCCGAAGGGGAGGATTGCTCCAGGATTTTAAATATTTTCAATATATACCTGCAAAACGTTGAAACTGTACCAGAGTACTTAAGAAAATTAATAAATGATAACGATAAATGCCTGAATACATTTTCCAAGCTCTCCAACTAATTAGGAAGAAATATATTATCTCTCACTAATTAGTTCTTTTCATCTGTGGTCTTTATAATTTGAGTCCCCACAAGGTTTAAATGATGGCAATAATCCAAAACCTTTGTCTCCAAAGCTTGAAACGTTTTCCTAAAGACTTGCAATTGAATAGATACTCACTAAATCTGAGAGGAGGGCAAAATTTCTAGTCCAGCAATAGGATCACACAAAACATCCAAAATCTTCCAAGGAGGAAGAAAACTCACAGAACTCCCATCTTAGAAGGCTCAGATAAAGATGTTGAAAGCTTATTCCTGAATAGTTATCTTTGATGTTTCTCCAGCCATATTTGGCTTCATGATGGAAGAGTAGCCTAGTGGTTAGCGCAGCAGGAGGGAAACTGGGTTGAAATCCAGTGTTGCTCCTTGTGGGGTAGGTTTTAAAAATTTGCGCGATCGCGTACTTTTGTTCGCGCACCAGGAGCGAACAAAAGTACGCTGGATTTTATAAGATACGCGCATAGCCGCGCGTATCTTATAAAATCCGGGGTCGGCGCACGCAAGGGGGTGCACATTTGTGCCCACTGTGCGCGCAGAGCCCAGCGCGCGCTGTCTGTTCCCTCCGAGGCCGCTCCGATTTCGGAGCGGCCTCGGAGGGAACTTTCCTTCATCCTCCCCCCACCTTCCCCTTCCTTCCCCTACCTAACCCACCCCCCTGGCCCTATCTAACCCCCCCTTACCTTTGTTGGCAGATTTACGCCTGCTGACCATGCCCCCGGGCCCGCCCCCAAAATGCCGGGGCCCGCCCTCGAAACGCCGCGTTGTTTTGGGAACACCCTCGACACGCCCCCTCCCCGCCCCTTTTACAAAGCCCCGGAATTTACGTGCATCCCGGGGCTCTGTGCGCGCCGGCGGCCTATGCAAAATAGGTGCGCCGGCGCGCGAGGGCCCTGCGCGCGTAAATCCAGCCGGATTTACGCACGCAGGGCATTTAAAATCCGCCCCTGTGGTTTTAGGCAAGTCACTTTACCCTCCATTGAGTTAGGTACAAAATAAATTGTAAGCCTTCTGGGGTTAAGGAAACACTTACAGTACCAGAGTGTAATCTGCTTTGAAGTGCCAAAAAGCAGAATATAAAAAAAATATCATTCATTCATTCATGATCTTCTACACTGCCTTCCCCTTTTGTGCTCTCCTCCCATCTCTCTCTGGCAGATTTCCTCAGCTCTAATCATGATACTTCTCCATTTCACTGCCCAAATTGGTCATTTCTGTGACTGAAGTACTGATATCATTGGTAGGCGCCCAGTGCATCTAATCAGAGGACAAACTTGTGGCATTTGACAGTGGGATTTGCTAAATGGAACGTAGTGATGGTTTGCTCTTTGAGAGTACTGGTAGCAATCTTGCCCCATCAGGCCCTCTATTAATAATTCCCTGAACCAAGCTGCAGCATCTGCCTGGTATCCTTAGGTCCAACTACTGAGATGATAGCAGGAGCTGCAAAATAGATTTGCGCTTTTCCCCTTACATTTCACCATTTCATGCAGAAAGAAAAAAATTGAAATAAATGTTTAGGGATTGGAAAATAGACTAGAGCGTCCAGCGACTTGCTTTCAGTGTCTTACATTTTCATTTGTTCTTCCATTAACTCAGAGTACATATCAACACTTCAGCATGCCAGTGGATTAAATCATAGGTCAAATTCCTCTGAGCAAACTTATTTTGTATTCACCTAATCCATAATCAGCATCTTAAGACCAGTCCTCAATATCTCACCAAAGAAGAAAGAAGTGTGCCTGATGTTATAAATCAACATTTCCATTGAGTAAACACCCCAAATGTGACTCAATCTATCATTGATTGTTTGATTATTTATCTTCCTTTCAGAGATAACTTCTAAGGATTCCATAGTATCTCCACAAGTAGAATTTGTATAGCTTTCATCTGAATATTATCTCTTCAACAATGCAATATCTTTGAGTAACCCCACCAGACATGTAGCAAACTTTCCCTCCAGACTGGGAAGCTTACAGTTTTGTCAAGAACCTTATTCATTCTCCAGCAGCATTCCTACTAGCATAACAAACTGAGAAAGACTTCCCATTTAGAGCTACTTGTCTTCCTGCAGGAGTGAGTCAGCTTTAAGAAAGAATAGCATGCATTTGAAACAAATGCAAAACATTCAATAAATAAGACCATTTTTGGTTTGTTTTGCAGGATCAAACTGAATATAGCCTCCCATGAAAATACCAGAGAGGTCCAGATGGCCAAGCCTGGGCCCTGGTGTCACATTTTGCAGTATGGGAGAGGGTTTCAACAGTTGAGGGAAGCATGTTTTAATTGCTTTGGGATTTTTTGTTTGTTTGGGGGTATTTGTTTCTATTTAATGTTTTATTTTATCTTTAGCTTTACAAATAAATCAAATTTAAAATTCCCATTAAACAGAATAATGAAAAAAAAATGTAAAAAGAAACCGAAACAAAACATTTGTGACTTCACATCCCTAGTCGGCATGCTGGCTATAGAAATTCAGGCCCTGCACCAGCAATTAACTCAGTTGTGGCCTGAAAACACAGCCTTGCGATCACTATACGTAAGCTTCTCAAAGCCTTGTTCTACCACTCCCAGAACATTTTGATAGAAGCCAAAGGTATTTCCAGGTGTGGTTCCCCCTTGGTCCGGACTATGAAATACCCTATGCTTGGGGTGGGGAGTATCACATGAGAAATTATATTTACTAATACGATTTATCTTTGGGTTCATAGCCTGAGTGGCGGATGAACCAGGGTCCCCGGTCATCCAGATACTACAATTCTGTGCCCTTCCCAAACAACCTCTCATTTGTGGCACCACAGACCAGATAAAATCATCACACCAGAATAAAACAGTAAATAACCCTTTTACTAGTATTGTGTAAGTAGACAGTAAATCCAATCAGAACATAAAATGGGAAAAGTGCAGATTTCTTATTTTATATCAAACAATGCAAAAATAACACTGGGTATGACTTGTTAACCAGGGCAACCAACATACTCATATGGATAGTAAAAAAAACTAGGGGATGCTAATAGAGAAAAGTAGGGGGGGGAGGTGGGAGGCAGTGAAGTACACAACTTTCAAAAATTGATTTTACTCCTCAGTCCTCAAAAAAATGGGGGGGGGGGGGGGGGGCAGATCCACCCCAACATAACCAGTTTATAAATGGTACACCCTGTCCCAAACACAAAATTGTGTGGAAAAACAAACAATCAAGAAAATGAAGTCTGTGTAGATGGAGCTAGCTAGATTACAAACCAAATAGAAGAGTATTGCAGTGTGTGAATGGTCTCTCTCTCCTTGGGAGCTTCCCCAACTTGGTATTAAACAGAAAGCGGGCCTGGTTTCAGTCTCTTATAGAAAGACCACGGTCCACCAGTTTTTCTTTCCAAGTAGTTGCCAGCAAGAGTTTATGCTTGACTTCGGCTGAAAGTCAAGATACTGAATTTGTGACAAAAGGCAAGGAAATAAACCTTTTCCCTCCTCTGTTAAGCGTTGCGTCCATCGGTCGCAGATGGCTGCGACCGCTCTGCCTCACCTCTCTTTTACCCTTTTCCTCCTCCCTCGGAAGGATGGCTGCCTCCGCTGCTGTTTGCCGAAACCCTCAGCGTCACTGAGCCAGCATGAGCGTCCCCGTCCGCCATGCTTCTTCCTGAGGCCTCCTAGGGCATGCGCGCGCATGCTGCCTACGTTTTTGAATACATCATGGCGGGAACCTCGGGGGCAGCACCACAGCATGACATCAGTACCTCCGGGTATTTAAACCTCCACTCCGCTCCAATTCAACGAGTTAGCAAGGACTTCGGTTTTGCTACTCTGACCACTTCTAAGCTGCTCGCTTGGATTCCACACTATCCTCCGGGGTATCTCGTTCCTATGGAAGCTCTGGGTATCCGCTCCTAGGGGGCCTCTCGCTTCTACTCGCCCTCCGGGGTTAATCTAACTAACCTTAAGGACACCTGCTCCTCGTGGGTCCTGTCTGCTTTCTTTCAGGATCCTTCAACGCTCCTAGGTACTCGCTCCTCGAGGGCCTATTCTATGCAGGGGTATCCTGCATCTTGGACCTCGGGTCCCTCTCTTCATTCAGCTACCGAAGGAAGTTATCAGCACTGCTACTCTGAGTATCACTACGCTCCAGCTCTCTTCATTCCACCCTTCAGGTGCTCAGCTTATCCTGTGCTGTGGAACACTGCCACACCTTTGCTACATCTGGGTGAGACCATCAACTACAGAGACTGTCTGAGCTTACTGTGTTATCACTGGATTACAGTACTGTCCATTTCTTGGACAAGATTCAACTCTTCAACAGCAGTATAATAAAGCTTACTTTCCTCAGTGTCTGCTTACTAGAGTCTAGCCAATCGCTGTGGTTCCCCACGGGGCCCCTCCCCGTGGGAGGAGTCATTTGCACTTCGACCAAGAGTCCACAATATGCCACAAACCCAACAGATTGCTAACTCCATGGACTCAGCTCAGCTCGCAGCATTGCAGGCCATCCCTGGCCTAGCCCAGCGGATCATTGAGCAACAAAAGTCTCTGGAAAGCCTGGCTGCTGCCTTCAGTCAGTTACATGCACAACTGAATACTTTGGCAACTCCAGTGAAAGAATTGCTGTCTCCAGTGGTGACTCAAGACCACCGTACCTTTATCCACACCTACCCACTTCACGGGTGAAGCAAGGATGTGTAAAGGGTTTGTTAACCAATAGGGATGTGAATCGAGCTTCGGACGATTGAAAATATCAGACGATATTTTCAAAATCATCAGAAATCGGGGGCTCCCGATAACAGAACCCCACGATTTTGTTCCTGGGGTTCTCTTATCATTTTGGGGGAGGGCGGGAAAAATGGCACACCAAAACAATCCCTAAACCCACCCTGACCCTTTAAAACTGTTCCCTTAGCTTCCCCCACCCTCCCGAACCCCCCCAAAACGTTTTACAAGTACCTGGTGGTCCAGTGGGGGTCCCGGGAGCCATCTCCCACTCGCAGACCGTCGGCTGCCACTAATCAAAATGGCGCCGATGGCCCTTTGCCCTTACCATGTGACAGGGTATCAGTGCCATTGGCCAGCCCCTGTCACATGGTAGGAGCAATGGTTGGCCCGTGCCATTTTTAAAGATGGCGCAGGCCATCCATTACTCCTACCATGTGACAGGGCCTGGCCAATGGCACAGATACCCTGTCACATGGTAAGGGCAAAGGGCCATTGGCACCATTTTTATTAGTGGCAGCTGACGGCCCCAAGAGCGGGAGATCGCTCCCGGGACTTCCACTGGACCACCAGGTACTTGTAAAATGTTTGGGGGGGTTCGGGAGGGTGGGGAAAGCTAAGGGAACAGTTTTAAAGGGTCAGGTGGGTTTTTTTGTTTATCGGCTCGGGCGCAGCTGATAAACAAAACCGCGATCGGGCCGCACAAAAAAAAATTAATGATGTGAATCAGAACCGGAATCGGAACCGATTCTGGTTCCGATTCACATCTCTATTAACCAATGCAATATGCATTTTTCTTTGTAACCTACCCTCTTTCCCACAGAAGCTGCCAAGACCAGCTATATCCTATCTCAACTTGAAGGAAGAACCTTGGCCTGGGCTTCACCGTTATGGAAACGTGAAGATCCTATCCTGAATGACCTATCAGGATTTCTGAAACTTTTCAAGTCTGTCTTTGATGACCCAGCTCGCCACACCGTTACTGGATCCGCTCTGCTCAATCTCCAACAAGGTAATAAGCCGCTGGCAGACTATGTGATCGAATTCAAGACTTTAGCATCCGAACTACACTGGGACACAGGATGTTTACATGCTATCTTCATGGAGGATCTCAACTCTTGCTTAAAGGATGAACTGGTGGCTCGCAATTTGCCTGATACCCTTGAATCTCTCATGGATCTGGTTGGCAGAATAGAGTGCTGGATTCAAGACCGGACTCAAGAGGCTAAGAGTCCTCGGAAGCCCGTTCCTAGAGCTAACTGTCCTAAACCTGTGCCAATTGCCTCAAGCCTACTGTCTGCACCCTTAGAAGAAGATGAGCCTATGCAATTAAGAAGAAATCATTTAACTTCTAAAGAAAGATGATTTCACAAACGCATGGGGTTATGCATGTACTGTGGCCAATCAGGCCACGCCGTCCAAACCTGTCCCGTCTGTCCAGGAAACTGACAGGCCTGGGACTGCAGGAGGACTTCTCCTAGGCCTCACCACTCCAATTCCTCCATTGTCTCTACCAGTCTCACTCCTCTGCGTAAGCCTGGAGTTTCAGACCCTTGCCCTCATAGTCTCCGGTGCCGGAAGAAATTTCATCTTAAAATGCTTAGTAGAACAACTACGGATTCCTACCACACCAATAGCTAAGCTATTAATATTATCTTCAATAATAGAAACATAGAAATGACGGCAGAAGAAGACCAAACGGCCCATCCAGTCTGCCCAGCAAGCTACGCACTTTATCCATTTTTGTATTTCCCTTTTTCTCTCTCCCACCTGTTACTATTGGCTTCCAGTACCCTCCAGCCCTAATTCCCCTCCACCCCCACCACAATTTCCCTCCACCCCATCATCCTTTTGAGCTGTTTTCTAATGTAAAAAGCTTGGTTAATACTGAATGCACTTCAGAAGAAATGCCCTTGGTTCAATAATTTGCATATTTTTACTGTAGTAAGATTTTATTAAAAAAACCCCAATAATATTCAAATGGTTTGTGTCAATTCCCACCCAGTACTTACTAATAGTATTTGGAATGTGTTTGACTCAGCCTCTATCTCTGAGGCTGAGGGCTTATTATCAGCATTAGGACATTTAAGATGCTTTCTAGATCCTTGTCCCATTGGGTTATTGTAAAGCTTAAAGGATGAGTTTGTTAAACCATTAACTTTACTTGTCAGTATGTTATTAGCTCATGGAATCAATTTCTTATAGACCAATTTCCATCTAGCTATCCTTAGGGAAGATTTTGGAAAAAGTTATCATCCAATTAAACAACTATTTCCAAGCTACTAATGGCTTGCATGCTTTTCAGTGCATTTTTAGGTTGTATTAGAGCACTGAGACACTTTTGGTATCTGTTAATGATTACCTGTTGCCTAATTTGGACTCTGGTACTGCTGTAATTGCAGTCTGTCTTGACATCTCTGCAGCATTTGATTCCATCAACCATTTAATACTGCTGGTTAGATTGTGCTAGTTGGAAATAGATGATTTCACCAATGGTTTGAATCCTATTTGCAGAATCGTAGTCAACAAGTCACAGTTGGTACCTCCAGCATTTCTTGGTATTCTTCTTGGTATAATCATTTAAAAAAGAGCTCAAAACATGGATATTCAGGCAAACATTCAAAGATGGTATTGGTTAATCTCACATAACATAACAGACTCAATGCATAACCGTTATCAGATATGCAATGGAACTACTAAGACTATGACACAGAACGTTTTAAGCTATAAATTATTTGGTTTGATCATAGAGATACCCTGTTATAATTGTTTGAGGTTTTTGCTTGTATTAATTTAGTGAATGTTCCTCAGTTTCTCAGTTCACTGTTTAAATGTAATAGGTTGTTGTACTTGTAAACCGGAGTGAAGGCTGCTAACTATACTTCGGTATATAAAAACTTTTAAATAAAATAAATAAATAAAATACTGATATTGGGTCCCGCAAGGATCCATATTATCTTCTGTTTTTTTAATATTTATCTTTTGCCATTGTGTCATGTCTTCGATTATTTAAATATTTATTTTCATTGTTATGTGAACAACTTGCAACTGTATTTCCCAGTATCACTGGACCTGACTCAGATACTGAACAAAATTTCTGTTTCTCTGCAGGCTATCTCTTACTGGATGTTTGAAAATGATTTGCCATTAAATGTATCAAAATCAGAGGTTCTGTGGGTTTCTAATACAGTAAAACCCATTAATCTTGTTGCGCTTAATTTTTAAGGAGGGAATATTACATTTACTGATCAGGTTTGTAACCTGGGCTTTTATTTTGATTCTATGTTAGATTGTATTTCAATTGAAACCTTACTGTTGAAAGGGTATTTTAAATTAAAACTATTGCCCCATATTCATCCATTTTTAGACCCTGTTGATTTTCATACATTAGTGCAGGCTTTCATTATGATTACTCTGGATTATTGTTGCTCCTTATATGTTGGGTTACCTAAAACTAAATTTCATGCCTTACAGCTTTTGCAAAATTCTGTGGCTCATTTAACTGCAAAGATCCCTGTTTGAGAGCACATAACTCCTACATTAAAGCAACTACTAGCTAGATTCATCACTCTGCAATATTTATAGCAGAATGATGAGCCACACTAAAAAAAGGGGTGGGGGAAAAATTGTGCAGCCGGTCGCATTGAAGCTGTGTGTTTTCGCCCGCCGCAGTTATGGGCGGGCTGCACACTTTCGCATCCATAGCACCACAGGAAAAGGTGTAGTTATCTCCCGTGGTGTTGCCGGTGATAATGTGGAAAACATTATCGCCCACAGCACTGCCGGGCCATAACCCCACCCAAACCCCACCCACACTCCCCCCTCATTTAAATAATACCGCCACAATGCAGCCATTATCTCATGCAGTAGGACGTTATTGCACGTGATAAGGCCCTAACACACACGATAGGCCACATCGCACTTTGATAAATGACCTTATACTTTGGTTGCCTGTTATGCAACAGCTTAAATTTAAAGCTGTGACATTAGTGTAGAAAGCTTTAAAAAAGGATGCCCCTAGTTATCTTTCAGAACATTTTCATTGTTATATTTCCTCAAGAGCTTTGCGGTCAGCTGATTCTCACCTTCTTAAAGTCCCTGATTTTAGAGCTGCGCATCTACAGATAACTTGTAGGTGTGCATTGTCTGTGATGGGTACTAGAGATGTGAATCGTGTGATCGATCGTCTTAACGATCAATTCGGCTGGGAGGGGGAGGGAATCGGATCGTCGCAGTTTGGGTTTTTTAAATATCGTGTAAATCGTGTAAATCGTGTAAATTGAAAACCGGCACACTTAAAACATCCCTAAAACCCACCCCGACCCTTTAAAATAAATCCCCCACCCTCCCGAACCCCCCCAAAATGCCTTAAATTACCTGGGGTCCAGAGGAAGGGTCCCGGTGTGATCTTTTACTCTCGGACCTCCGTGCATTGTAGAAATGGCGCCGGCGCTACCTTTGACCTGTCATATGACAGGTCAAAGGTAGCACCGGTGCCATTTTGTTTTTTTGTCCCCCGACATCAGGAGCATAGGAGATCGCTCCCGGACCCCCGCTGGATCCCCAGGGACTTTTGGCCAGCTTGGGGGGGCCTCCTGACCCCCACAAGACTTGCCAAAAGTCCAGCAGGGTTCCGGAACGATCTCCTACTGCGAATCGTTTTTCCGTATGGAAAAATGATTCGACTGCAGGAGGTCGTTCCGGACCCCCGCTGGACCCCCAGGGACTTTTGGCCAGCTTGGGGGGGCCTCCTGACCCCCACAAGACTTGCCAAAAGTCCAGCGGGGGTCCGGAACGACCTCCTGCAGTCGAATTGTGTTGCCGTACGGCCGGCGCCATCCTGATCCCTTAGCTTAACCGCTACAATGAGGACAATGATGGCACTTGCAGTTGCTAAGGCATATCCTCCCTCCTCCCCCATGGTGTCCCATTGAGGCATTCGGAAAGCTTCTCCTCTGCACCCTATCCCTATTCCTTAACTTGTCCACTTGCTGCTATCAGAACAATGATGGGATGTAAGGTTGCATAGGCACATCCTCTCTCCTCCCAAGCCAGGGTCTGATTGACACACTTAGAACCCCATAGTTCAAGGCGCGCCACTGGATCCCCGTGGGGGGGATGGAGAACGTGCCTGAGTGACCGCAAGTTCGTCATTGTCCTCATAGAAGCAGCAAGCATTTGAGTTAAGGGATCCAGAGGAGTAGTTGGGGAGAAGCTGTCCAGCGCCACACTGGGACACTGCTGTGGAGGAGGGATTACGTTCCTGAGCAACTGCAAGTGCCATCGTTGTCCAGATAGCAGCGGGTGAGTTAAGGGATTGGAAGAGGGAAAGGATTCAGACAGGAGGGACAGCCATAGGGGAGGGAGGGAAGGATTCAGACAGCAGGGATAGCCATGGGGGAGGGAGTGAAGGATTCAGACAGCAGGGACAGCCAAGGGAGATGGAGGGAAGGATTCAGACAGCAGGAACAGCCATTAGAATAATGACTTCATACTGTCAGTAAAATGAGCTTTGAGAAGAAAAAGAGAGCATCTTACACTGCATCACTGAAACTGAAGGTTATTGAACCTGCAAAGGAGGCCAATAATTGTGTAGCTGCAAGAGAATTTGACATTAGTCAAAAACTCATCAGAGATTGGATAAAAATGAGGAAAAGCTGCTAGAAATGCCAAAGTGAAAGAAAGCCTTACATTTCAAAACTGCGCCTTTTGAAGGAATGAAACAGGATTTGAATGACTGGGTAATAGAAAGCAGACAGAATGGCTACATTGTGACTCACTCAATCATTAGGATCTGTACCCTTCAAATGGCAAAAGAAGAAAAATATTCAGCAACCAAAGGTCTGAAAGAATTCACAGCATCGTCTGGTTGGTGTTCACAGTTCATGAACCTATATTGATTGTGCCTTCATCAGAGCACAAAGATTTCACAGAAACTTCCTAAATAGGCTGATGCAATATTGGCGTGCATTAAATGGGGTCTCATGATAGAGCGCCTGCTCCCTTAACGCGTGTCGATCCACCTCCTTTGGGCACTACGTATTTATTTAAATCTGATGCGGCATAAAAAGGAGGTGCTAGGGGAAATTGTGCACCCCTAGTGCTTTCTCAGCAGTGGGCACCCAGGAAAGGTGGCAGTCAGGTTAGGAAAATGGATGCTTCTTAATTGAGCAACCCCTTTCCTAACCTGACAGCTGGCACAGTTTTTTTTTAAATTCTCCTACTTTGGTTCCTCTGACTTTTGGTTCCTCTGACTTTTGCCAGACATCTTAAAAAATGGCGTGGGCCATCCATTGCTCCTACCATGTGACAGGGGCCGACCAATGGCACCGATAGCCCCTGTCACATGGTAAGGGCAAAGGGCCATTTTGATTAGTGGCAGCCAACGGCCCGAGAGGGGGAGATTGCTCCCGGGAACCCTACTGGACCAACAGGGACTTTAGGCAAGTTTGGGGGAGGTCAGGAGGGTGGGGGATTGTAATTAATTAAATCTGAAGAGTTGGGATGGATTTGGGCAGGGGGTTTTGGGGCCCTTTCTCCCCCCTCCCCAAAAACAATAAGAAAACTACATGAAATTTCATGGGTTTTTCTATTGTTTTGGGGACCCCCCGAACTGCAACGAAATAGGAAATATCATCTATATTTCCTATTTTGTCACAAACGAATGCACATCCCTAATTAGCAATACTATGGATGGTTCAGAATATGACGCCATTTATGAAGACAAAGGCGATTCAGCATCAGATGATGATTCAACAGATGGAGACAATGAAGACAACATTTATGCTGATGACATCACCAAAGAACAGTTCCACAAATTATTCAGACATTCCGACAATAAAGAATCAGATTTTGAAGGATTTGAATGAGGCACTTTATTCTTTATTTAATAACTACCAGTACTGGTAAATAAAAGAGAATTTCTTAAGTTGTGATAATGTTTCTTATAGGCACTTTATTCTGCTTTTAAAAATTAAATTAAAGCAATTTTCTTAAGTTATCGGTTTGTTTCTTAGTATGATTTCACCATTTCATAAGCCATCTAGGTTTTACCCTCAACTTATCCAGGGTCACGAATATATATTTATTTATTTTTTTAGAAGCTTTTATATACCGATGAACGTTGGAAACATCTCATCGGTTCACAATAAACAGAATGCAGCTAAAAGAGCTTTACAGTGAAACAGAGTACAATATGCATAAAATTACATTAAATTAAAATAAAGCGCATAATGACAATATAATGGTATGAATTATACTACTAACAGAATAAGTATTTACAAGAATAAAGTCAGAAAGTCATATGAGTTAGAATGAGGTGTTAGGTGTATGCCTGTTTGAAGAGGTGGGTTTTCAAGTTTTGTTTAAATTTTTTGGAGCAAGATCCTTGCCGTAGGGAGGAAGGTAGGTTGTTCCATAGCGTGGGCCCCGCTAATGATAGGGCCCGAGCTTTGGTGGAGCATAGCTTAAATTGTTTAGGTGATGGAGTGAGTAGTGTTGCTTTATGTTGTTGTCTTGTGGGTCTATTTGTGTTGTGAAAGCTCAGGTGTTCTGTGAACCATTGCATATTGTGGTTGTGTAGAGCTTTGTGGATTAGCATAAGAGTTTTGTATGCTATTCTAGTGGTGACTGGTAACCAATATAGGTGTCTCAGTATTGGAGTTATGTGGTCGTTCCTGTGGGCGTTTGTAAGGATCCGTGCAGCTGCATTTTGTAACAATTACAGCGGTTGCAGCATGCTTTTGGGTAAGCCTATGAGTAAGGCGTTACAGTAGTCGATTTTAGATAGAATGAAAGCTTGAAGAATGGTGCGAAAGTCGCTGAGGTGTAGGAGGGGTTTAGGTTTCTTAAGGCAGTGTAGTTTGAAGTAACAATCTTTGAGAGTGTTGTTAATAAATTTTTTGAATGTAAGGTGATTGTCAATAGTAATGCCAAGGCTGCGCACCGGTTGGTTGGAGGCAGTAAGGGTGCGAGAAGTGCTGCCTAGCTGCAGGGGTGAAGGGGTGTTTTGCGGTGTGATATGGAGCAACTCAGTTTTGGCAGTGTTCAGTGCTAGGTAGTTGCTTTTCAGTAGTGTATTAACGAGGGCTAAGGTATAATGCAAAGTCTCGTTGGCTTTGAGAAATGTGTCATTTACAGGTATAAGGATTTGCATGTCATCGGCATAGATGAAGTGCGGGAGGCCTGGAGAGGATACAAGGTTGCATAGGGGAAGGAGGTAGATGTTGAATAATGTGGAAGATAGTGAGGAGCCTTGGGGAACACCATGAGTGAGGGGGATGAGTTTGGAAGTACAATTGCCTATTTGGACACTGTATTGCTTGTCCTGCAGGTATGATTGGAACCATTGGAAGGCTGTTCCTGTGATGCCAATATCATTGAGGCGCTCTATTAATATTTTATGATTGACAGTGTCAAAAGCAGATGAAATATCAAGGAGTATCAGAATATGTGAAAGACCTTTGTCAAGGCTTCTGAGGAGGTAATCAGACAAAGAGATGAGTAAGGTCTCAGTTCTGTGATGACGTCGGAAGCCATATTGTGACTGCGATAGAATGTTGTGATCATCTAGGTAGTTGGTTAATTGACGGTTGACCAACTTCTCAAGGATATTGGCTATGAGGGGCAGGTTAGATATGGGGTGAAGGTTTGCGAGGTCGTAAGGATCAAGTGTAGGTTTCTTCAATATGGGTTTAATAATGGCATGTTTAAGGTTATTGGGAACAATGCCAAGGGTGATGGATTTGTTGATTATATTTGAGATAGGTTTGGCGATGATGTTTGGGATGTTGAGGAGGGTTTTGGTAGGGATGGTGTCAGCTGGGTGGAACAAGGCCTCATTTTCTTTATGATGGATTCGATTTCCACAGAGGATGTAGTATCAAGTGCAGGGAGTCTTGCATTGTTTCTGTCCAAATGGAAGTCAGACGAGGCTTGTGTGGGGGTGAAATGAGGCAAAATGTTGTCTATTTTCCTGTGGAAAAATGTCGCTAGGTTCTCACATTTGCCCTGTTTGTCAGGGTCTTGTGTGATGATGGGGTGTGATTTAGTTAAGGTGTTTACCAATTCAAATAATGTTCGAGGATTGAATTGAAGGTGGTGTATTCTATGAGCGTAGAAGTCTCTTTTTGCTTTATCGATGGCTGTTCTATATGTGTGGAGGTATGATCTAAAGGAAGTGAGTTGCGTTGAGGTGGGGTTTTTGCGCCAGTTCCTCTCCAGTCTTCTAAGGTTGCGTTTCATGGTTTTAAGCTCAGTGGAATACCAGGGTTGTTTATTTCTTTTAGCTGGGTCGATTACGCACGACTGTATGGGGCAAAGCTTGTTAGCTATGAAATTGGTACAGTAGTTCCAGGAATCAAGGGCAGTTTCTACATCAGTTAAATCGAGGTTGTTGAGTTCCATTGTAAGGGCTGTTATTAGGTCTTCCTGATTGCAGTTACATCTGAATTGAATAGTTTTCTTGGGTTGAGTGGGCGAAGGGGAGTTTTTTATGGAGCAGGTAATGTCAATACGGAAGTGATCCGACCATGGCAGTGGGGTGCAGGTAGGTGAGTTGGTTTGAATTTGGGTGTTGGTGAAAATGAGGTCTAAGGTATGTCCAGCTCTGTGCGTAGGGGTGGTGATGAGTTGTTTGAAGCCAAGAGCATCTAATGTAGTTAGGATGGCCTCACAGGAGGGGGTGATAGGTATAGCATCAACATGGATGTTGAAGTCTCCAAGGAGAATTGTTGGCAAATGAATGTTTATGTGTTTGGATATGTATTCAGTTAGGAGAGAGGGGTTTTCCTCAAGGAGCCCTGGGGGGGTGTAAGCAAGGCAGATTTGTAGGTTGGGTGCGGTGAATAGGCTAGTTTCTAGTTTGTGTGGTGGGTGAATAGGTTTGCGTGACAATTTGAGGGCCTTTTTTGCAGCTAGTAGGAGACCACCCCCTTTCTTTTTGGGTCTGGGGATGGAGAAAATGTCGTATGTTTCAACAGGTAATTGATTAATAAGGGATGTGTCGGAGTTCTTTAGCCATGTTTCAGTAATGGCTAGTATGTCTGTTTTGTAGTCAGTAAGGATATCATTGATTAATGGGGATTTTTTGGAGATGGATTGAGCGTTAATCACTAAGATTGTGAATGTGGTGAGCCCAATAATTTGAGTGAGTGGCATAGCCATGATGGGGAGAAGGTTTCTGTGGCATTCTCATGGGTACTTGCTGTAGGGGTTATGGGGTGCAAAGGTATGGTGTTTGATAGTGGGAATGCAAAGCGAGTGCATAGTAGCAGTATGGACGGAGGAATACGTATGAAACTTCAGAGAGGGGGGTAGGGGTATTGTGAAGTGTGGTGGGTGAAAAGGAGGGAATTTGTGAAGAGCCACAGGGGTTTTTTTAGATGGCTTCAGGGGGGAGGTCACAGTATGTTTGCAGAGATGGGGGGAGAGAGGAAGAAAGGATATTAGAGTAAGAGAGACTGGGATAGAAGCTGGCCTGGCGAGTTTAAGCAGAGTTCTTGTAGTAAATAAATTTCACAGCGTGGAGGCGAAGTAGTGCAGTAACGCCGTAGATACGTGAGCTGTGGAGGGGTGGAGGGTTTGTAGTTCTTGGTCTTCTGATGGGATTAAAGTCTTGGGGCAAGTGGTGCCGAAAGAAAAGTTAGTGAGTGGGCCCAAAGTGGATGCTCCTTCGTGCGCGCGACGCCCGGCGTGCAGCGCGGCTGAAGCGATCCCAGTTTTAAAGGGCTGGTAGGGCAGCCTTTCCAGGCGTCGCCGAAGATGCAGCTCTTGCTCCTGATTGGAGGAGTTGGAGCTCAGGGAGGGTAGTGGGGCGGAGTGGTGACGGCGAAATCTTACTTCTCTTCCCTTTTTTTTCCACTTCTCTTCTTTTTCTTTTTCTCACTCGCTTCCGTTGGTACAGGGTCGGATCGGGACTTACACTTCCGGTCTCAGGGTCGCGTCCCTCTGGTCTTTGTTCCGGTGTGCAGGTCAGGTTTCTCTCTCTTTTGTTTTTGGTTTTTTTTTTCGCCGGGATTGCCTCGCTTTCGGTTTTTCAGTGTCAGGTCTGTGACGGCTATTCAGCGCCAGGAGTCGGCCTCGTGCTGGTCCGGATTCAGGTGCGACGGTTGTTGGAGGCAGTCGTGGACATGGAGGGGCAGCAGGCAGTGGTCGCGGATGTGTGAGCCGCAAAAGGAAGGCGCGGCTGAAGCGATCCCAGTTTTAAAGGGCTGGTAGGGCAGCCCTCCCAGGCATCGCTGAAGACGCAGCTCTAGCTCCTGATTGGAGGAGTTGGAGCTCAGGGAGGGTAGTGGGGCGGAGTGGTGGCGGTGAAATATTACTTCTCTTTTTTTTCACCTCTTCTTTTTCTTTTTCTCACTCGCTTCCGTTGGAACAGGGTCGGATCGGGACTTACACTTCCAGTCTCAGGGTCGGGTTCCTCTGGTCTTTGTTCCGGTGTGCAGGTCAGATTTCTCTCTTTTGTTTTTGTTTTGTTTTTTCGCCGGGATTGCCTCGCTTTCGGTTTTTCAGTGTCGGGTCTGTGATGGCTATTCAGCACCAGGAGTCAGCCTCGTGCTGGCCCGGATTTGGGTGCGATGGTTGTTTGTTCAATAATGATTTTATGAATTTTATTTTTTTTTGTTCACTGTTATGATGTTTTAAATTTACTGTACTTTGCCTCTGATGATTGTGTCACTATATTTTTTAAATAAATAAATAAATAAATAAATAAATAGAATTTCGAATAACAGTATCCTTACCATTTGTAGCTATATGCAACATTACTGTCTTTTTCCTTACTCCATAGAGCAGGGGTGGCCACAACTCTGGTCCTTACGAGTCAAAAACAAGCCTGGTTTGCAGATATCTACAATGAATATACATGAGATAGATATTCATATGATGGAGGCAATGCATGCAAATCTATCTCATGTATATTCATTGCAGATATCCTGAAAACCTGGTCTGTTTGTGGCTCTCAAGGACTGGAGCTGGTCACCCCTTGCCATAGAGTGTGAGACTAATATAAATGCTGATAGCCAAAGGAGATATTATCACTGTTGTGTGTCCCGTCCGCACTCGACCAGTGCCCAAGCCTGCTCACCTCACTGGCTCCTCCACGGGTCCCGGGTTGTCCTCCCCAGCTGCAGCAGCGAGTACCACCAGGCTTTGGCGTCCCGCAGCGGCTGTCGCTGGGCCTTCCACCTCCAGCCAGGCCTCACAGCGGGGCTCAGCGTCCTCTGTGGCGTTGGCCCGCCCTAGGCACACACTCGGGGACTGCCCGGTCCCTTAAAGGTCCAGGGGTGGATCCCAGCTCTGCAGTGCACCCTAATTGAATGCTGTATAAGAGGAAGTCCCTGCCATCACTTCCTTGCCTTGGCAAATGGGTCGATCACGCTGTGATTTCTAGTTTGCCTCTGCATTTCCAGTCTTTGTTCCAGTTTCGTTCCAGCCTTGTTCCAGTCCTGTTCCAGATTCGTTCCAGTTCTGTTCCAGTGTCCTTCTGTTCCAGCGTCCTCCTGTTCCTTCGTCTCCCCAGGTAGTACCTTTCAGACTGTCTTCTCGGTACTGACCTCTGCCTCTTCCTGACTATGTTGATCGCCACCTGGATTTGACCTCTGCCTGTTCTAGACTACGTTGATCGCCACCTGGATTTGACCTCTGCCTGATTTCTGACCACATCTGCATGCTGCCTGGAACCAACCTCTGCCTGATTACTGACCACATCTGCACGCTGCCTGGAACCGACCTCTGCCTGATCCCTGACCATGTCTGAATGCTTCCTGGAACCTGACCCCTGCTTTGGCTGACTAACCATGGACTGACTACTGGTACTTGACCCCTGCTTTGGCTGACCACGTTACCTTGACTCTGGCCTTGATCCTTACTATACATTCAGAGAGTCTCTTCTGGCCTTCTCTGGCACCCCGGACTTCTAGTCTGAACATCGATCGCGCACCCTTGATCGTGGTGGGCACACCTCTGAACTTTCTCTCAAGGAGACCCTGCCAGGCCCACCTAAGCGGCCCGGGAAACCAAGGGCTCAACCTGAAGGAACCCCGGGTTGCTAGTGGTGAAGCTCCAGCTAGCCTTTGTCTCCGATTGTGTGCCACCTCCTGGTGGCAGGCGCTCTCTGGGTCTGACCAGGAAGCCTACCAATCCTGCACTAGGCCAAGGGTCCACCTCCTGGTGCAGCAATCACAAAATGTTTTTCAATTGAAAAAAGTAGTTTGCCTATAAATATTTAAATGGAACACTCAGACAGAGGTACACATCTCAGACACATAAAAATGATGTATGCTTGATTTGCCAGTTACAATAGTAACATAGATTCATAATAAATGATGGCAGAAACCCCCCCCCCCCAACTAATCTATCCAGTCTATCCAGCAGTTTATTTTATTTAAATTTATTTATTTTTAGAGTAGTAACTGTCACTCCATGCAAGTTATTCTAGTTAACACAGGATACCCCTTTTCTTCAAGTCCATCCTTTATCCACTAAGGATCGTCTGTGTTTATTTCACACCCTTTTGAATTCCATTACCATTCTTATCTTCACTACCTCTTCTGGGAGGGCCTTCCATGCATCCACCACAATTTTTGTAATCATGGATTTATCTATCATTGTATGTGGTTGTAGCAAGTCCCCATTTGTGCTGTTAGCATCAACCAGTGGGGCTATGGATCCAGGTCCATGTCTGGATGGGGAGCAAGCTATCTTCTTGAGCCCTAAAAGCCCACTCACAGTTTAGCTGAAAGATTTCCACTGTGTGCAAGAATGTCCAGTTTAAAACCAAGAATTAGTAAAATGAGTAGAAAGCAAAAATCAAACCAGTGTCCATCCATTTAGCTAGTGCACTGGGCCAAAGGAGAAAAAAATCAAAGTCCAAAATGGTGTTCAAATTCATCAGTTTCTTAAATAGAAGCACCCAGGCCAAAATCTCAAAAATTACAAATAACATACAAAATATTAGTACAATGAAAACAATAGTTTCCTTGTCTAGTTTAGATCTTCTTAACACTCTCCCTTCTTTTGCGATTTCATCCATATCAAAAAAATTCTCCTCTTGTAGGGTAGGCTAACTAGAATGCAGCTCCAGGATAAGCTGGTTAAGATGGAAAAATATCTCCAAGCACAAGATCTCAATAAATCAGAAAGATTTCAATTGTAATCCAAAAGTTTCAGAAGTCTCCTCAAGTCTCTTGATTTTCTTCTCAAACCACAATGTCTTCCTACCCTAGCTGTTAACAGGTAGCCTGAGCAAAAAGATCCTTTTATTCAGCCTTTTGGGATCCTGGGGGTTGCCCTCATTATATAGTTGTAGATAAAAATAAAATTAATAAATTAAATTATGCCCTCCTCTGGCTGGTATTCTGACAAGTTAATGTACTTCCAACAAACAGCTTATCATAAGAATAAAGTGATAAGAATGTTCATTCTGCTGGTCATTCATAAGTTGCTCCATAAACTCCACAATGGGTTTTATATCTCTTTATCTTTTATGACTTCCATTTTTATTCTCATCCCAATATGGACCATTTTTCAGCACCACACAAAGCATCTGTTTCAGGATGAAAAGAAATGAAATAAAGATATTTAATATCATTAGTTCTTCTTTTAACAGCCATAATGGAAAGTATAAAAGACAAGCTGCGCTGTGTATGCAGTGCAGCAACTATAACTTGGGGGGGAAGCGCACGAGAAGGACGGCAAGAAATTAAAAGGGGGGAGGGGAAGGCTGGAGCGAGAAAAGGCGGGAAGAACAGGCTAGGAAGGGGAACAGAGGGGGGAAGGGAGACAGGCAGTGGGAGTGAGGATTCTAATAGGAGGCACCGATTGGGTTGCAGCTGATGACGTCAGAAGGCAGGCATCAGAATCGGGCGGCAAGCAAGGAGAGAGGAGCACCG
This sequence comes from Rhinatrema bivittatum, assembly GCF_901001135.1. NCBI lineage: Eukaryota > Metazoa > Chordata > Amphibia > Gymnophiona > Rhinatrematidae > Rhinatrema > Rhinatrema bivittatum. Next base: position 173,540,701 of record NC_042616.1, read on the forward strand.
GAATCTTGTTCACAGCTCAGTTGCCATTAAAGGTTTTTTCCTGAAGTAATTTTGCGACACGAGGGGGGGAAAGGGCGCGGCAGCAGTTAGGGAGGTGGAGGAGCAATGATAGGCCTGGCGGAGGGGGTTTTTGTTACCGTTGGATGGGGGGCTGAGGTGCCGCTCGGCGTGATTCCCGCAGCAGATGTGGAGCGAAGTAGTCTCCCCCCCCCCCACCTTCACACGCAGCTCTGTCAGACCGGCCCAAGAGGCCAGCGGAGCAGAGCGCGGGTATGCGGGGCGCGTAAGAAGCCGTTTGGGGTTGCAGAGCGGGTCAACGGAGGGGGTGAGGGGCTGTTCCTCGGGCGCCCCTACCACCCAGAGTCAGCCAGGGAAGCAGCGCCACAGGGGGAGCGGGATGGACTAGGGCCGGGGGCGGAAGGGAGGGAGTTGGGGCCTCTGGGCAGCGGATTCAGGATCAGTGTTTTAGATCGGGGTGCACAGCTATCGCGAGAGCGATGCAGGCAGAAGGGGGCGGAATGAGGAGGTATGGAAATGAACAGCGCTGGGGGGGGGGGGGGGCCTGCACTGAGACGAGGGCTCATCACCATCCGGGGGAGGGTAGAGATGCAGATGAGGTGGCCTTGCGGGCTAGGAATAAAAAAAAAAAAAAAAGCAGGATGCAGATGAGGTGCAGGCCCTCATCAGCATAGGAGGAAATATGGCGGAGTTTCTGCGGTGAAGAGAAGGCACATGCAGGAGACGCCAGTGGGGGAGGGGGAGAGCAGCAGGGGACTTACGATAAGATGCTCGGGGAGTTTTTTACTGCAGGCCAGGACAGGAGTAAGGGGAGTTAAGGGATTAAGGGTTTTGGTCTGCGCGGTCTAAGGCACTAACAGGGGACTACAGGGTAGAGAGGTGGAGACTTCAAGAGTCGGAAAGTAGGGTCGCAGGGATGTGTCGGTCGAGCGCATGGGGGTTTCGGAGGCAGCGTACAGGACAAGCAGGTAAAGAGCACCAGAAGATTGTAGGACCAGATACTGCGGCCAGTCTTGTTATTCTTCCAGGTTCCGAAGATATGGCTTATCTCAGCATTTCAAGGAGTGGAGAGGAGTGCGAAGCAGCCAGGATATACTGACGAGAAGCGCAGCAAGGGATCAGATGGACTGGGAAGGCACGATAGCGGCAAGGAGCAGGCTGGCTGGCGCAGATGATGGTAAAGAGAGGGATGGCGATCACCGGCAAGGGAGAGAAAGCAAAATAAATACATAAATCAATAAAATAATGATGATCATATTACAGCAGGGGGAGTACTTCAGCAAGCTCCACAGATCGCTGTTCTTATTCGGCGAGTTTCATGGATTTAGTATGGGGGAGTGTAGCTGGGTTTAGCGGCATCGGCCCGAGTCAGGGCGCGGGACACCAGGTGCTGACATCCTTAACTTAGTCGGGCACCCAGCAAATTGAATATGGGACAGGGATGCATAAGATATGCAGCATCTGTCAGTGTCTGTTTGGCAGGAAAGTAGGTTAGAGAGGAAGGATAAAGGGAGGCAAAAAGCAGCGTAAGGGAGGCAGGGAACAAAGCCCTAAGAATTTATGCAAGTGGACCAGGGCACCCCCCCCCCCACCCCCTAGGTAGTTACAGTAAGCGTGACAGGTCAGGAAAGGTCGGAGAGGGGATAGAGGGGATAGTCGGGAAGGGTGGGGGAGGGGCAGAATTCCCTGAGGCCTGGTGTTGGGGATCAGGGAGCAGGTGGTGTTAGCAAATAGGGTAGCGAGCCAGCTGTGAGAGTGGCCCGCAGCGACATCTGAAGGAAATTAACAGGGACACATGCCCTATTTCCGGAGCTTTAGTTTAGATCGGCATACTAGACATATGATGGAGCCCACCTTAGCCTTAAATGTACTCCTGACAATGTATAAAGTACCCATGTTGGGCGTTAAACATTAAAAGAGGAGGGCTTGACCACAATAATAATAATACTAATAATTAAAATAATAATAAGCACGAAGAGGGAGGGGATAGCAATGTAGGACGATGGGGGAGATACGTAATTAGGCGGCAGTAGTGCTGGTTGGGGAAACAAGCGAGGGATCACAGCTGGATGGGGACACGCGAGGGTGCGGTAACACGGAAGGTGAGAGGAACAGGGTGGGAGGATGAGGCATGACACGTATACAATGGTTGAGGAATTCTTCCATTAAGGTCGTGTAAATTGCCGGTTCAGGATCATTTTGTGTGCACCTGGTGGATTTCCTCCTTTTCACAGTGAAGGGTGGGGGGAAATTCCATGCAAGGTTGGTTACATAAAGTTCCAAAAAAAAAAAAAAAGAGAGGGTTGCCCATTAGAAATTTGCTTCATAAGATTTTCTCAAAGGTCAATAAGGGCAGGTTGTCTGGGGTTTGAAGTATTGTCAAGGCGGTAGGATGTCCGTGGGCATGCAATGGCCCCCCCAAGAAATGGCGGGTTGATAGCCCAGCCTTGCAGGAGCACGAACGACTAAGGAATCATGTCACGAGGAATGTAGATCCAGCAGGGGTGGTATCTTCGTTATGCTCAAAATTTCGGAGGTAACTAACAGGGAATGGTTCGTTCATCCCACTTTTCCAGGGGACAGCGGGGTAGCACATCAGTATGGTCTGCCATATCTTAATCGTGGACAGGAGGGGAAGGGGTAAGGCCCTTCTTCGTGCACGCCGATGGTGCAGGATTGACCAGATACCTGGTTGTGCAGATATTGCACAGGGAGGTGAGGGAGGTTGGCAGGGCTGCATTATGGCTTAGAACATTCCTGTCGTATAGGGGCACCTACTTCAGCAGCAGAGGATGGGTTCGCGGCCATTGGCGTTCTCAGCATGGGCAATGGAGGTCAGCGGTTTTTACGGCGGACATCCGGATCAGACAGGTCAAAAAATAAATAATTAGATAAATAAATAAATAAATAAAAACAAAAGGGGGGGGGGGGGGCGTTGGGTGGTGGGCTGGGGTGGCCAGGAATCACATAACTAATATCATACCTTTTGTTTCAGAACTGTGGGGGTGAAATGTGTGACCGGACATGCCGGTATTGTGGGCCATTCGGTCATGCGCCGAGCCCAGATAAGAGCCTTAACCAACGTCCTTACGGGGAAAATCTGGAATTGGACTGACTGGGCTAGCGGAGGGCGATGTTCATTTGAGGAGGCATGCATTGGGTCGATCTGTTGATAATTGGGTATGTTGTAAGACGGATTTCGCACAATTGATGATTAGAGGGCCTCATATCCGGATAGGGTGGTTGGGCATCATAGTCCATTTGCAGAATAGGGATGAGGTAATTTGGAATTCGTGGTTACTCAATAGCATCGATGAATGGGGGAGGAGGATGGGATGGCGAAGCGGATTTGGGTAAGCCACTCAAGGTATTGGGAAATGGAGGAAGGATAATTCCGAGGGGAGGGCGTTGCAACTCCTTGTGAGGGTTTGGTGAAGAACTTAGCGACTAGCAGGTAGGCCGCAGTGGGGGAACAAGCCAGTACCTGGCTTGGTTGTGGCGGAAAACCCGAGCCCAGGTTATGTTGTAATGTGCGGGGGAGGGGAATTTGGTTGGTGGAGATGGGGGAGTGCCTCATGTAGTTGGGGGGGCTGCTACACGGGAAGACCGGAGAACCGTGGGGCTAAGGTTCCCGGTATAGTTTGCTCTCGCTGGTAGGAGGCGGAGCAAGTGGAAAGGGGGGAAGGGAGCTCCACCATTGGGGTTTGAGGTGGTGGAGTACACGAAAAGAGTGGGGGAGGAGGGGGTGTGGCGGAGGGGGATTTTGTTAAAGTTAAAGTCAATGTAAGGGCTCGGGTTAGATTCTTAATAAACTGCGGCCTATTTTAAAAGCCAACAGATAGTCATGTATTTATTGGGGGGGTATCTGACGGGAATCAAGTGCAGGGTCTTCCCTCCCAATGTTATACTTTATGTGCTCCAAGCTTGGAAAGTTCAGTCCCACTGGTTATAAACCTGCAAATTTAAAGTTGACACAGTGAACCAATCAAAAATTATCAACTCATATTGTGGATCAAATAACAAGGAAAACCCGTTAAATAGTTACGAGTAATCTTTTTTTCAATCAAATTTGTATTTTCCTGGTGGATTCCTGGGATTTATGATTAGGTATCATAAAATGAGTACCATCTTGTCAATAACAGAGTAATGTATACAGTTTTGACAATAGTGCACTCAGATTCAATCATCAAATATGCCATCTCATAGGCATGGCCAAAGGAAAACATCTTCCAGTCTGGTTCCTGATGAAAGTACTAGAGTCTTATTTCAGCTTAGTAAATATACTCCTAAGCTTGAAAAATGCATTTTTAATAACTGTATTTATGTGAAAGCATAAAGACAATGCAGAACCCATCTGGATACACAGATTACATACCTTACTAGAGATGGGTATCTATAAATCATTAAACAGGAAAGAATGAACTTCTGACAGAGGAAAATGAGCAAGCACAATTTTTTTTAAATTGAATTTTCAAATTAACAATAGAACAATGTTCTCAGTAAAATATCAGCAAATTATATAATAAACCAAATATTCTCTGAAATCTTCTAAATAATTAGAAACAGGTCTGAATATTATAAGAAGAATGGGAGACCATGATGTTAAGAAGCAGTCATAAAAAGAAAATTCCATCATTCAAATTACAATATGCTGTATAGTGTAACCCATAAATTCCATCATAGCCAATCCCCTCATAGAGTCTTATTAGGAATGTGAGTCCAGATATATACGCAATTGCGTAGGATCAGTGAAGATATATTTAGAATTCTGGTAAACAATTATACATTTACACGGAAACCGTAAATGAAACCTAGCCCCTCTTGATACTGCCTCATTCCTCATTCCTCATTGCCAAGAATTTTTTCCTTCTTTGTTGCATATTTATCATTATATCCGGAAATAAACAGACTTGCTGACCATAAAATTACTGTGACTGATTACAAAAAGCCATTCTTAGCACAGAGTCTCTCTCAGAAGTAAAGGTAAATGTTACCAATAGCGTTGCTCTAGTCTCTATAATAATTTCTTGAGACATCTCCAGAACTGCTGTTAAGTTCACTGAAGAATCAAATGGTTGTACTTGTAGATCATTTTTCTCATCTTTAATTGATGGTAGGTAAAATATCCTTAAGATTGCTGGAACCGCTTGTTCAGGAAATTTCAAAACGTTCATCAAGTAACTTTTGAAAAGATCATGAGGGGAGGCCATTCTTGACTTTGGAAAATTCAGTATTCTCAGATTTGATCTTCTCATTTCATTTTCTATATTTTCCATTTTCTTAGTATGTAAACTCTCTGATTTTATCAAATTATTTTGCACCTCCTTTACACTCTCAATTTTAACTTCAATTTCTTTCAGTGATGTCTCAACAGTAATAAGTTTATTATTCAAGCTCTGTACCATGCTCATACTTTCTTTCACCAAACTAGTTAACGAGCTAATATTTATTTATTTATTTATTTATTTATTTGTTTTGAACTTTTTTATACCGACATTCATGTGGCAAGAGACATATCATATCGGTTTACAGTAGAACACAATTATTGCAACAAGCATTACATAGAACCAGGGTTACATAGAACTGGGAAAACCAATGGGTAGCACTGGGAAAAACAGTGGATAGAACTGGGAGAGCAGTGGAACATAATTATTGCAACAAGCATTACATTAATAGATTTATCGACAGAGGGAAGAACAGTCCAAATTTCTTCCAGGATAATCTTTTGAGGCCTAGTCAGAGATGGATTACAAATTACATTTATATCAGGATCTCTTTTTCCTACCTCCACCGGGTCACTCCTTCTGACATCGCCAGACTGTGCCTCTTCTATCGGGCCCATGGAGCTCTGAGATGCAGAGCTCACCGAAGTAAACGGCTTTTTGCCGTTTCTTCTCGGGGCTCTGAGATCTACTGAGGCAGGTTGACTCTCCAGTGGCTTAGCTGACACATCCTCCGAGTTTCTTGAGGACTCAAATGGAAACTTAGGAGTCGTTGGCGCTCCGGGGCTTAAAGATGTTTCATCTGCCTGGCAGCTCGGCATCTGCTCCTCGCCAAAGCCTCCTGCAGCTCCTCCCTCTGGCATTGAGTACATGGGTCCCACAAACAGCGACTCGATCCGCGGTTGTCTTGGATCATGTATCGGCATGGAGGTAATATTCTCTCTAATTTTAGCTTTTCTTTTTGTATGAGGCATATTTATTTCAAAAAAGGAAAAAGCTAGCGTAGAAATATGCTAAAATCAGAATTGCCCCATGGAACCGAGACTCTAGCGTGTGGTCTATGCAGCGGCCATCTTGGTCTCCACCATCTTTTGAGAGCAAGCACGATTACTTTAGTCTTACTTAGATTTAATACCAGCTCATTTCTGCAGATTAACAATAAGAAATTTTAGTCAGTGCATAATTAATCATGTAAGAAACGGGAATGTCATCCATATATAAATAAATATTAAAAAGTGTGACTGAAAGTGAAGAACTCCTTAGGAATATCTGTAAATAAAGGCATGACTGAGGATCTGTCTTTCCCAGGCAAACCCTTTGTGATCAGTCATGCAGGTACAATCTAGACCAGTCTAAAACTGTGGAGGAAACAATCGGAACAGAGAGGAGCCTGAATCAAAACTGCAACAGAACACATCAAAGCTAGACAATAATAAGGTTTCAGTGCTGTGAGTGGCATGAAAACTAAATTGCGAGTCATCTAAGAGGATATTGTTTTCAATGTAATCATGTAACTGTTTGAGTCCAATCTTCTCAAAAACTCTTGCCAAAACAAGTAGAGATGAAATCAGGCAATCATTACACAAATCTAAAGGCTCCAAATTATTCTTTTTTAAAGCAGGAAGAATGACAGCCACTTTAGGTGAGATAATTATTATATGTATATGGCTAGTGAGAAAGAGCCTGAAACACAGGCAATACGTTTAATTTGCAAGCAATTAAAAGTTTTTGTTTGATGAAAATATGATGGTGTTACAGTATTATGGTACATGATTAAATAAGAGTTAATTATGGTCAAAACTATATTTTAAATTATTCAGTTTATTGATTAGATGGTCTCTATTTTATGATACCATCATGACTACCAGCTGTTGAAATTAATCTCACTCTATATTGAGTAGTGTTTGCATTTGAAGTGGCATCAACTTGACCTTCTCCTTTGACCTTGTATTAGGTTATATCCTGAACAGCAGCGGGGCTGCATTAGGCTGCTATTGTTACAGTCCTGACAGCACCGGGCACAAAGTGGTGATTAGCACTCTAACAGAAGCGGTCTGACTGATTAGGATTCCACGGAAGTTGTATAACGTGGATGGAGCCACCATGGTTAACACCAAACTTCTATGACCAAGGAGAGGCTTGATGTTTTTGGACAACAGCCTCGAAAATTTTGGGGGCTATGTGGATTATTTTTGCAAAACTTGGTGATAAGATACGGAAGATGGCCTGGTGTTGGATTAAGTATTGATCTAGTAAGAATTAAAGAGCAAAAAGACAGTGCCTTAAATAGCCTACCAACAAAAATGGGTAGGCCAGAACTATAATAAAATTTGAACATGTGCGAGACAGATATGAAGGGCAATGGTAGAAACAGGGTTAAAAGGTGACATTAAAAATATGGGGGAAGGAGACTGTTGATTTAAGCATGGGGATTTATATGTTCATATTCCCAAAGTGGTAAAGGATCACAGAGGAAAAATCTAGGTTGGGCAGACTGGATGGACCAACTGGTCTTTATCTCCAAACATACAGACTGAGGTAGATATTCAAAAGCCATTTAGATGGATAACTCACAAGTAATCCATCTAAATGGCAAATGTGGCATATTCGGCCACTTATTTAGCTAAATTATAGCTGGATTAAAAAAGGGGCAGAACTACTGGAGCTTTCCTGGGAGGGGTTGAGTTATCCTGTTAACTTAGCAAAATATCAGATATATCCGGCTAGGTTAGCCAGATAACTTTAGACCTGCTTCTGAGGAGGTCTAACTTTATCCAGCCTTGTGTGGCCAGGTAATGTGATTTTCAACTGGAGATCTTTAAAAGATATCCAGCTAAGTAGCGCTGTCATAAAGAATCAAAAGCAAACAAATAAAGAGGCCAGTGGGCCAATCCCCTCCCATACCCACATAATATCTTATAAAGGTCCTACCGGGCTTTTCTCTCCTCACTCCTCAAAACCTTTAAATGGTGCAGAGACCCCCCTTCCCAGTGTTTTATAAATTTAAATATTAGCTTCCCTCCCACCACCCACAAGAATGCTAAACTGCTTGACACCACCCCGACCCCTGACTCTCCCCATATCCCACCTCCAATACATTCTCTTTTGTTGCCTGGAGCAAGGGACTCACTGTCCTGCTCCTGGTGCCTCCAGTGCTGCCTCTCTTATGACAGGAATATGACTAACCTCTCCATGACCGCAAGCAGCTTGCTCAGTATCATATATAAAAAATGAGGTGCTTCTCATAAAAAAAATATGTATATATAAATCCAAAATAAAGGCAATGTGTATGTATTTAACTTGTGCTTATCGTATTACACAAAAAAGCCCCCAAAACAAATTGCTGGAGAAAAAGAAAAAAGCACTAGCTTTCAAACAAGACACTGTATATCTAATTTTTCAATTTATGTAAAATCAATTTATGTATTACAAATATATTAAAACAATGAGGGATTACCAAACGCATTTTGGCTAACTACATGTTATAGTGCAGACTATAAATAGTGGTTTACATATTAAGCAATAGCATTGTTGAAGGGTTACAATAGCACTACCATGTGGATGTATGTATAAGCAATCTAACTCAGTGTGGTGTTTTCTGTTATTGATGACCAACAGTGATTAACATCAGATGACTGCAAATGTATTGTATTCCAGGGAGAGATTGAGTTTAGTAGTAGAATAGTGTTGAGGGCTATAAATAGTTGGGCTGAGGTTTATATGGTTTTGGACAGGTGTTAAGGTATTTGAATGAATGATAATAAATATATTATTAAAAGGGAATATTTAATATGCTTGTTTTTATATAATAAAAATTGAAAAAAATCATTGTTTTAATATATTTGTAATACATAAATTGATTTTACATAAATTGAAAAATTAGATATACAGTGTCTTGTTTGAAAGCTAAAGTGCTTTTTTCTTTTTCTCCAACAATTTGTTTTGGGGGCTTTTATATATATAGTTACAAGTCTACATTTGAAAATGCCCGCCTCCTCATAAAATAATGTTTAAAACGGTTCACAGCATCAACCGGAGCAGAGACTGCTATTCTGAAAATGTCCCTAGTTGGGGCAATTGAGTCCTTCTGCCTGCAGGAAGCTGAAGAGAGAGACCCTGAAAAAGAATGTGACAAAATGCTTTTTGATGGAGAAGGTAATATGTCCTGGAACAGATTTTCAGCAGAGGTAGAAGCTGCCAAAACAGTGACAGAATTCCAGTACGCAATGCGCATGGATGGACACAAAAGGACCTTGGCCATGCCGGGCTTTGTATTTTAGCGTGGGATATGCTTTGGCTTTATAAGTTGTACTTTAACACGACTGTTTAAAATTGTTTTTATGTATAGTATAGCAAAGTTTTATATTTCAGTTTATATAATTTCTGTTTAATTTATTAAATTAATTTTTAATTTACTGTTTCTTTAATATATATTTTTCACATACTTTATACATATACATAATTTTCCACCAAAATCTATATAATCTTTTTATCCCCTTGCTTTTTGTACTGCTCCTCTTGGTTGAGTACTTTTGCACCTGCAAGCTTTGTTGATTAGATTTTAGAAGGGAAACTCTTTTGCACATGCTAAAAGTTAAACAATATGGGGCAGATTTTTAATATTATGCGAGTGGGGTACATATGTGCGTGCTACCCGGTGCGCACAAATGTACACCCGATTTTATAACATGCGCGCGCTGCCATGCGCATGTTATAAAATCAGGGGTCGGCGTGCACAAGGGGGTGCACGCTTGTGCGCGCGCCGAGCCCTAGGGGAGGCCCGATGGCTTTCCCCGTTCCCTCCAAGGCCACTCCAAAATCGGAGCGGCCTTGGAGGGAACTTTTTTTTTGGTCCCCTCCCACCTTTCCCTCCCTTCGCCTATCTAACCCACCCCCCAGCCCTACCTAAATTCCCCCCCTACCTTATTTTGTTGAGTTACTCCTGCCTCTTGTGTGCACCGTCTCGCCATCCCCCGGCACAGGCCGCTGTGCAGTAGGATTCTGGCCCTCCCCCGGACCGCCCCCGAACCACCCCCATGCCCCAGCCACTCCCCCGGACCGCCCGAGCCATGGCCACGCCCCCGGCCACGCCCCTGGACCGCCCGTTCTTTTAAGCCCTGGGACATACACCATCCCTGGGCCTGCGCGCGCTGCCGAGCCTATGCAACATAGGCTCGGGGCGCGCAGAGATAGGTTTTCGAGGGTTACGCACGTATCTTATGCTCGTAATCCTTTGAAAATCTACCCCTATGACGGTAACTTTGAAACAGCCATGCAGGCACACATGAACACGCGTTTGCCAGCTCACACCAAGGGACATGGCCATTTTATAACACGTGCATATATATGAGCATGGTATAAAATAGGCTAAATATGCACAGATGTGTGAGCAAATTTTAATTTGGCGCAAGCCCATGCATTCAAGTACTGCTTCTGCCGCATAGGTGGGGTAATTTTAGTAGACATGCAAGCCGACGCAATTACTAGTTTCCCAGTTCGTTCCCAGTTCGCCCAGGAAAGGGATAGGGCTTCCTAACCGCCCTAGCTAAATATACCCTGATAACTGACCCTTAAAACCCTGCTGACTAGCCTAGAAGTTTTTATTGTATTACTTGCACGACATCCATAGCAGTAATAAAGTTACGCGGCCGGATACCCTGGCACTCGATTGTGTGCATAAATATTTACATGCACATCTCTTGGGCTTCCCTGACATGCTCATGCCACGCCCAGACCCTTTTTCAAAACTTTTCACTTGTGCGCATAGCAGGAGGTACGCTTATAAAATTCACTTGCATAGCAGGAGGTACACGCCGGTCCAACTTGTGCGCATATCTCCCAGCTTTGGTGTGTGCAGAGCTTTTAAAATTTGCCTGTATGTTGTTATTCTTTGGGTCATTGCAGAGGAGAAACAGAGAAAATAATATAACAAATATTGATATTTTCAAGTTATTTTTCTAAATGACAACACATTTGTTATTCAGATCTTCAAATTTTTGAAACATGATTGCCAGAGAGACTGGAATCAGAGATCTTACCACTAAAAGTTGAAAGAGCTCATTGGCTGGGATGATAACAACACTAAACCAAGACGTGACTTCGGGGATCTTAAACTTTGTAAGTAAGGTAAAATTAATGCCTGCATGTGGAATACAGAAGTTTAGAATACATAGAAAACCCATTGTTTTCATTCCAAAATCACTCTGAAAGTTATTGAGAGCAGGAAAGCTATGGCACCACATTGTTCAGAATTGTTTAAGTGAGGCATTAAGTTTACCTGCAATATCCCCCCCCAAAAATGAAAGTGTCCCTCAAAGACAAAAAAATGGCATTTGCATCATCTTCTAATGCTAAGAGAATTTCATTGCTAACCTCTCTGCAGAAAAAGAAAATTAATGCTTTTTGTATGTTGCATGCCTGAGATATATTTAAACATTAACCTGAACAACAATGATCTGCTGGGAATAACATTTAAACCACACACAACCCCCCACAAACTCTCATATCACAGAACAAAGGCCTCCTAGAAATCCCTAACTTAAGAAATTCTCAACTGACGCAAACTAGAGATAGAGTGATATCAATTGCTGACCCAAAACTATGGAGCTTCATGCCAGAGGAACCGGTAAATGTAGTATATTTGGATTTTCAGGAAGTGTTTAACTAAGTCCTCATGAGAAACTTCTAAGAAAACTAAAAAGTAATGGGATAGGAGGCAATGTCGTTTTGTGGTTTACTACTTGGTTAAAAGACAGGAAACAGAGAGTAGGATTAAATGGTCAATTTTCTCAGTGGAAAAGGGTAAACAGTAGAGTGCCTCAGGAATCTGTTCTTGGACCGGTGCTTTTCAATATATTTATTAATTGATCTGGAAAGGAATACGATGAGTGAGCTACTCAAATTTGCAGATGATACAAAATTATTCAGTGTAAAATTACAAACAGATTGTGATAAATTGCAGGAGGACCTTGCGAGACTAGAAGATTGGGCATTCAAATAGCAGATGAAATGTAATGTGATTCTTATAGGGAAAAATAACCCATGTTGTACTTACATGGTATTAGGTTCCATATTAGGAGCTACCACCGAGGAAAAAGATCTAGGCATCATAGTGGATAATACATTGAAATTGTTGGCTCAGTGTGCTGTGGCAGTCAAAAAAGCAAACAGAATATTAGGAATGAATAGGAAGGGAATGGTGAACAAAACGTAAAATGTCATAATGCTTCTTTATTGCTAGATGGTGAGACCGCATCTTGAATACTGTGGGTAATTTTGGTCACCGCATCTCAAAAAAGATATAGTTGCACTGGAGAAGGTACAGAGAAGGGAAATCAAAATGATAAAGGGGATGGAACAGCTCCCCTATGAGGAAATGCTAAAGAGGTTAGGGCTGTTCAGCTTGGAGAAGAGATGGCTGAGGGGGGATATGATAGAGGTCTTTAAAATCATGAGAGGTCTAGAATGGGTAGATGTGAATCAGTTATTTACTCTTTCAGATAATAGAAGGATTAGGCCCTTCTTGTTAACTTCATGGAGTGCCCAGGGGGCACTCCATGAAGTTAACAAGAAGCAGATTTAAAACTAATCAGAAACACTCTTGCCGCCTACCCAGGATTCCCTCTGACCCCCTTGTTCCTTCAAAAAAACCATTGGTGCTCAGTGGAGGGCCCGTGGTGGGGGGGCACCAGGGTATTTTAGGGGGTTATGGGGAAGAGGGGCCATACCTTGATATACATTTAATGGAAAGAATGTGGGCTAGGGGAGGGGACAGATCTTGGGGGGGGGGGTACATTAAGGAAGGAATGTAAGCTATTGGGTCAGGGATTTGGATTGAATGAGAAGGGGTAAGCCTTGAGTGAAGGGCATTTCCACACATTGGATTTACTCTATTTTTATATTTCTTTTCGCGATGCCTCCATTCAAGGCTGTCCTGGGATGGGCAGAAAGACTGGTAAGACCCTTAGAGGCTTTAGTTCAGCTGTTTTGGGGGAGGTCATATTGGGCTACATGGCCCTTTAAAGTGATGGTGGCCCCATGTATTGGAGATTGTCTTTTTTCTCAATGTCTTTTTCCACAAGACAAAAGAAGGTGGTGATACTGCTGTGACATTTTGTCTGAATTTCTTTTTGTACATTAAGGACAGGGTATTATTGAGGTGCTGGGGGTAGGAGGGATGCCCTACTAGGATGTACATTTAATAGAAAGGAGGGTTCAGCGGGTGGGGGGAAAACTATTGGGGATGGAGGATAGCATTAAGGGGGAAGTAAACTATTTGACCAGAGAAGGTTTAAGATTGAATGGGGAGGGGTTTGGCCTGGCCTGTGTTAGGGTCCCGGTACTCCTGTGCTAAAATAACTTCATGGAGTGCCCCCTGGTCCCTCTATTATCTGAGAGAGTAATAACTGATTACATTAACTTGTTCAAGTCCTTTCATGATTTTGTAGACTTCTATCATATCCCTCCTCATTCGTCTCTTCTCCAAACTGAACAGCACTAACTTCTTTAGCCTTTCCTCGTAGGGCAGCCATTCCATGTCCCTTATCATTTTGGTCACCCTTCTCTGCACTTTCTCCAGTGCAGCTATATCCTTTTTGCGATGTGGTGACCAGAATTGCACACAGTATTCAAGGTATGGTCTCAACATGGAGCAATACAGAGACATTATGACATTCTCCATTGTATTTCCCATTCACTATTGTAAACCGACATGAAGTGTATACAATATGTTCGGTATATAAAAATGCCTAAATAAATAAAAATAAATAACTTCCTAATAATTCCTAACATTCTGTTTGCGTTTTTGATCTCCACTGCACACTGAGCCAACGATTTCAATCTATTTCCCACTATGATGCCTATATCTCTTTCCTGGGTGGTAACTCCTAAGATAGAACCTAACTGTTGCACCCGTCGGTCAAAGACGACTGAGACCTTTGCTGCTCACCTCATTTTGCCCAGTAGCCTCGACTCTGGCTAAGATGGCTGACTCTACCTCTGCACACCGACCTCCTTGGTGTTCCTGGGATGGCAACGGCGATCCCGGTCACCATCTTGAACCCGGAGTGACCTCGGGGGTGTCCCCTCCACATGATATCACTGCCTATGTGTACTTAAGCTAACTGGACTTTCCTACCTACGAGTTAGCAAGGACTCCATCTTGCTATTCCTTACTTTGAGATGCTTCGCATCGTTGTACTGGCGTTCCTGGCTGAGTGACTCAGGTACCCGCTCCTCAGGGACCTTGCTGCACTCAAGGCTGTATGCTCCTCGGAGAGCCGCTCCTGTTGTCTCTCCTTCTCCAGCTAAGCGAGTTCTTCTCACCCGACCTCTGCTGCTGCTACCACATATTCTCTACTGCATTGTGAGTACAAGACCTACTCTTCATTAACACGTCTATTCAGCTGTGTGGGATCCTCAGGTCACCCCGTGCTGCGGACCACTACCAGAGTTACAATGCATAAGCCATCAGAAGCAAGTACTTTCCTGGTTACCCCGCTCTGCGGACCACTACCAGATTTACACTGTCTTGTGCCAGTTACTCACATCTGACTCTGGCCTACCCCGCACTGTGGACCACTACCGGAGCTACCAAGAAGCAAGGATTCCCCGGGTTACCCTGCCCTGCAGACCACTACCGGAGAATCCATCTCAGATCTTCTAATTCTAGGACTGATTTATAACCCGTTCCTCGGGTTTCTCTTTGCTGTATAATAAACATTCTCTGACTCCTGTGTCCATCACTGCTGAGACCCCCACATGTCGTGGAGAGTCCCCACAGGGCTCCTCCCTGAGGGTGGAGTAAGCTCTCTCCATGACCCAAGGGCCCACAAACCAAGTTAAAACATAACACTAACATTGTGTAACTACAGAAAGGGTTATTTTTCCCTATGTGCATCACTTTGCGCTTCTCCACATTAAATTTCATCTGCCATTTGGAAGCCCAAACTTCCAGTCTTGTAAGGTCCTACTGCAATTCATCACAATCTGCTTGAGATTCAACTACTCTGCATAATTTGTGTCATCCACAAATTTGATCACCTCACTCATCGTACCCCTTTCCAGATCATTTATAAATATATTAAAAAGCACCATTCCAAGTACAGATCCTGAGGCACTCCACTGTTTACTTTTTTTCACTGTGAAACCTGATCATTTAATCCTGCTCTCTGTTTCCTGTCTTTTAGTCAGCTTGCAATCCATAAGAACATAAGAACATGCCATACTGGGTCAGACCAAGGGTCCATCAAGCCTAGCATCCTGTTTCCAACAGTGGCCAATCCAGGCCATAAGAATCTGGCAAGTACCCCAAAACTAAGTCTATTCCTTGCTACTGTTGCTAGTAATAGGAGTTAGGGATGTGCATTCATTTGTGATGAAATAGGAAATATAGACGATATTTCCTATTTCGTCATGATTTGGGGGTCCCCGAAATGATAGGAAAACCCACAAAATTTAGTGTGGTTTTTTTTATCATTTTTGGGAGGGGGGAGAAAGGGCACACAAAAAAATCCCCCACAAACCCATCCCAATACTTCAGATGTAATTAGTTACAATCCCCAACCCTCCCAACCCTCCCAAAACTTGCCTAAAGTCCCTGGTGGTCCAGCAGGGTTCCAGGGAGCGATTCCCCCCTCTCGGGCCGTTGGCTGCCACTAATCAAAATGGCGCTGATGGCCCTTTGCCCTTACCATGTGACAGGGGCTATCGGTGCCATTGGCCAGCCCCTGTCACATGGTAGGAGCAATGGATGGCCAGCGCCGTTTTTTAAGATAATGAAGGCCGAACCGAAAGGTTCAGCCAAATCACATCTCTAATAGCAGTGGCTATTTTCTAAGTCAACTTAATTAATAGCAGGTAATGGACTTCTCCTCTAAGAATTTATCCAATCCTTTTTTAAACACAGCTGCACTAATAGCACTAACCACATCCACTGGCAACAAATTCCAGAGTTTAATTGTGCGTTGAGTGAAAAAGAACTTTCTCCGATTAGTTTTAAATGTGCCACATGCTAACTTCATGGAGTGCTTCCTAGTCTTTCTATTATCCGAAAGAGTAAATAACTGATTCACATTAACCCATTCTAGACCTCTCATGATTTTAAACATCTCTATCATATCCTCCCTCAGCCATCTCTTCTCCAAGCTGAAAAGTCCTAACCTTTTTAGTCTTTCCTCATAGGGGAGCTGTTCCATTCCCTTTATCATTTTGGTTACCCTTCTCTGTACATAAAAGGATATTGCCTCCTATCCCATGACTTTTTCGTTTTCTTAGAAGCTTCTCATGTGGGACTTTGTCAAATGTCTTCTGAAAATCCAAATATACCACATCTACTGATTCATATTTGTCCACATGTTTATTCACGTCTTCAAAAAAATGTAGGAGACTTGTGAGGCAAGACTTCACTTAGGTAAATCCATGTTAACTCTGTCCCATCAAACCATGCCTATCTAAATGTTTTGGGATTGTTATCTTTATAACAGTTTCCACGATTTTTCCCAGCACTAAAGCCAGGCTCACCAGTCTATAGTTTCCCAGATCACCTTTTAAATATAGGGATTACATTGGCTGTCTTCCAATGTTCAGGTACATTGGATAATTTTAATGATAGGTTACAAAATTGAAATAGGTCTGAAATTTCATTTTTTAGGTCATTCAGAGCCCTGGGGTGTATACAGTCCAGTCCAGGTAATTTACTACTCTTCAGTTTGTCAGTCAGGCCTACCACATCTTCCAGGTTCACCGTGATTTGTTTTAGTTGATCTGAACCTTCACCCATGAAAACCTTGTCTGGAATGGGTATCTCTCCAACATCCTCTTCAGTAAACACTGAAACAAAGAAATCACTTAATCTTTCCACAATGGCCTTATCTATTCTAAATGCCCTTTTAACCCCTTGATCATCTAATAGTCCTACCGACTCCCTCACAGGCTTTCTCCTTTGGATATATTTTAAAAATATTTTATTTGGAGTTTTTGCTTCTATGGCTCCCTATGACCTGTGCTTTTCAATATATTTATAAATGATCTGGAAAGGAATATGACGAGTGAGTAAATCAAATTTGCAGATGATACAAAATTATTCAGAGTGGTTAAATCACAACTGGATTGTAATAAATTGCCGGAGGTCCTTGTGAGACTGCAAAATTGGGCATCCAAATGGTAGATTAAATTAAATGTGGATAAGTGCAAGGTGATGCATATAGGAAAAAATAACCCATGCTGTAGTTACAGAATGTTAGGTTACATATTAAGAGCTACCACCCAGAAAAGAGATCTAGGTGTCATAGTGAATAATATTTTGAAATCATTGGCTCAGTGTGCTATGGCAGTGAAAAAAGCAAACAGAATGTTAGGAATTATTAGGAAGGGAATGGTTAACAAAACGGAAAATTTCATAATGCCACTATATCGCTCCATGGTGAGACTGCACCTTGAATACTGTGTACAATTCTGGTCACTGCATCTCAAGAAAGATATATTTGCGATGGAGAATGTACAGAGAAGGAGAAGCAAAATGATAGGGATGTGCAGAGCAAAATTTTATGTTCATATTTTTTATGTCCGAAAGGGGGTCCCACTTGCGGCCAATATGGACATAAAAAAAATCCAATGAGTTGGGTATATGTACATATGTGCAAAAAAAAAATTTAAACCCCCTCACCCTCCTTAATCCCCCCCCCAGACTTACCACAAACTCCCTGGTGATCGAGCGAGGAGTGAGGACGTCATTTCTGCAATCCGTGGCGAGAAGCATGTGGCGTCGGTGGCACGTCGAGTGACGCGGCGTCACGTGATTCCCGGCTCGTTCGCGCCGGACGGCTCGTTCGGCCCAAAAAGAACTTTTGGCCAGCTTGGGGGGGTCAGGAGGCCCCCTCAAGCTGGCCAAAAGTTCTTTTTGGGCCGAACGAGCCGTCCGGCGCGAACGAGCCGGGAATCACGTGACGCCGGCGTCACTCGACGTGCCGCCGACGTCACATGCTTCTCGCCAAGGATTGCAGAAATGGCGTCCTCACTCCTCGCTCCATCACCAGGGAGTTGTGGTAAGTCGGGGGGGGGATTAAGGAGGGTGAGGGGGTTTATATTTTTATTTTGGCTCAACAATCGCGATTTCCAACATATCGAACATATCTATGTTCGATATGTGGGAAATCCGATCGTTTATGTCGAATCAATTTTTTAAGTAAAAAAAAAATATGAGTTGCGTTTTACTAATGCGGTCAATCCGAATGCACACCCCTACAAAATGATAAAGAGTATAGAACTGTTCCAATATGAGGAAAGACTAAAGAGGTTAGCTCTGTTTAGCTTGGAGAAGAGACGGCTGAGGGGGGTGTTACGGCAAGCAGTGACCCCCGGGCAGCCCCTCCACATTACCTGCTTTAGTAATCGCGGCAGCCGGCTGCTGCCGCCATCCCCTGTGGCCCAGAGGCCGCAACCATCTTCCGCCTTGCACAGCGGGGCTGATGCCATCGGGAGCTGTTCCTTGCGGCTGGTGCCACTACTGAGTTCCCTTCTGTGAAGCCGGGGAAAGCCGCTGCCGTTCCACTGACATCCGTGGCCTGGAGGCCGCTTCAGAGGCCTGTCGGCCTGCCTCCATGGCAGGGACCTCGATGTCATTCTTGGGGTCCTCGTCTGGCAGCCTGGAGGCCATCCTGTGGCCTGCCTGCTCCTCCTTGCTCCTGCGGGGCCGGGTGCCACTGTCCGCGGTGCTGCAGCTCTTCAGGGCCTTCCCTTTGGCGCCGGCTCGCACCTCTTCACTACGGATGTGAATCGGGCTTCGGACAATTGAAAATATCGGACGATATTTTGAAAATCATCAGAAATCGGGGGCTCCCCCAAAATGATAGGAAAACCCCACGATATTGATCGTGGGGGTTCTCTTATCATTTTGGGGGAGGGCGGGAAAAACGGCACACAAAAATAACCCCTAAACCCACCCCGACCCTCTAAAACTAAACCCTTTGCTTCCCCACCCTCCTGACCCCACCAAAAACATTTTACTGGTACCTGGTGATCCAGTGGGGGTCCCGGGAGCGATCTCCCACTCCTGGGCCATCGGCTGCCACTAATCAAAATGGCGCCGATGGCCCTTTGCCCTTAACATGTGACAGGGTATCCGTGCCATTAGCCGGCCCCTGTCACATGGTAGGAGCACTGGATGGCCCGCGCCATTTTTAAAGATGGCGTCGGCCGTAATTGATGGCTGGCGCCATCTTTAAAAATGGCGCCGGCTGTCCAGTGCTCCTACCATGTGACAGGGGCCAGCCAAAGGCACGGATACCCTGTCACATGGTAAGGGCAAATGGCCATTGGCGCCATTTTGATTAGTGGCAGCCGATGGCCCGGGAGCGGGAGGATGGCCCGGGAGCGGGAGATCGCTCCCGGGACCCCCACTGGACTACCAGGTACCTGTAAAATGTTTTTATTTATTTATTTATTTATTTATTTCAAATTTTTATATACCGGCATTCGAGACAGCAGTCACATCATGCTGGTTCACATAAAACAGGGGTGCATAGTAAACATAACTATAACAAGGTGCTGAAAAGGCAGTTACATATAACAGGGTGATAAGAACTTGGATGAGAAGGAAGAGAAAGGATAGGTTATTAATTTACATATGTAAAACAATAGAATGGATAACCAAGGTGTAGTTGGAGATCAGTTGACTATGTTGGCTGATGCAAATCCAACATTACTCTCTGCATCAACAGTACTGTTGCAACTCCAACATTACTCTCTGCATAAAAGGTACTCATGCAACTCCAACATTACTCTCTGCATCAATGGCAGGGGGTGGCAGGAAATTGGAATCAACAGTTACCAAGGGCCCTCAAGTTGGCAGTTGGTGAAACAGATAAGTATGGGAAAATAAGTGTGAGAGCTTGCTGGGCAGATTGGAAGGGCTATTTGGTCTTTTTTTGCCGTCATTTCTATATTTCTATGAGAATAGTCGCTCCCCTGTGTGGATTCTCGTGTGTCTTGTGAGGGCACCCTTCTCAGTGAAGCTTTTATTACATTCACTACATGAGAATGGTCGCTCCCCTGTGTGGATTCTCATGTGACTTGTGAGGGCACCCTTCTCAGTGAATCTTTTATTACATTCACTACATGAGAATGGTCGCTCCCCTGTGTGGATTCTCATGTGACGTGTGAGGGCACCCTTCTCAGTGAATCTTTTATTACATTCACTACATGAGAATGGTCGCTCCCCTGTGTGGATTCTCATGTGATTTGTGAGGGCACGCTTCTCAGTGAATCTTTTATTACATTCACTACATGAGAATGGTCCCTCACCTGTGTGGATTCTCATGTGACTTGTGAGGGCACTCTTCACAGGGAAGCTTTTATTACATTCAGTACATGAGAATGGTCGCTCCCCTGTATGGATTCTCATGTGTTTTATGAGGGCACACTTCACAGTGAAGCTTTTACTACATTCAGTACATGAGAATGGTCGCTCCCCTGTGTGGATTTTCATGTGACTTGTGAGGGCACCCTTCTCAGTGAAGCTTTTATTACATTCACTACATGAGAATGGTCGCTCCCCTGTGTGGATTCTCATGTGACTTATGAGGGCACCCTTCTCAGTGAAGCTTTTATTACATTCACTACACGAGAATAGTCCCTCACCTGTGTGGATTCTCATGTGATGTGTGAGGGCACTCTTCTTAGGGAAGCTTTTATTACATTCAGTACATGAGAATGGTCGCTCCCCTGTGTGGTTTCTCATGTGTTTTGTGAGGGCACCCTTTTCAGTGAATCTTTTATTACATTCACTACATGAGAATGGCCTCTCCCCTGTGTGGATTCTTATGTGACTTGTCAGGGCACTCTTCTTAGGGAAGCTTTTATTACATTCAGTACATGAGAATGGTCGCTCCCCTGTGTGGATTTTCATGTGTTTTGTGAGGGCACCCTTCTCAGTGAAGCTTTTACTACATTCAGTACATGAGAATAGTCGCTCACCTGTGTGGATTCTCATGTGTTTTGTGAGGGCACCCTTCTCAGTGAAGCTTTTATTACATTCACTACATGAGAATAGTCTCTTAGCAGTGTGGATTCTCATGTGTTTTGTGAGCTTACCCTTCACACTGAATCTTTTATTACATTCAGTACATGAGAACGGTAGCTCCCCTGTGTGGATTCTTACATGACTTGTGAGGGCACCCTTCTCAGTGAAGCTTTTATTACATTCACTACATGAGAATGGTCGCTCCCCTGTGTGGATTCTCATGTGACGTGTGAGGGCACCCTTCAGAGTGAATCTTTTATTACATTCAGTACATGAGAATAGTCGCTCACCTGTGTGGATTATCATGTGATTTCTGAGGCCACCCGTCGCAGTGAATCTTTTATTACATTCAGTACATGAGAATGGTTTCTCCCCTGTGTGGATTCTTATATGACTTGTGAGGGCACTCTTTACAGTGAATCTTTTATTACACTCACTACATGAGAATAGTCTCTCATCAGTGTGGATTCTCATGTGTGTGGTGAGGGTACTCTTCACAGAGAAGCTTTTATTACATTCACTACATGAGAATAGTCTCTTCGCAGTGTGGATTCTCATGTGTGTTGTAAGGGTGCTCTTCATAGTGAATCTTTTATTACATTCAGTACACATGTATGGTCTTTCACCTTTGTGGATTTTCTGGTGATGGGCGAGTAGTGTTTTGCTAATGAAATGTTTTCCACATTCAGTACAGGAGAATGATCTCTCCCCTGTGTGGACGCGCTGGTGCCCCATTAGCGTGTCCTTACGACTGAAACTTTTCCCACACTCTGCGCAAGTAAAGCGTTTGTTTCTAGTGTGGATTTGCTGGGGTGGTGTGAGGTTTTTCTTCCTAACAAAACATTTTCCACCTTTAGTCCAAGAGAAGGGTTTTACTCCAGTGTGGATTTTGGGATGTAATTTTAGCTTATACTTACTAATTAAATTTTTCCTCCAATCATTGGAGGGGAAGGGTTGCTCTAATTTAAGTCTGCTGAGGTGCACTTTTAGATTTTTCTTCTGCTTGAAGATTTTCCCACGTTTACTGCATAGAAACGGTGGTTGGAGTGGGTGGGATTTCTGGTGCAATATTAAATGTGATTCCTTATGAAAGCTTTTACCACAGGAGTCACACAGAAAGGATTTCTTCCCTTTCCCCTCCCTCTGGTGAAGGTCAGACATCTTTTGACCACTGTTATTACTCTGGAATGGTCTCTCTGTGCTCACGGGTCTCGAGTGCTGAGGGACGACTTTGACCTCCATCTCCCATGCTGTGACTCCATCGCGTGAGTATCCTGCAGGGTCTGTCTGCCTCTTCTCTGACTCTTGCTGACTATTCCTTGTGTTGTTCCTCTCAGTCCCCTGCGAAACATTAAAAAAGGCATTCCCTGATCCTTCTTCAATAGGATGTTCTTCTCGATTCTCCTCCTTTCTGTGCTGTGTGACCTCATCACTTGCTAGGGAGATGAGGGTCTCATAATTCTCCTTCATCACGTCCCTGTAAAGCTCCTTCTGCCCTTCATCTAAAAACCCCCATTCCTCCTGGGAGAAATAGACAGCGATGTCCTCAAACTTCACCCGCACCTGCTGAGCAGAAAGCCCTGCAGCCATTCTCCTGCCCCTTCCCCAGAGCAGGATTTCCAGCCCCGACTCCCTCCCTGCACGGTCAAGGTTTTCAGACCTCCATGGTCTTTTTGGGGGGGTTGTGAGGGTGTGGGAAGCTAAGGGGTTAATTTTAAAGGGTCGGGGTGGGTTTTTTGTTTATCGACTCGGGCGCAGCCGATAAACAAAACCACGATCAGGCCCGATGCAAAAAAACCCACATGTGAATCGGAACCGGAATCCGAACCGATTCCGGTTCCGATTCACATCTCTACTCTTCACTGTATTTAAAGGGCCACCAACAGGAAGTGCTGCTGGTCCCACCTGACGATGTCTTCCTGCTTCAGCTCTATAAAAGGGATTCCTCT
The DNA here is from genome assembly GCF_901001135.1 of Rhinatrema bivittatum. Classification (NCBI taxonomy): domain Eukaryota; kingdom Metazoa; phylum Chordata; class Amphibia; order Gymnophiona; family Rhinatrematidae; genus Rhinatrema; species Rhinatrema bivittatum. The sequence goes on from NC_042616.1 coordinate 173,563,908, forward strand.
TCAGTCACTCCTGGCCTTCGGATCGGGTTCCACAGTCGTCTGTGCCTTATGACCGGTCCAGGTCCTCCATGGTCTTCTTTTGCTTTGACGGCTTCGTCTCCATTTTCCAGATGTCCTTCGTCCAGGTCTTCAGTCTTCTCAATGTTCCAGATGTTCTTCGTCCAGGTCTTCAGTTGTCTTCAGGTTCCTGATGTCCTCTGTCCCTGTCGTCAGATGTCTTCATGTTCCCGGTGCCTGATGTTCTGGTCTTCTGTTCTCTCAATGATCCTGATGTCCTCGCCTTTGTCTCTGCCTCCATGCCTTGGTTCCCAGATGTCCACCTTCCTGGTGTACCGCTGTTGTGGTCCATGACCCGGGTGGGCTGTGTAGGGCGCTTCATGGTACTAGGCCATTCTCATCTCAGCAGTGCAACCCTCTGGAAGACTTCCTGCTTCAGACTGTTGTTTTTAATCTCTGAGAATTGAATCCTGCTTCAGTCTTGTCCCGGTCTTCAGAGTCTATTGCAACCCTTCGTCCATCCATGTCAAGTTTCTGTTTGAACCTGCTCTGAGCCTGGCGTGGTCCGCATCCTGTCCCGTGGGGGGCTGTGTAAGGCGCGTCCCAGGGCAGGCCTCTTCAGGACCTTCGTCATGTCCTGGTTTCAGCTTCCACTATTCCTCCTGGAGTCCGCGTCGAGCCCAGCATGGTCCGCAACCAGTCCCGCGGGTGGACTGTGTAGGGCGCGCTGCATCTCAGTCTCGAACCAGTTCTTGACCATTGCTTCAGCCCTGGTCTACAGTGTCTCGCTTCAGTCCTTGTCTATGATGTCTTCGCTTCAGCCCTCATCTGTGATGTCTTCGCTCCAGTCCTAGTCCAAAGTCTTCTGTGTTCTAAGGACTGCATCTGCCCTTGCCCTCTGTCTGGCCTGCCGCCTATTGCCATACCCAGTGGCAGGTCCGAAAGGGCTTGGAACGGTTGGAGGACTGTTCATCGATCAACATTACGTTGTTGGTCATCCTGGGGTGTGCAGGTCTGGTAGAGGGTCAGACCTAGGACCGGCCAGGAGGCCGCGACCATCTTCTGCCCTGCACGGTGGGGCTGACACCGTCGGGAGCTGTTACTTGTGGCTGGTGCCGCCGCCGAGTTCCCTTCTGTGCAGTCGGGGAAAGCCACTGCCGTTCCACTGACATCCGCGGCTTGAAGGCCGCTTCAGAGGCCTGTCAACCTGCCTCCATGGCAGGGAGCCTCAACGTCATTCTCGGGGTCCTCGTCTGGCAGCCTGGAGGCCATCCTGAGGTCTGCCTGCTCCTCCTTGCTCCTGCGCAGTCGGGTGCCATTGTCCATGGTGCTGTAGCTCTTCAGGGCCTTCCCTTAGGTGCCGGCGCGCCTCTTCACTGTATTTAAAGGGCCACTGACAGGAAGTGCTGCTGGTCCCACCTGATGACTTCTTCCTGCTTCAGCCCTATGAAAGGGATTCCTCTTCAGTCACTCGTGGCCTTTGGATTGGGTTCCACAGTCGTCTGTGTCTTATGACCGGTCCAGGTCCTCCGTGGTCTTCTTTAGCCTTGACGGCTTCGTCTCCATGTTCCAGATGTCCTTCGTCCAGGTCTTCAGTCGTCTCCATGTTCCAGACGTCCTTCTTCCATGTCTTCAGTCGTCTCCGTGTTCCAAATGTTCTTCATCCAGGTCTTCAGTTGTCTTCAGGTTCCTGATGTCCTCTGTCCCTGTTGTCAGATGTCTTCATGTTCCTGGTGCCTGATGTTCTGGTCTTCTGTTCTCTTGATGTTCCTGATGTCCTCGCCTTCGTCTCTGCCTCCATGCCTTGGTTCCCAGATGTCCACCTTTCTGGCGTACCGCTGTCATGGTCCGTGACCTGGGTGGGTTGCGTAGGGTGCCTCATGGTACTAGGCCATCCTCATCTCCGCAGCTCAACACTCTGGAAGACTTCCTGCTTCAGTCCGTTGTTTTTAATCCTTGAGAATCGAATCCTGCTTCAGTCTTGTCTTGGTCTTCAGAGCCTATTACAACCCTGCGTCCGTCCATGTCAAATTTCTGTTTGAACCTGCTCTGAGCCTGGCGTGGTCCACGACCAGTCCCGTGGGTGGACTGTGTAGGGCGCGCTGCATTGCAGTATCGAACCAGTTCTTGACCCTTGCTTCAGCTTTCATCTACAGTGTCTCACTTCAGCCTTCGTCTATGATGTCTTCGCTTCAGCCCTCGTCTGTGATGTCTTCGCTTCAGTCCTAGTCTAATGTCTTCTGTGTTCTAAGGACTCCGTCTGCCCTCTTCCTCTGTCCGGCCTGCCGCCTATTGCCGTACCCAGCGGCAGGTCCGAAAAGGCTTGGAATGGTCGGAGGACTGTTCATCGATCAACATTGCATTGTTGGTCATCCTGGGGCATGCAGGTCTGGTAGAGGGTCAGACCTAGGACGCCTGTTCTTGCCTCAGCCTTGTCCTGCTCTTGCTACCCATGCTCGCACCAGCTCACCTCCCGCTGTGTGTCTTGGGGCTCCTCCCTGGGTTATGCGGTGGCTCAAGGGCTCACACCACCTGCTTAAGAGACGACTGCACCTCCATGCCTATAACCATAGCCGAAGGTCTCCCAGCCCTTGGTCTATAACAACTGCCGGAGGGCGCGCTCGTAACAGAATCCGAAGACCTCCAAGCCCTCGGATCGTAACAGGGGGATGTGATAGAGGTCTTTAAAATCATGCGTGGTCTAGGATGGGTAAATGTGAATCATTTATTTACTCTTTTGGATAACAGAAGGACTAGGGGGCACTCCATGAATTAGCATGTAGCACATTTAAAACTAATTGGAGACATTTCTTTATCACTCAATGCACAATTAAACTCTGGAATTTGTTGCCAGGTGATGTGGTTATGCAGTTAGTGTAGCTGGGTTTAAAAAAGGTTGGATAAATTCTTGGAGAAGTCCATTATTTATTTATTTGTTTGAAGGTTTTTATATCCTATCCCTGTCAAGTTCGGGGCTAGTTACAATGTAACATGCATAATATAATTTTAAATAATAAACACAGAATAAATAAAACCCAAAACATACATAATAAAAAGCTAAAAAAGGAGGTTAACTTAAAAATGTGACTTAAAAACATAAAACAAGCAAGGAAAGAACTAAAGAATAAGACTAATTGAATTGTGATGTCTTGCATAGGTTAGGAAAGGCTTGGAGGAAGAGATGTTTGTTTATTTATGTATTTATTTATTTATTTTATAGTGTTTGATGACTTAGAAAATAACCACTGCTATTACTGGCATCAGTGGGTTTGGGATATACTTAGTTTTTGGTTACTTGCCAGGTACTTGTACCCTGGATCGGCCACTGTTGGAAACAGGATGCTGGGCTTGATGGACCCTTGGTCTGACCCAGTATTGCAATTTCTTATGTTCTTATGTTTATTGCCTGCCTTTCTGATTCCCTATTTAAAACTAAACATGCAAACTTCTGTTTGTTGCCTGTCTTTTTGACTACCTATTTAAAACAAAATACATGAACAAACTAAATAATATACCCCCAATAGTTTACTTATCCCCAATACTTTATGTTTAAAACTTTCTCCATGCATGACCTCCTGAATTGAGGATCCAGCAAGGTGATCCTCAATTCTCAGTGCTCCCACAATCTTTGTCCCAGTGTGGACTGTTTGATGGACTCTATACCAGGGTACTATCAAGCTAGTGCAAGAGAACATTGAAGAAATCTCATCTTAGTGAGACTTTTATCACTCAAAATGATGTCAAATCTTCACTGAGGTGTACTGTGCTGCTGTTTATACATCTCACTCTGCATGTAAAACTAGCCCCAAAACCCTAAACCACCACCAGAACCTCACCTTGAGTTATTAGCTGGCACTCCTATAGTGATATAAATAGTTGAATACTGTGAAGGCCTCCCCAGAGTCTCTCTCTCTCTCTTTCTCCCTCCCCCCCCCCCCCCCCAAGCCCCAAAATACAATCTTTATCACGAATTGCATTATGGCCATTTCTGGCATATCTCACAGCTTAACACCAGTAAAAAAGATGTAGTTATTTCTGGCGTTAAAAGTGTGCATTACATTATCACACAGTGTGATAATGCCCCTCATTTTCATTAATCCTGCCTGAACCCCTCCCCAATCACACCCATTCGAAAAATTTTTATTTGCGTTACCACAACTATCGCGTGCGTCATGGCATTAATGCATGCATTATGGTATTATCGCGGGCATTAATGCCATAACACATTTTGATGAATGACTCTGTATGTTTGACAACCAAAGTGAATAGATGTGCAAAAGTAAAAAACTATATAACCTAAATGAGACATATTGAGGCAAGGAACATGAAACTGTAGGGAAATGAGAGAAATGCTGCAAATCTGAATACTAAAAATGAAGCAGTTCAATACTGAAAAAAATGAGCAATTGGGAAGAAAGTAGCAAGGATAAATGAAAGGAAACATTTCAAAATGAGCCTTTTGTGACCAGGAGGATACTCAGAAAGGAGATCCAATTTAAATCACTGAGAACAATGAAGCCTGATATTGAATATTTAATGCTGAAATAAAACAATAAGATTAAACAAAGTACATTGCAGAAAGTAACTAGTACATATAAGGTATCTGGATGGGATGTGGAAGGTCATCCAGAAGACATGGACTATAACACTTTTGAGAGACAGAGACTTAAAAATATGAGATGTAATTAAATCACATTGTTTACTTTGCCAACAGTAGGAGAAACAAATCTAGAGAATTAAGTGTTAAAAAATCATGTTTCTTCCCATGAAATGTGACTTTTAATATCAAACTATCAAACATTAAGAAATGAAAATGCACTCTAGCACTTTTATTAAGCATAGATGAGAAAAGCTGTAATATTTACAAACATGTTTAAATGTTTAATATTTGAAGATTCATCTAAACTTGAGGAATAATACTGTTTGATTTATGATATGCTTTTCTTTTGTATTTATGAAAGTGGGAAAGGTCACAGGAACTTAAAATGTTTTTGACAAGAGAAGAAATTGTAGAGAAGTCAAAGACTGGAACAACGATGGAACTATGAGTTTATAAGGGGATGGAAGGGAAGAAAAAATGTGAAAAACTGAGTTAGATGTATGAATGTGATGAAAATGTGAATGATGTGAATGATGAATGGAATGTTGAAAACTAGAAAGAAAATGAATCAGAGAAATGAAGGTGAGCAAGTAATAGTACATTTCAGATTCCTACAACTTTAACAAGGAAATACATGGCTCTGTGGCGTTATCTTATTTTACGTCATTAGTTGTTTTATATTATCTATGTTGCTATGTACCCTGCCTCAAACTTTGGAGGGCACGGGAAATAAGTAATTTTCCATAAACAAATATGGAAACACTGGTGAACTGAGAAACATCAGGAATCTTATCACTAAGGGAAAATTACCCAACTAATAATTCAACATTTTATCTTCTTAATGGCTAATTTGAATATTTTCTCACTCAATGAAGATAGATTCCATTCACCTATAGAGTGAATAAAAAGTAGAAAGGGCTCCAGTCCAGAGAACATGGAAAGGTACCTGGTTCTTATTTGGTAGGACCACTGCCCCCACCAAGCCTACCTCCATGAGAGATGCTTTCCTCTGTACATGTACTCTGGTGGCAGCTACCTATACCCCTGTCCATCCCCACCATTCTTCCTACTACCCCTCCAATTACCCTCAGCAACCTGGTAGCTTGCTTCTCCTTACCTGTTCTTGTCTCCTGGGACACTGCTAGCATACCTTTGCTCTGTGAATTCAATGATATGCCACCTGCCTACCCTGTTTAGAGTAGGCAAGTCATTTGGTGTACACTGAGTACATCTCAAATATGTGCAAATCAAAAAAGGATCATAGAGAAATGAGCAAATAGACATATGGATGAACTTGAGTTGTTCTTTTTTTTTCAGAAAAGAATGCCAAAAAATTATATCAATATTCAAAAGATTAAGGGACAATTTTCAAAGCAATTTTTCATGAGTAAAAAGGTGTTTATCTTTTTTCAAAATTCCTTCCACCCAGTGCAGGAAAATATACAAGTGCTATGGACAGTGAATGTATTTTTCCCCATGGTGAAAAGGGGCAGTACTGGAGTTGGGGAAGTTTATTATTATTACTTCCTGTGCAGAGTTTTTGGCAGAGAGCTTGCATGAACAAACTGCAGGAATTTACAGTAAGTACTCATAGTCCCCAATGGGCAAGACATTTTCAAAGGGAAACTCCATGGGGAGTTTTCCACAGCCTGTGGATACAAATACCTACGGGCTTGCAAGCTCCACAGGGGGACTGGAAGGGGACTAAAAATTTCCCTCCCCAAGTACAGGGGATACTTTTACAGGAGACACACTGAGTCTCCTCAAACAGGGTGTTAGGAATTATTAGGAGGAGAATGGCAAATAAAATGATGGATGTCATAATGCCTCTGTATCGCTCCATGGTGAGACCGCATCTTGAATACTGTGTGCAATTCTGGTCACTGCATCTCAAAAATATATCGTTGCACTGGAGAAAGTGCAGAGAAGGGCAACCAAAATGATAAGGGGCATGGAACAGCTTCCCTATGAGGAAAGGTTAAAGAAGTTAGGGCTGTTCAGTTTGGAGAAGAGTTGACTAAGGTGGGGATATGATAGAGGTCTACAAAATGATGAAAGGACTTGGTTAATGTAAATTGGTTATTTACTCTCTCAGATAATAGAAGGACTTGGGGAAACACTATGAAGTTAGCAAATAGCTCATTTTAAACAAATTGAAGAAAATTATTTTTCACTCAGCACATTGTTAAGCTCTGGAATTCATTGCCAGAGGATGTGGTTACAGCAGTTAGTGTAATTGGGTTTAAAAAGGTTTTGATAAATTCCTAGAGGAAAAATCCATACAATGCTATTAATTAATAAGCAATAGTAGCTTGAGATATATTTGATGTTTGGTTACTTGCCAGGAACTTGTGATTTGGATTGGCCTTTGTTGGAAACAGGATACTGGGCTTGATTGACCTTTGGTCTAACCGAATATGTCATATCTAATGTTCTAATTTTCTAATGATAAAGAGCTGTTCTTGTCCGTACTCTGTCAAGTCTTGCTGCAGTGACCTTTCCCCTAAATCTCTTTGGGACCAGTGTGATGTTTCTTCATTGAAGCCATCTGTTCTTAAGTTATCTTACCTACAAATCCCCATTACAACTATATTGAAATCTGGTCCCTCCAGACGCAATCAAAACATGGTCCGTGTCAGGAACCATGAACATGATTCATTAAGATGTTATCTTCTGTTATTAAATAAATTACATTCTTGAGCAGCTATTTGAATTTTGTGGACTTTGACCTTTTTCCCAATCACTATTATCAAATGTCTCCTAATGATAAAGAACACAGGACCTCAGTTACTAAGCATTTTCCCATAGACACAGAATGGGAGAAAAGCCTTAGTAAACCAGGCTCATAGAAAGTTAATAAGAGACAGGAAGAGAGGATTAGCAATATTGATCCATAGATATGTGCCATATGAAATAGAAGAAATTATAATAAATTAAAGTGACAGATTTCTAATTTTAAAGAGTCCTTTGGTTTAGTCTTGATGCAGTGTTTATACCTCATTTGTTTATGGACCATTATTTTTCTCTGGAGTTTTAGCCAAGATAGTTGACTTCGTGAATCATAATTTTATAACTGGAGGTGACTTTAACATTATGGCAGATCTCAGATATGACTCGCAGCATCTGTACAGCAGCAGAAATAAAACTGGAAGCTTAGAGATACATTTTTTGGCTAATGAATGGGACTTACAAGATGTATAGAAGGCATATAATCCAGAAGGGAGAGACCAAATATTTTCCTCACATCCAAACAAAAAATACACTAGCATCGCTTATATTCTGATCTCAAAACAATTATGTAGGCAACTGTTAACCATTATGGCTCTCCCACACAGTAAATTTGACTCAGTACACAATAAGAACACAGACCACTGAATCACATGTAAAATTATATGGCTGCAGGTTTATTGAAGACCTGATGAGGGAATCTAACCTATTACCTGCAGCTTGCTAACTGTATATATTATACTACAAATGGGAGTGGTGAACTCAGATTAATCAGCCCACCTCACACAAGCAAGACCTCAGTCCCCACGAGGGACATCTGGGGTCAATATTCAAAGGCATTCAGTCAGATAATGCACGAGTTATCCAGATAAATGCCAATGTTTTGAATATTGTGGAATTTATCCAGCTAGATTTTAGCCGGATAATGAGTTATCTGACTAAGGACTAGATTCATTAAGGCTTTTCTCCCATTTTGGGTAAATATTCAAAAGCCATTTAGTCAGATAACTCACAGGTTATCCGACAAAATGGGTTATATGGCATATTGAGCCCCTTCCGGCTAAATTTTAACTGGCTATGTTTTAGGTTAAAATTTAGTTGAATATAAAAGATGCATTTTGGGGGCATTCTGGGGAGGAGTCCAGTTATCCAGCTAAGGCCTGGATTTATCAAAATGCACTAAATATTGCATGTGATAGAAAAAGGGGTGTGTTTAAAGCTCCTGGAGAGCCAGCCTAGCTATCAGGGCCCTCCTACTTAGGGGGAAGGGAGGGAGAGAGAGAGAGAGAGCCATAATGTCCTTCACTAGATAGGTATTTATATCTCTATGGGAGGCCCACCTAGTAACTCAAGGTGAGATTAAGTTATTAGTGTAGGGGTTAGGGGCCACTTTGACATTCAAAGTGAGACATACAAACAGAACAGTGCTCTCTTGTGAAGATTTGATGTCCTTCGGAGTGAGGAAACTCACCCAAAGATGAGATTTGTGTAATGTTCTCTCAACCTAGCTTGGTGGACTCTCTACCTGGGTAACAAAACTGTGAGCCCAGCCCACTTGGCCAAAAACCCCAAACGAATATCCTCCCCTTTTTGTCATTTGCATCGCACCATGCGTTATGGTACTTTCGCACGCATTAAAAGCATTTTTTACATGTGAAAATGCCTTAATGCATGCAAAAATGCCATATAGCACTTTGATAAATGACCCCCTATATTAGCAGGTCTAAAGTTATCTGGCCTCCTGTAGCCAGATATCTTTACAATTAGCCGGCTTTATTCAAAAGAACATAGGCGGTTAAGTTAGGTTTCATTACCAAAAAAAAAAAAAAAAGCACAAATTGGGGGCCAGTAGACCTAAACCTGCCCACCACCACCACCTGAAATGCAAAATCCCTGCGAGGCTAAATTTGCCATCTCCTCCCCAAACTGGTCTGATTTTAGGGGGTAAAACTATCAGGGCCACGAGACCAATGGCAACTATTACCCCTCCCCCACCCCCATGCTCACTGTATTTTAATTGTGAGGATCACATGTCCAGTCCCCTCGGCCACCCCAAACCTTTCCCTACAACCTCTCCCCCCCCCCCCTGGTACTTTCATTAGTCTTATTGCGTCACTCGGATCGCAGGAGCGACCTCCCACGATACGAGCCGGTGCATCTGCCATTGTTAGGCTACTATGTTGGGAGCGCCCCAGGATCACGACGCTGAAGGAATTGACAAGAATGTAGAAGTTGTGATCACCTGGACATTCCATATCCAGCTGATTAAACACTCAACTCAAGAAAACTGGACATAATAAAGGAGAAAAGCACAAAAATGGCATTACAAATAGAAATATATTTATTTATTTAGACATTTTATATACCTTCGTTCCATGTATAGATCACAACGGTTTACAAGGTGACATTTATAATTATAAATTCAGCAAACAAACAATAAAAAACAAAAAAATATTGGTTGCAATGTCTGAATTTGTCGGTAGGTATTAATTTTCATCTAATGAGAGTTTCTAGGACATATGGAATTAATCTAGCATATAAGGCAAGGAATATGGGTAATTACAAATAAAATGGTAGTTTTCACATCTTAGTCTGTGGGTTGTTTGAGTCTTGCATTCTCTCGTTTGATTTTTTCCTCATGATAAAATTGTTATCTTTTGTCCTTCTTGTCTTTGTGTCTCCATATATTCTGAGTTCAGTTTTTAAGTTAAATTAGATGTGTTTATGAATAGCCATGTTTTTAATTCACTTTTACATTTCTTTCTATCTGTTAAAGTATGTAATGTCTCTAGTAGAAATGTAGCAGGCAACTATTTTATGGAAAATATGGAGAAAGAGAGAAGACCCTCAAGTACCAAAAGATGTAATCAGAGAACAAGAAAATGTTGCAGCAAGATACAGAAATTATTTCAATTGTATTGGGTGCCACTGGACGAATTAAAAAGAACTACCAAGCATGCTTTGATATGTTGCCTATACATACTTTATTAGGGGTGTGCATTCGGATTGACCGCATTAGTAAAACGCAACTCATATTTTTTTTTTACTTAAAAAATTGATTCAACATAAACGATCGGATTTCCCACATATCGAACATAGATATGTTCGATATGTGGGAAATCGCGATTGTTGAGCCAAAATAAAAATATAAACCCCCTCACCCTCCTTAATCCCCCCCCCCCCCCCCGACTTACCACAACTCCCTGGTGATGGAGCGAGGAGTGAGGACGCCATTTCTGCAATCCTTGGCGAGAAGCATGTGACGTCGGCGGCACGTCGAGTGACGCCGGCGTCACGTGATTCCCGGCTCGTTCGCGCCGGACGGCTCGTTCGGCCCAAAAAGAACTTTTGGCCAGCTTGGGGGGGTCAGGAGGATTGCAGAAATGACGTCCTCACTCCTCGCTCGATCACCAGGGAGTTGTGGTAAGTCTGGGGGGGGGATTAAGGAGGGTGAGGGGGTTTAAATTTTTTTTTTGCACATATGTACATATACCCAACTCATTGGATTTTTTTTATGTCCATATTGGCCGCAAGTGGGACCCCCTTTCGGACATAAAAAATATGAACATAAAATTTTGCTCTGCACATCCCTATACTTTATCTTATGGACTCTAGAAGGAGGCTCTCTTTGGTACAATGCACAAATTAAGAAGGGCATCAACAGTAGATTTGAAAGATTGAACTTATACCCTGGCCTATTATTCCTATGTATAAAAAATAATCCATTAGGAGACATTACCCCTTTAGTTTCAGGGTCAGGCAGCCAAGACCATGCTCTCCCACTTGCCACAATGCTTTTATTATGCAATAAACACTAAATGGGCACATAGCCTTAGTTTCAGGGTAGCCCCAACCATACAGGTGGGTATCTTTTCCACTAATATACCTGGCTGTCCGGTGGACAGAATGAAATAGAACACTATCCACTGGTGTGCTAACCCTATTGCCAATCAGAACTGACAAGGATGCTCATCACACTATCAAATATAGTAAAATGCCTAGGGCCCTGAATAAAATAACTACCTTCCCCAATAAAGAACCCCACCTGCAGTGAGAACTCAGCCTCAATACTGAGTAAGGCCCCTGGCTATAGGAAGGATCCAGGAGATGGTTACAATTGGTTAATATACAGAGGCATAAATACCACACAAATGTATTTCACAAAACTATAGAGGTATCAAATCATACTAAATTGAAGTCTAGAAACCAGGAAAGAAATAGTACACATAAATGCTGTAAAAAGAGACTCTTACAATATCAAGTGCACTTTCATATCAATTTCTTTAATCTATAATCATCAGTGTTACAGCTTTTTGTGTAGTAATTATAAATGTCCATGAATAAATATGTGCAATCATTCATTCATACGCTTTGTGCAAAAACATAAAACCTCCAAAAAGTTATCAACATATTATTCTGATACTGAAAAATTCCCACAATTATGAAGCTCAAAATGTTGTCATCAAATATTGATTTAATAGTATGTGTCATCAGCAGGTGCAAGTACACAATTCAAAATGAAATATGGCAGTCCAATGTAGGATGTTCTGTATCTGCAGAAATGTTTGCAAATATTTATTAACTACTTTAATAACTGCACCAAAAGCTGTAGGAATGATGACTGCATACAGAAATGCAAAGAAATCTACAGAAAAGTACATTTGATGTTATGAGAATCTATTTCATATGAACTTTTTCTCACCTGGTTTCTAGACTTCAATTTAGTATGTTCTGATGCCACTGTATTTTGAATTCTTGGTCATACCCTTCAATATTTGCAATGTTCCCTCTATATTTCATCATTTTGTAAATGATAGCTTTTGCAACATGCTGGACAAGTTCATTATAATTTATTTGGATGTCATCTTACATTTTTCTGAAGGCCCTGCAAAAAAATAAGCACCATATGACTTGTTCTGACTCATCTCAGACAAGATGAGCAGTTTGCAAAGATAGGAATATATGAATTTGACAAGCACATCATTGCATTTTTGGGACATATCATACCATCTGATGAACTGCCTTTAGACTCATATAAAAGCAAGACAGTAGCTTGGATATCAAGTGCTCGCAGTAATTTCTAGGACTTGATAACTTATACTGCTGCTTCATGCATCTTAAAAGAAAGAAGTCTTTTCCCTTTAGATGACAGAGGTTCAGAAGTTATTTCACTTTAATAAAACAGTTTTCATATTTGTTGTCTTGATAAATCTTGAACAGATACAATCATTAGTGTTAGAAATCAATGCCTCCAGTAATGTGGTTGGTGCTATCCTCCCTTACTGATAAACACCTCAGAATATGCTTTGCCTCTGTGCATTCTACTCTCAGAAGCTCACTACTAGGACATGGGATGACAGGATTGGGTTGTGGTCTTGGCCTCAAACCCACACCCATTCCAACTGTTCTGGAGAGGAAGGAGGAGGTTCAGCATGTGGCAGCATTTTCCTGCTGATTCTGGACTTCATGCAGCTCATGGAAGTCTGAGCCATTCAGCAAAAACATTTCTGCACTCTTCTTATAATATTACCAGGAAATGCAGGATTACTGGCACTACATGGCTCAAAGTGATCAAGAGCCATGCTGAACCAGCAGGAGCATCAAAGATGGCAAAGAATAAATTATTCAAAGGAGAAAGGGAGAGTGAGTTGCGGGCACTAGGGATGTGCATTCGTTTCATACGTTTCCTATACAAGCATGTAATATGAAACGTATGAAACATATGAAACGAATGCACATCTAATTGGCATGTAATGGGAAACGTATGAAATGAATTAAACAAATGAAATGAATGCACATCCCTAGCGGGCACTAAGGTAGTGGTGAGTGTGAACAGTGTGAGCTGGGATTAGAGTGAGCAAGAGGAGCTGGTGAGAGTGAGCAGTAGGATCTAGGGAAGGGCATGAGAGTGAGCAAGGGGACTGGAGAAGGGACAATAGTGATTAATGCGAGCTATGGAGAGGAAGAGAAGGGGAGCAAGCAAACAAGGAGAGAATGGGGAAGGATGTGAGTGAGCAGTGGGAGTTGGAGATAGGAAGGATGAACGTGAGCAGTGGGAGTGGAGGGAAGGATGAGTAAGCGTGAATAGTGGGAACTGGAGAAGGGAGGTGAGAATGAGCAAGGGGCTAGGATGGTGGCAAAAGTGAGCAGTGGGAACTGTTACATAGTAATATTGTAACATACTAATGACAGCAGTAAAAGACCAAATGGTCCAGCCAGTCCTCCAGCAAGTTTCTTATGGTAGCAAATAAATGCTACTTTGTTCAGGTTACCCCCATGTTTCTGTTAAGGCTGAAAACTGCCAATCCATGCAGGTTACCCACCAAGTCTTATGTTAAGGGTAGTAATATTTACAATCAAAACCAAGTAACTATCAAACTCATAACAACATTGCTGCTAGCAACATTTTCACAGAGTGAGCAGCCTTCTTCATATTTCAGACAATGCTGCTTGAATATGCTTTGTTTTTGGACTTGGCCATAGAAGCAGTCTTGCACTTTTTCCCTAATGTCTGCAAATCAATATCCCAGACTATAAAAGTTGGGGCCCAGTGTTGGCTGTCATCTGGAACCAATTCCCATTCCCCCCTCCCCCACTACCAAATATAGTCACTTCTTTAGGCTGTAAAATATAAGCTACTCACAAAACTAACCTAGTAGTAATGATCAAATTGCATACACTGTTTCACAGAGACCTAAAAAAATTGCACGACAACAACTGAAATGCTGCAGGAAAATATTATCATCATTAAGTCTCTGCCAAAATGTTTTTTGTACGATTTATATGCAAATAAAATCCGTTCTTTCAAAGTTCAAAACTTTCAAAGTTCAAATATTTTCAAAAAACAGATAGCTTATTAATCAAGATGAGAGAACATATTTTTGTCCAGTCATCGGATGCTGCAGAGCATTTCAAGAGTTACGGTATTAGATTCTCTGCATCAGGGATGCTTGCCACCATCTTGGAAAAGATTCCTCCTTCTGCAATGAAAGCACACCACAAATTTCAAACATGATTGATGACAAAAAGAACCAATGGGGTTAGAGAAGCTGTGATGATGAATATACTGAATTATCCAATGTCACACCACTCTACAGCCTCATTCAAACCATTAGTCATTACTGAATCAAGTTTAAAACTCCACATTTGATCTTTGAAAGATAGCTTTTTAACCGATCACCACCACGGTCATTAGTGGGTACATGATCAATGACAGTCCATTTAATTTCCTGAATTGTATGTTGTGCTGAAATAAAATGGGAAACCATCAGAGCAGACATTGTACCCTGTGTTCAAACAATTTCTATATTCAATCAATCTAATCTTCGCTCTGCAGATAATGCGGCCAACATATGGCAAGCCACAAGGGCACATGATCAAGTATACAACAAACAAGATTGACAATCAGTATTGTGTTTCCTTTTTATAGTGGTATCAGATGAAGACAGAATTCCAAACCAGTCATAGATTAGATTGATTGAACCTTGAATTCTGGTCACCGCATCTCAAAAAAGATATAGCGGCAATGGAGAAAGTACAGAGAAGGGCGACCAAAATGATAAAGGGAATGGAACAGCTCCCCTATGAGGAAAGACTAAAGAGGTTAGGACTCTTCAGCTTGGAGAAGAGACGGCTGAGGGGAGATATGATAGAGGTGTTTAAAATCATGAGAGGTCTAGAATGGGTTAATGTGAATCAGTTATTTACTCTTTCAGATAATAGAAAGACTAGGGGGCACTCCATGAAGTTAGCATGTGGCACATTTAAAACTAATTGGAGAAAGTTCTTTTTCACTCAATGCACAATTAAGTTCTGGAATTTGTTGCCAGAGGATGTGGTTAGTGCAGTTAGTGTAGCTGTGTTTATAAAAGGATTGGTTAAGTTCTTGGAGTAGAAGTCCATTAACGGCTATTAATTAAGTTGACTTAAATAGCCACTGCTATTAATTGCATCAGTAGCATGGGATAGACTTTGAGGTAGATCTTAAAAAAGTACGCGCGTGTGTACTTTTGTTCACGCAACCGGCGCAAACAAAAGTACGCCGGATTTTATAAGATACGTGCGTAGTCGCGCGTATCTTATAAAATCCGGGGTCGGCGCGTGCAAGGCTGCACAAAATTGGCAGCCTGTGCTTGCCGAGCCGCGCAGCCTGCCTCCGCTCCCTCCAAGGCCGCGCCGAAATCAGAGCAGCCTCGGAGGGAACTTTCCTTCCACATCCCCCCACCTTCCCCTCCCTTCCCCTCCCTTCCCCTATCTAACCCATCCCCCAGCCCTACCTAAATCCCCCACCCTACCTTTGTTGTGCAAGTTATGCCTGCTTGAGGCAGGCATAACCTGCGCACGCCGCCTCGGCATCCCCCGGCACAGGCCGCAGTGCCGGGGGACTCGGGACCGCCCCCCTGGCCCACCCCCGAACCATTGCCATGCCCTCCGATCTGCCCCGGACCGCCCCCTGACCCCAGACATGTCCCCAGACACACCCCCGGCCTGCCGACAAAATCTACCTCTTAGTTTTTGGGTACTTGCCAGCTTCTTATGGCCTGGATTGGCCACTGTTGGAAACAGGATGCTGGGCTTGATGGACCCTTGGTCTGACCTAGTATGGCATGTTCTTATGTTATGCTAACATGGAAGTTCTTTGAACACAGGTAAAATGTCAGCTCTGTTGGTGCGAGAGCAGTAGCTAAAAATGCCGAAGAGTCCCTGAGGCAGCAGCACGCGAAACGTGACATCACATCAGACTCTGGTCTCTGGATTTTTAATCAATAAGGGGAAGTACTACTTTTGCATTTTACAAGTAAAATATGTCTCTATATAGACACAAAAAAGACGTTATGGACCAATGATTAAAAGTGACCTCGAGCGGTGAAAACACAAGTAAAAAGTTAAGCTTGTAAACTGCGAGGTGGTATGAAGGTCCAAAGTGCACACTGTAAAACTATGCATAAAAGATAAAAAAACAAAAAATATTAATGTAAGGTATGAAGATGATTTTTTTGATACAATGAAAAGATAAGATTCCGATACAACATGTTTTTCACTTAACATTCGGTTTGTTGATCGCTGGACAATTTAATATATAATATTGGCACTTCATTTAACACCATTCTTTCTTCAGAATAGGCTCCATTTACCATTGCACGCTGTCAGTTGTCAGTCAAACAGTTGTAATCCTCTCCACCACTTTGGTGCCTATACCCAAGCCTCTCATTTTATTCCTGAGCCTCATATGTAGGATTGTATCAAAAGCTTTGCTGAAATCTAATTAAATTACATTTAGCACTCTTCCTTGATCCAGCTCTCTAATCATCTAATCAAAAAATTCAACTAGATTTGTCTAAAAGGCCCTTCCCCTGGTGAGAGCCTGTTACCTCAGGTCCATCAACCCACTGGATCTTAGACAGTTCACTATTCTTCCCTTCAGCAGAGTCTCCCTTCATTTTTCTGCCACTGAGGTGAGGCTAACTGGCCTGTAGTTTCCCGCTTCCTCTCTGCTACCACCCTTGTGGTACCACCCGCTCTTCTCCAGTCTTGCGGCTCCACTCCCATTTCCACAGATCTATTGAACAGGTCTTTCAGCAGTCCCACCACTACATTTCTTTTTTTTTTTTTTTACACTTTATAATTACTGAATTATATATTTTGAAGAAAGCATCAAACTTTAAAAGTATAAAATAGACAGCTTTAAAATATTGGAATAATGAGATACATTGCAGCCTTTAAAAAACACAGTACTATTTTATTGCAAAAACTAAGAAATAGAGAAGTCTCACTGTGGGTTTGGTGACCTGAAGGCTTTGGATAAGTTCTCCATGGCCACGACCAGTAAGCCCGCCAGAGCAGTCATTTTGTTCATAAATTTAGCGCTATCATGCTGCATTTGTTTGAGGACCGAGTGGACTGCTGTCCACCCCTTGACAAAAGCAGTGTTGTGACCATGCTGCCGTTTGATCAGGTTATAACACTGCTGTTGCCCAGCTCACTCAGGCAGATAATGGGAATGCCAACCACTTTCTCCTGCTGCTGTACATGAGCCCCTGTAGTCTCCACCGGCTGTGTTTCAGGACTCCAGCAGGGCTCCTGTAGGGTTATTGTCCATTCTTCCTTGGGCTGGGTCTCCACAACCAGTTCATTCTCAGTGGGAGGGTGCTCATCTGAAATGTCTGGGAACATGAATTCCAGCATGAAAGGAGAGTCTGAATCTCCTTCCACGCTGTCTTCCATATTCTGAGTGGTCACATTGTTCACTGGTGCAGCTGCAGGAATGGATAACACAGTCAATAATTAGTTATGTTGATCACCCAAGCACCAGATAAAGAAATAAACAATGCAAACACGTAGTCAGTTTGAAAATCATACCTTCTGGTCACCCTGATCACACCCGTTGGGTGCAGACACTTCATCCACCACATCTGGGTGCAGAGTTGATAGGATCATCTCCTCCAGGGGAGTCAATATCAGAGCACAAGCAGGTCCACCACCTGTCCGTTTTCATGAAGCTGAAATTTTGTCTGCCTTCTCTTTCACCTCCCTGCAGGTGTCATGCCAGTGGTACTGAATCTGCTTAACATCCTGTACCTTTGTCCCCCCTGGAGACTGACCTCTCAGAGATCCACACCCAGATTTGCTTCCTTCTTGATACAGAAGAATTGGATTTGAAGCTTGCCTTGTAAGTCTCACAGACACTCTGGCATAACTACTCCTTCTCCACATCAGAGAAGCGCACATCACATATACGCTTCTGTGGTGGTTGGAGATCACTGGGGCCTGCCAGCACTTCCTGCACAATTGCCTATCTGTTGTCCTGAGGAAACATTTGTTTTCTTCCATTGACCTGTCCATCCACATGGCCATCAGCATTTGACCATTGTTCTCCATTTTGCTTGCTTGCTGCTAAAACAGAGACAGGAAAGAAAAGTACACGTGTTATTGGCAATTTCAAGAAGAGAAATGATACATGAGAAAACAGATAAGACATATAGGAATAAAAGACTACAGAGAGAGAAAGGCCTCCCAGAGAGCATGGACAGATAGAAAAACAGACTATCATAGGAAGGACAAAGACACAAGCCTCCCAGAGAGCATGGACATAGGAGAGAAAGGCTTCCCAGAGAGCATGTACAAAGAGAAAAACAGACTATCATAGGAAGGACAAAGAAACAGGCCACCCAGAGAGCATGGATAGATATGTAAAAGGGACTCAAAGGAACATAAAATGTGCAATCATTGGAAAGGCAGACTTTAATTGCTCCAAACTCCAAACCTTCAGCATACAAGAATTGGGCATCCTTTAAGAAAAAGGCTTGTTTACAGATGTCCTTTAACAAGTATTCTACTGACGTACAAGAGTAGGGCATCACTAAAGTGATTTTCAGGGGCCAGAATGCAAAGACGATAAAAAATTGGATAAGAATGTCAATGTCTGGAGGCGGACTGTCCACCATTCATAGCTTTAAATGCACATCCTGGAATCGGAACATCCTTGCATCCCGGCCCCCTGATATCGATTTAGCGACATCCAATTCTTAGACGTCAGTTCTTCAAGGTGTTATACACATTCAATCATGAGATGTGATTGGTAGAATGAACACAAACTGGGTCTTTTTTATGGATGTTCATTTCCTGGATGTCCATTTTAAGCAGTGAATGTTGGGCAGATAGACACTCAGGAATCAGATGTCGATAAAAAAGATCCCATTTGTTGACACTTTCAAGGTCGTCTATTTACTCTTCACACCGACAAAAGTAAAATACAGCATGAAAAAAAACATTTAAATAAACAGAAAGGAACCACATCTTAGCTTAAAATGCACATCCAAGAATCGGAATGTCCATAGGGATGTATTACCGATTGACGTCTGATAATGGCGTGGATAACTCATTAAAGGTTTGGTGTTCGAGACTTGGGCATCGCTAAAACGGTTTCCAGGGACCGGAATATAAAGGCACTGAAAAAGGTTAGATAAGAATGTATGATGGACAGGTGGCTCCCGGCACTTAAAAAACACTCTTATCTACTTTTTTCAGTATCCTTGATTCCTGGACTCCTGATATCGATTTAGTGACGCCCAATTCTTGGATGACGGTCCTTCAAAGTGTTATACACACTCAATCATCAGACGTTGATCGGTAGAATGAACACAAACAGGATCTTTTTTATGGATGTCTGATTCCTGGATGTCTTTTTTAAGCAGTGAATGGTGGGCAGACGGACACTCAGGAATCCGACGTCGATAAAATAAGACCCCCTTTGTAGACACTTTCAAGGACATCCATTTACTCCTCCACATGGACAAAAGTAAAATACAGCATGAAAAAAACATTTAAATAAGCAGAAAGCAACCACCTCTTACCTTTAGAAAATGAAGAAAATGAAGAAATTAAAGCTGAAATCGTGTGAATTCAAGGGACCAGTTCACACCAGTCTGTAGCCAGTACATGTCCAATTGAACTCAGCATAAAAGGAAAGTTTGCCTTGCAGCAGTGATTTATATACCCTGAATATAGGATTATGATGCGCATGCTGACGATACAGTGGGGGAGCAGAGCCGGTTTTAAATATTGCTTTTTTAATTAAAATATCATTATTTTTGTAAAAGAAATAATTGTATTAATATATTACAGTTGACAAAAACCTTTTTGATGGTATACGCAGACTGATCGAACTTGCGATGCAATATTGGAAGTCCAGTGCAATAAAATGTATGGCGCTACTCACGTTCCGTTTTGAACTACACGCGCCTTTTTTGCATCCTTTTCACTTCTGATTCATTTAAATATTGCATGCACGTTATCGACGAGAAATTGCTCATGCATTAAAACCGCATGCGTTCCTAATGAACGTATTTTCTTTGCGCGTCTTTTATTGCATTGGCCCCAAGAAGTTTATCCTACTTGTGGCAAAGACGTCAGGCACACTAACCTATAAAACTTATAGAGCCGTTTCTGATCACAGTGTGGGAAGACAAACTGATTCAGCAGCAGTACCTAGAGGTGAAGGGCTATCTGCTGAGTTATGTTTACACTACACTTTATCTGACAAACTGAAAGCTAAGTGGAAATTAGAGAACATTCTCTCTTCTGACAGTAAAGTGGAGAAACATCAAAGGCTACACTTTCAGCTCACCCTCTCCCTCAGTGAGGGCAAAAAGACTATAAATCATAAAGCTCACTGACCTGTGATTGAGATGCTCTTTTTTAGCTGCAAGAGACAAGTAGTAGTGTATAAATGTTAATGTTGCAAGTGAGAGTGCTAGAATAAGATAATGTTGCACCTAAATCTGAACTCAGCACCTTTGCTTGTTCTTGTTTGCCCTGTAAAGAGTTTGATGGATGCAGAGGAAAAGAGAGATTATGCATGTGAGGTCATTACAAACTAGGACACATTTTGTTTTGCATGAGGAGAGATTGGGAATACTTTGGGGATCATATTATATGACATTATATCAGCAGTAACAAAGGCTGCATGTTGCTGCCAGATATGGCCAGTCCTTTGTTCTTCACGAGCGAATGCAGGAGCAGCCAAGATCTCCTGAGGCTCTTTATGCATTTTGGTGAAGATTGCCTGTTATATAATGATTTTTTTCTCTTTCAGCAAATCAACGATCCTGGATTCAGAGAAGATGCATGGATCTCATGCATCTAACGAAATGGAATCTGCCCTTTAAAGCTCATACCTCAATAAATTGGTTAGTCTATAAGATGTCACTCTCCTCTTCTCATTTTTGCTGCATCAGACTAACACGGTTATCCCGGTGATAATTTTCACATAGTTTTCACTATGCCAAAACGTGTTGACAATACATCACTCATCCTTCAATTATCTAAGTTTTGTGACTGAGATGTTGATATGTGAAGAGGTGAGCGAAGGATAGAGAGGCTTGTGAGAGAATGAAAAGGTGCATTCTAGAAGGGGTGGGCATTCATTTGCAATGAAATAGGAAATACTGAGGACATTTCCTATTTCTTTGCAGTTTGGGAATTTAAAAAACAATGATAGCAAAAAACACAAAAAAAACCCCTCAGAACTTACCCCAATCCTTCCCCTTTATTACAAGATAGAGACCACCCCACCAGATGTCCTCACTTGCCCACTCTCCTGACCCCCTCCAAGACTCACTAAAAGCACCTGGTGGTCTAGCAGGGGGCCTGGGAGTGACCTCCCGCTCACAGGCTGATGGCTACCATTAGTCAAAATGGTGCTGGCTGCCCTTTGCCCCTACCATGTGACAGGGGCTACCATATCTCTCCAGTTCTGGCTAGTCTGCATTGGTTACCTATTAGTTGGCGGGTAAAGTTCAAAACACTGATGTGGGTCTTTAAGGCACAACATGGACGTGCCCCTCCTTGTCTGATTTCAACAATCCAGAAGTATCAACCAGTTCGCTGTCTCCAGCTCTCCTCACAACATCTGTTTGACATTCCTCCATTCAGTCAGGAATGACTGACAAGCTAGGAATTGCATTTTTAACATTGCAGACCCTATCCTATGGAATAATCTCCCCGTGGAACTAAGAGCTGAAGTGGATTTGCTTTACTTCAGAATGCTTCTTAAATCCCACTTTTTTGACTTGGCATTCATCAATGGTCCAACTTAGTTTATGGCCTGGAACCTTTGCCTACTGGGTCCCTATTTTGCATAAAGCATGATGTACTCATAAGAACATAAGATATGCTATATTGGGTCAGACCAAGGATCCATCAAGCCCAGTATCCTGTTTCCTACAGTGGCCAGTCCGTCACAAGTACCTGGCAAGTACCCAAACATTATATACATATATATATATATATATATTTTTTTTTTTTTTTTTAAATATTTATTTTCATTTTCTGCTTTTTGGCACTCTAAAGCAGATTACATTCAGGTACTGTAGGTATTTCCCTATCCCCAGAGGGCTACATCAGAAGCCCTCTGGGGATAAGTAATATAAGTAGTTGGCCTTGAC
Source organism: Rhinatrema bivittatum (assembly GCF_901001135.1). Taxonomy (NCBI): domain Eukaryota; kingdom Metazoa; phylum Chordata; class Amphibia; order Gymnophiona; family Rhinatrematidae; genus Rhinatrema; species Rhinatrema bivittatum. Next base: position 173,586,177 of record NC_042616.1, read on the forward strand.
ATTATAAGTAGTTGGCCTTGACATTGGTTTGTGTAATTAATGATAAGGCATGCTTTGTTTTAATCTGTTGAGAATGGAGGATTGGTGGACGATAAGGTTTTTCCAAATAAACAAATAGATAAATAAAGGGTGGTCAGCAACATTTTGACTAATGGCAGCTGCCGGCCAGGGAGTGGGAAGTCACTCCCGGGGCCCCTCGTAGAACAAGGTGCTTTTGGTGAGTCCTGGGGAGGGTCAGCTGGTGAGGGGTTCTCTTTCTAGTAATAAATGGGAAGGGTTATGGCGGGTTCTGGGTTTAAAATAAATGAAATGGGGAAATGGAAAAAAAAAATCATCCAAGGGTAGAACCAAAATGGCTCATCCCTGGGCCGAAAACATAAACTAAACAAAATCCCTGTATTCCAGCATTTCATCATATTCAGGATTCAGCAACATAAGACATCACAGCTTATATTCAGCAATATAAATGAGTTTGTAGGCAGCAACCCAACAACACAATTATCTTCATTAGCAGACATGTATTGGGTATCAGGGAGACACCACAATACACTAATCCTGCAAATAGGAAGTTGGAAGGAGAAGGTGCTATGTGTTTTATATTAAAATGTTGTATTTTATCATTTGTTGTATATTCTGTTTGATAGTTCTAGTGCATTTTTTAACTTCATGTTTTTATGTTATATGATATATATTTTTGTATTGGGGTTGGTCTTAATTATACTTGTGTTAGTGTTATTTAATTTATTGTAAACCATTTTGATGGTTTAAAGTGATCACAAGCTACTATTGCTTATTAATTGCTAGGGATGTGAATTGTTTTTGAACGATTAAAATTATCGTCAGATAATTTTAAAATCGTTCTAAATCGTTAGAGTGCACGATACAATACAAATGCCCCCTATTTATCGTCAGGGGCATTTGTATTGTATCATTAAATAGGGCACGGGAATTATTTGGGGGAGGGCGGGAAAACCGGCACACCAAAACAACCCCTAAACCCACCCCGACCCTTTAAAACCAATTCCTTACCCTCCCCCACCCTCCCGAACCCCCCCAAAATGTTGTTACCTGGTGGTCCAGTGGTGGGGGGGGGGGTCCCGGCGTGATATCCCGCTCTCGGGCCATCGGCGCCATTTTGGCTGCCACTAATTAAAATGGCGCCGATGGCCCGATAAAAAAAAACACCACCCAGCCCTTTAAATCGACCCCCCTTAGCCTCCCCACCCTCCCGACCCTTTTTTTTTAGGGAGGCCTGCGCCGCTAAAAAAAAACCAAACCACCCGACCCTTTAAATCGACCCCCCCCTCCCGACCCCCAAAAACCTTTTAAAATTACCTGGTGGTCCAGGGGGGCCTCAGGGGCCTCGGGGAGAGATCCAGGGGGGCCTCGGGGTGAGAGGAGAGATCCAGGGGGGCCTCGGGGAAAGATTTCCCGTTCCCAGGCATCAGCTGTTCTAAAAAAAAATGTCGCCGATGCCCCTTTGGCCTTATCATGTGACAGGGTATCCGTGTCATTGGCCGGCCCCTGTCACATGGTAGGAGCACTGGATGGCCGGCGCCATCTTTAAAGATGGCCGGCCCTATAGGGTAAAGATGGTGCCATCTTTACCCTATAGGGCCGGCGCCATCTTTAAAGATCTTTAAAGATCAGCCCTATAGGGCTGATGAGTAAAGATGGCCGGCCCTATAGGGTAAAGATGGTGCCATCTTTACCCTTTAGGGCCGGCGCCATCTTTAAAGATGGCGCCGGCCATCCACTGCTCCTACCATGTGACAGGGGCCGGCCAATGGCACGGATACCCTGTCACATGGTAAGGGCAAAGGGGCATCAGCGCCATTTTTTTTTAGAACAGCTGATGCCTGGGAATGGGAAATCTTTCCCCGAGGCCCCCCTGGATCTCTCCTCTCACCCCGAGGCCCCCCTGGATCTCTCCCCAAGGCCCCCCGAGGCCCCCCTGGACCACCAGATAATTTTAAAAGGTTTTGGGGGTTCGGGAGGGGGGGTCGATTTAAAGGGTCGGGTGGGTGTTTTTTTTTTAGCGGCGTGGGCCTCCCTAAAAAAAAAATTAGCGATGTGAATTGGAGTCGGAAACAATTCCAATTCACATATCTTATCGATCAGATTTCCCCCCCCCAGCCGAATCTGATCGTTAAGACGATCTGGCACACGATTCACATCTCTATTAATTACCGTCATAGCAGTTTATGGATTTATCCTCTAGCAACTTATCCAAACATTTTTTAAACCCAGTTACACTAACTGCCATAACCACATCATCTAGCAATGAATCCCAGAGCTTAACGATGCACTGAGTGAAAAATAATTTTCATTGATTTTTTTTTAAATGAGCTACTTGCTAACTTCATGGAGTGTCCCCTGGTCCTTCTATTATCTAAGAGAGTAAACAACCAATTTACATTAACCTTTTCAAGACCTTTCATGATTTTGTAGACTTCTATCATATCCCCCCTCAGTCATCTCTTCTCAAAACTGAACAGCCCTAACTTCTTTAGCCTTTCCTCATAGGGCAAGGCGAGTCACTCCGGGGCAGCGCAACAGGAAACTGGGAGTCTAACCCGTTGCAAGGCAAACACTGGATGGCCGCGGCCGGCTTATCAAGGCCGCGGCGTCAGAAGTCAGAAGTTGGGCGGAATCACCAGTGGCGGGAAACAGCCTAGAAAAGCGCCCAAGTGGCGCGTGCGCTAGTCTAGGAGCCGGGCGTCCACGGGAGGGCTCACAGAGGCGCAGCCCCAGCGGGGACGCCGCCAACCAGGCTGCAGACCCGACCTCTGGAAGGGCCTGGCCGCGGTGGTCCAGTGCTTCGTCGCTCCGTTCCTGCTACAGTACCTGCTTAGTTTCTGCCTGCCTGATACAGTCCCTGCTGGTTCCTGCTCACTTGCTACAGTACCTGCTAGTTCATGCTTGCTTGCTACAGTACCTGCTGGTTCCTGCTTGCTTGCTACCATACCTGCTGGTTCGTGCCTGCCTGCTCAGTACCGGTTTGGTTCCTGCCAGCTTGCTACAATACCCAATTGGCCCCAGACCACTTGCAACAGTTCTTGCCAGGTTCCAGTACCTGAATCCTGCTACAGCACCTGCCTGGTCCCAGTACCCGGTGCCTGCTGCTGTTACTGCCTGGTTCCAGTACCCAAATCCTGCCACAGTTCCTGCCTGGTTCCAGTACCCGAGTCTCGCTACAGTTCTTGTCTGGTTCCAGAACCCGAACCCAGATACAGTATTGCTTCTGTCTTAGTCTGGTTCCAGTTACTTGTCCTGATCCACAACCTGCCTAAGTCCCAGTGGCCGGGCCCTACGGGCTCCTCCCGGGGGGGCTTCGGCTTCCAAGGGTGAAACCACCTAAGTCCCAGTGGTTGGGCTCCTCCCGGGGGAGGACCCCGCTGGACCACCAGGGGCTTTTGGCAAGTCTTGGGGGACCCTCATGACCCCCACAAGACTTGCCAAAAGTCCAGCGGGGGTCCGGGAGTGACCACCTGCACTCGGACCGTCAGCTGCCAGTATTCAAAATGGCGCCAATAGCCTTTGTCCTTACTATGTCATAGAGGCTACTGGTGCCATTGGTCAGCCCCTGTCACATGGTAGGAGCACAAGATGGCGCCGGCCATCCAGTGCTCCTACCATGTGACAGGGTCTGGCCAATGGCACGGATACCCTGTCACATGGTAAGGGCAAAGGGCCATTGGCGCCATTTTGATTAGTGGCAGCCGACGGCCCGTGAGTGGGAGGATGGCCCGGAGCGGGAGATCACTCCCGGGACCCCCACTGGACCACCAGGTACCTGTAAAAGGTTTTTTGGGGGGGGTCGGGAGGGTGGGGGAAGCTAAGGGGTTCGTTTTAAAGGGTTGGGGTGGGTTTTTTGTTTATCGGCTCGGGCGCAGCCGATAAACAAAACTGCGATTGGGCCCGATGCAAAAAAACCCACATGTGAATCGGAACCGGAATCCAAACCGATTCCGGTTCCGATTCACATCTCTAGATAGCTCGCAGGCAGTCTTCCTGCCAGGTGAGTTCAGAAGCTAAAGTCCGAAATTCAATTGTGTAGTCGAATAGACTTCTTTGACCTTGATGAAGGTGTAACAAACTAGTGCTTGCCACAGCGTACCACCCAGGATCATCAAAGGTCCGTCAAAACACGGCCACTAATCGAGATAGTTCCCTCAGAAAGGAGTCCAATCACTTCGAGACGAGACAAGATAAATGTGACCTTGGTTAATTCATCTTGGAAGACAGAGGGCTGCAGAGCGAACTGCATATAGCATTGGTTGATGAACCCTCTGCAGAGCTTGGAGTCACCATTGAAATGCGGTGGAGCTGGTAGGACCAACAAGGCTCTAGGAGTGGAAGGAGATGGCTGTGGATGAGAAGGAGCCAGTACTGGAACCGGGTTGTTGGTTAGGGCATCAAGCCGGGCATGGAGACACTCAATGGAGGAGGCCAATGCCTCAAGAAGACTGCTGCTGTTCTTGTACTTTGGATGCCAGGCCAGGAATGGCCTGGAGGGCACGTGGCTCCGCCGAGTCCATGGCCTTTGCAACCTGTTACGCTGGAGGTGGACCCTTGGGGCAAGGTGGGGTTGACACAAACCGTAGGTAGGGACCTATGGGTCCCCACCATCGGCAGGTGGAGTGGGCTGATGAATGGAAGACAGCTGGCGTTCCCTGCAGATTGAGCCTTTGGGTACTAGGGCCGGCTGGACTTAGGTAGGCCTCTATATGTCGTCGCCGATGGAGTGATCAAGGTCAGCCCAGAGACAGCAGTAGGGAGATGATGCAGTCTAGTACTGGACGAGGTAATGTCCCAGAGACCTGGGCGCCAAAGGAACGAAGACAGACAGGAGGTGCCCGAGCAAGAGCAGACCAAAGCCTGAATAGGCAAAGTCCAGGACATAGGCTGAAGAGATGTCATAAGGCAAGCTTGAGTCAGGGTTGGCAGCAATCTAGAGTAGTAGCAAACTAGGCTGAAGTCTGAACGCGGAGATAGTCAAACTAGTCAGGCAATGCAGAGGTTTGGGTCTGGAGAGAGGCAATGGAGTAGTCAGGTGATGCAGAGGTCTGGGTCTGGAGAGAGGCAACGGAGTAATCAAGCAATGCAGAGGTCTGGGTCTGGAGAGAGTCAACAGCGTGGTCAGGCAAAGCAGAGGTCCGGGCTTTGAGAGAATCAACAACGTGGTCAGGCAAAGCAGAGGTCCGAGCATGGACAGAGTCAATGGCGTGGTCAGGCAAAGCAGAGTCAAAGTCTGTGTAGGCAATCCGAGGAAGGGTGAAGAGCAGGAACGTAGGAGCAAAGGAATCAGGAACCAGGATCAATGAGGAACAGGAACACAGGAACAAGACAAATCTCTCAGGAGGCAACGAGTACTCAACCAGCGAGGAGACCTGTTGCAAAGACAAAGCTAGGTAGTGGAGCCCAGGCTTATGTACCAGTGCTCTGCTGATGTCATCATCTGGAGCCACGGCTCGGTTTTCACCGCGGGCCCTACTAAAGTTTCAGTGAGCACGCGCCTAGGGAGGGGCGTGGCTCAGAGTAGCAGCGTCTCTTTGCGGGCCACGCAGAAAGATCCGATGTGGAGCACTGGAGGTGGTAGCTGGACTGGGAACACCAGGGTCTGTAGCTGATCCGGAGCCACCAGGGGTGGCCCAAGATCGGAGCTGGTTGGTCTACTGCCGCCAGGGACGAGGAATCAGGCACTGGAGTTACTGCAGAGAGGTGAGGGGGCCGTTCTGTGGGTCTGCCACTGACGGCACGTGTAACAGCTGGGACATGCGCACAGAAGTCAAGTTGGCACATGTGATGTAGATTGTAAAAGGTGCCCACATACACGTGTATCTCCAGATACATTCACACGTTTTTTTTTACAGAAAAGGGGTGGGGAATGGGTGTTCCAGGATTTATGAATGAAACCAGCTCATAACTACTTATGCGCATAAGGCAGACTAAGAGAGAATTTGAAATTAAGTTGGCCACAGAGGCAAAAACACATAATGAAAACTTTTAAAAATATATCCAAAACAAGAAACCTGTGAGGGAGTCAGTTGGACCATTAGATGACCATGGGGTTAAAGGGGCTATTAGGGAAGATAAGGCCATTGCAGAAAGACTAAATGAATTCTCTGCTTCTGTATTTACTAATGAGGATGTAGGGGAGATACCGGTTCCAGAGATGGTTTTCAAGGGTGATGATTCAGATGAATTGAACCAAATCACTGTAAACCTGGATGATGTAGTAGGTCAGATTGACAAGCTAAAGAGTAGTAAATCACCTAGACCGGAACAGTATGTATCTCAGGGTTCTGAAGGAACTAAAAAATGAAATTTTAGATCTATTAGTTAAAATTTGTAACCTATCATTAAAATTATCCATTGTACCTGAAGAATGGAGGGTGGCCAATGTAACCCCAATATTTAAAAAGGGCTCCAGAAGTGATCCAGGAAACTGTAGATCAGTGAGCCTGAATTCAGTGCCAGGAAAAATAGTGGAAACTATTAGAGATGTCAATCGGAACCGGAATCGGTTCGGTTCCGGTTCCGATTCAAATCATGCATTTTTTTTCGTCCGGCCCGATCGGTTTTTTTTTTATTGGCTGTGCCTGATCCGATAAACAAAAAACCCACCTCGACCCTTTAAAACCACTTCCTTAGCCTCCACCACCCTCCCGACCCCCCCCCCCAAAAAATGTTTTAAAACTACCTGGTGGTCCAGCGGGGGTCCCGGGAGCGTTCTCTCGCACTCGGGCTGTCGGCCGACAAACAAAAAACCCACCCGACCTTTTAAAACCGCTCCCTTAGCCTCCACCACCCTCCCGACCCCCCCCCAAAACGTTTTAAAATTATCTGGTGGTCCAGCGGGGGTCCCGGGAGCGTTCTCTCGCACTCGGGCTGTCGGCCGATAAACAAAAAACCCACCCGACCCTTTAAAACCGCTCCCTTAGCCTCCACCACCCTCCCAACCCCCCAAAAACGTTTTAAAATTACCTGGTGGTCCAGTGGGCCTCGGGAGTGATCTCCCGCTCTCGGGCCGTCGGCTGCCACTAATAAAAATGGCACCGATGGCCCTTTGCCCTTACCATGAGACAGGGTAACCGTGCCATTGGCCGGCCCCTGTCACATGGTAGGAGCACTGGACGGCCGGCGCCATCTTTAAAAATGGTGCGGGCCATCCAGTGCTCCTACCATGTGACAGGGGCCGGCCAATGGCACGGTTACCCTGTCACATGGTAAGGGCAAAGTGCCATCGGCACCATTTTTATTAGTGGCAGCCAACGGCCCGAGAGCGGGAGATCACTCCCGGGGCCCACTGGACCACCAGGTAATTTTAAAACATTTTTTTTGGGGGGTCGGGAGGTTGGTAGAGGCTAAGGGAGCGGTTTTCAAGGGTTGGGGTTGGTTTTTTGTTTATCGGCCGACAGCCCGAGCGCGAGAGATTGCTCCCGGGACCCCCGCTGGACCACCAGGTAATTTTAAAACGTTTTGGGGGGGGGGGGTCAGGAGGGTGGTGGAGGCTAAGGGAGCGGTTTTAAAGGGTCGGGGTGGGTTTTTAGGTTGTGTCCTAACTCCCGTTAGTGTGCACTAACCCGATTAACGATTTTTTCACGATAAATCGTTGGAATTTCTATTGTATCGCACTCTTTAACAATTAATGATGATTTAAAAAATATCTGATGATATTTTAAATCGTCATAAAACGATTCACATCCCTAGAAACTATTCTAAAGATCAAAATCACAATGCATATTGAAAGACATGGTTTAATGTAACACAGTCACCATGGATTTACCCAACGGAAGTCTTGCCTAACAAATCTGCTTCATTTATTTCAAGGAGTTAATAAACTCGTGGATAAAGGTGAGCCACTAAATGTAGTATATTTCGATTTTCAGAAGGCGTTTGACAAAATCCATCATGAGAGGCTTCTAAGGAAACTAAAAAGTCATGGGATAGGAGACGGTGTCCTTTCATGGATTATAAACTGGTTGAAAGACAGAAAACAGAGAGTAGGATTAAATGGTCAATTTTCTCAGTGGAAAACTATAAACAGTGGAGTGCCTCAGGTATCTGTACTTGGACCGGTGCTTTTCAATATATTTATAAATGATCTCAAAAGGAAGATGACGAGTGAAGTAATCAAATTTGCAGATGATACAAATTATTCAGAGTAGTTAAATCACAAGCGGATTGTGATAAATTTCTAGAGGAACTTATGAGACTGGAAGATTTGGCATCCAAATGGCAGATGAAATTTAATGTGGACAAGTGCAAGGTGATGCATATAGGGAAAAATAATCCATGCTGTAGTTACACTATTTTAGGTTCCATATTAGGAGCTACCATCCAGGAAAAATATCTAGGCGTCATAGTGGATAATATATTGAATTTGTCAGTTCACTGTGCTGCAGCAGTCAAAAAAGCAAACAGAATGTTGGGAATTATTAGGAAGGGAATGGTGAATAAAATGGAAAATGTCATAATGCATCTGTATAGCTCCATAGTGAGTCCACACCTTGAGTACTGTGTACAATTCTAGTCGCCGCATCTAAAAAAAGATATGTTGCACTGGAGAAGGTACAGAGAAGGATGACCAAAATGATAAAGGGGATGAAACAGCTCCCCTATGAGGAAAGGCTAAAGAGGTTGGGCTGTTCAACTTGGAGAAGAGATGACTGATGGGGGATATGATAGAGGTCTTTAAGATCATGAGAGGTCTAGAATGGGTAAATGTGAATCGGTTATTTACTTTTTCAGATAATAGGCCTAGGGGGCACTCCATGAAGTTAACAAGTAGCACATTTAAAACTAACCAGAGAACATTCTTTTTCACTCAATATACAATTCAGCTCTGGAATTTGTTGCCAGAGGATGTGGTTAATTTAGTTAGTGTAGCTGGGTTCAAAAAAGGTTTGGATACGTTCTTGGAGAAGTCATTAACTGCTGTTAATCAAGTCATCTCAGAGAATAGCCATTGCTATTACTGGCATCAGTAGCATGGGATCTACTTAGTGTTTGGGTACTTGCCAGGTACTTGTACTTGGATTGGCCACTGTTGGAAACAGGATGATGGGCTTGATGTCCCTTGGTCTGACCCATATAGCAATTTGTTATGTTCTTACAACGTAACTTTACTTCTGCTATGGATGGCGTGAAAGTCCTAAAACAAACAGAAAAAAAAACCAGGCTAGTTAGTGGGGTTTTAAGGGTCAGTGCTAACGTGTAATGAGAAGTATATTTCATCCTCTAAGCCAGACCAGAAGAAGGCTCTAAAAGAATCAGGTGTAACCAGGGCTAGGGGAGTGGTCTATGACAATGCTCAGAGTACGCAGGCAAGCAACAGAGCAGAAAGTCAGGAGAACCTGAGTTGCTAATCAGGAAGAAGGAACCATAATAAGGAAAAGGCTTGGAAAAGCAGACAGTGGGGGGAGGAGAGAGGAACTGTACAAGGCAGCTCCCTTTCTAAAGGTAAGAGGTTTCAGTGGAGCCCCTGTGCTCTTAAACAAGGGAGAACATAGGACTGTTGGGGGATAGGTGCAGGAAATCCTTCACTGCAATGAGCAAGCAAATTCAGCAGAAGCTTACTGCCTAATTGTCCCGTGAACCAGTGGTGACAGTCCACCCTAGCACACAGCTGTGCTGGGGAAGAGGAGAGTGAGGCCTGGTGAACTGAGCTTAGAGCGTGACGGTAGTGTTTGGAGCCCTGGAGGAATAAAAACCCCTCGCTGAACTATGTGTTGCAGCAGTTGTGCTGGAGAAAAGGACAGCAAGGCCCTGGAAATTGAGGTGTGAACCCTGTGTGGTGTCTGAGACTGCTAATCTTTGCCTTTGAACTGTATCTGGGAGCAGCTGTCCTGGTGACTGTTTCATGGGCTCCAGTAGTGCAAACGGAGCGGTGTTTGTGAACTAGCACAGCAGTATCCAGTCCTTGGATACTGCTGTGCGAGTCTGCCCTTGGAAGTCCAGCTATGGAGTGAGCCAAGGTACAAAGAGACAGAGGTAAAAGGGAGGCTAATTAACTAGGAGGGTTAGGAAGTCCAATCCTTTAACTGGATGAACTGGGAACAAACTGGATAAGCGTAATTGCATTGGCGTGCGTGTCTATTAAAATCCTCCAGTTACAGGGCACAGGTGGCCTTTGTGGCGCATATGTGTTCATCCATATAAAATTGTGTGCACATGTACGCACGCACGTACAACCTATTTTATAGACTATTATATGTATGTGCATATGTTATAAAATGGCTGTGTCTTTGGCACAAGCTGGCAAACATGAATACATGTGCGCTCGTGTGGCTGTTTAAAAGTTACCATCCCCGACTTAGCTGGATAACTTAACACCCACCCAACACACACAAAGAAAAAATGCATTCAACTAATCTACATAAGTTTTCTTCAGCTAACTACTTTACTGGATAACTGGGAGGTAGTCAGAGCTTGGGAATTTTGAAAACCCATGGTTTGTCCTGCTACATACAGTAAATCCTGACTTTAGCTAACCATTGTACTAACACTTTTCCAGATATTGAAAGGTTTCTCTCATTTCATGCATATGGGCTAAACATTTCAAATATGCATCTGTTAGACTCATATACTTGGTGAAATTTCCATAGTTTGTTCACCTAGCAGTATTTCTTTATTATGCCTTCCAATCGTACAACTTTTCAAGCATATGGTTCAAATAATGCAGCCATAAATATCTAGATTTTGATCAGCCCGACACTGTAACTTAAACTGTTTGAGTTGAATTGGTTTGTGGTGAAGTGCCTCACAGTTCAGGATTTTTATTACAAAAAGAAATTCAAAATGCTAAAAATACATGAGGAGGACAGTTATCTAAGGGGGTCGAGGTGATTACCACATAGTATAAGGGCATTCATGCTGCTTTTTATCTTATTCTTGATGTTATGTTTCAGCACAGTTACAGTTCTTCCCTTCTTGCTGAAGTGGATTGCATGTTAAGGTCCTGTTTTAACATGCTCAGAAACATTTTACTGAGTTTTTAATGCATGAATGTTTTTGGCACAAGTTTCATTGCATGGACTCCTAATTTATATGTCTAGTGTAGACATAATGGAGCAAATATCAATAAACTGAGGACTGGAAAAATACATGAGTACATTTATACCTGCATACATTTAGTTAATTTTCAAAGAGAAACTACCTAGCTGGTACCTGTATAGTGTTCCTCTACTATTTGTGCAATTTGGGGTTTCGATGGACAAGCTACACACATAAATACAATTTTACAAGTGAATTTTTCTCCCCCCCAAAGCAAATATACCCAGGACATAGTAACAAAGTGACATAGTAGATGATGGGTGAAAAAAGATCAACCACCATGTCTAGTCTGCCCTGTTTTTCCAGTCCATTCGGCAAGGATATATTCCAGCTACCAGCCAACCCACATTGGCTGTGGTCCTGTATCCCCCACCCCCTAAAAAATGAAAGGGTAGATTAGCATGGGGCAGGGATAGCCAACCTGTGGCTGGGGAGCCACATGTGGCTCTTTCATGTACAAAAAAATGGCTCTTGTGCTCCTGTTCCATGACAATTGAGAACTTACAGCAGAGGACAGGAGGGGAGGAGCTGAAGCAGGGCGCATACACACCAGCAAAGAGTGGGGAAGAGCGGTTCCAACCCCTCCTCTCCTGTCATCATAGCACAGCTGATTGCATCAGAAACAGGAGGGAGGGACCATAGCAAGGAGCAGAGACTTTACTCATTGCTGTTCTGCCCCTTCGCTCCTGTCTGAAACCTACTGGAAAACAGGAAGGGAGGAAGCAAGGTTGGAGCTGACAGCATAGCAAAGAAGAGCCAGTCAGCTCCCTGCTGCAGCCCTCCCTATTTTGTCAAACCCCCACCCCACCTGCTGCCTGTTGTGCTGACCACAGGGAAGAATCTGGAGTGAACCCTGCTCCACACCCAGCAGAGCACTGTGTTCCCAGGACTTGGGATTCAGCAAACAGAAGAGGTGAGAGGGGAATCACCCAGAGCTTCAGTTAAGCCAGAATAATTTTGGTGAGGGAAAGTGGGTGAATGCTTGGGGGAGGTAGAGTGAGCAGTCAAATGTTGTGGTAAGTGAGGGATGTTGATGTTTCATAGAAGAATAGTGAAAGTGGGGGTGAATGTTTCTAGAGCAGAGGTTCCCAAACTTGTTGTGGAGGACCCCCAGCCAGTCAGGTTTTCAGGTTATCCACAATGAATATGCATGAGATCAAATTTGTATGCTTTGGAGGCAGTGCATGGATCATGACAAAGGTGGAGGGAACAGAGGGATAGAGAAAGGTCTGGGATAGAGGGGTTGCGTGAAAGCGCTTAGTATGTGATATGGTGTGGGGAGTGGATGTAAATGAACAATCCAGGCATGGGGGCAGTAGAGAATGGCAAGAAAGCCAGCGGGGGAGGAGTGTGTGAAAGAAAGCCAGAGGTGGTGATGGAGAATGATAGAGCAACAAAATGGTATAGGATGGGAGTGGGGCAGAGGTAGTGAAGAGGGTGCGTTGAGAGAGATCCAAAGGTGGCAAACAGAGAGGAGCGTGATGGAGCCAGAGTTGGTGAAGGAGGTAGGGGTGAAAATGAGGTGGCAGGGGAAAAGAAAGAGTGTTAGAGGAGATACTGGTGCTGAGCAGAGGGTGAGGAGAGAGGGGTACAGGGGGTAGGGATGTGCATTCGTTTTGAACCTCCTCTGCTCCGGGCCATTGAGGGTGCTGGGTTGAAGAAATGAAGAGACCAGGCCGGCGGGGCTGAAGAAAAGAAGATGGCCGCTGCCAGCCACCGGCAGGAGAAATGAAGACCGGCGCAGTCAGCCACCGATGGAGAGCAGGCCGGTGGGGCCGAAGAAAACAAGATCGGTGCAGCCCAAGACTAGGCCAAAGAAATGAAGATGGCCGCTGCCGGAGACGAGCTGTTCAGCTGGGGGCCTTTGTGTGTATATGTATTTGAGATCGGAAGGGTGCTTCTGTGTATGTGTAAGTGAGAAAGGAATGGTGCTTCTGTGTGTGTGATTATATGGTGTGTATGTGAGAAAGGAATGGTGCTTCTGTGTGTGTATGTATATGGTGTGTATGTGAGAAAGGAATGGTGCCTCTGTGTGTGAGACAGGGAAGGTGCTTCATGTATGTGAGATAGGGAGGGTACGTCTGTATGTGTGTGGTGTATATGTGAGTCAGGGAGGGTGCTTGTGTGTGTCAATGTGTGTGTGCGAGAGAGAGATGGAGCATGTTTTTGGCTGGCTTGTGGCTGTGAGAGAGAGCATGTGTGTGACTGAGCCTGTTTGTAAGTGAGATAGAACATGTGTGTGATTGAGAGCTTGTGTGTAAGTGAAATAGAGAGAGCCTGTGTGTGATTGAAAGCCTGTGTATAAGTAAGAGAGAGCGAGAGCATTGTGTGATTGCGAGAGACTGGCCAGAGAGGTGACGTGTGTATGTGTGAGAGAGACTGATCAGGGAGATGTCTGGTATGTGTGTGTGTGAGAGAGAGAAACTGGTTGGGGAGATGATTGGTGTGCGAGAGACAGAAATTGGTCCTGAGGGTGTGTCTGGTGTGTGTGTGAGAGAGACAGAAGAGACTGGTTGTGGTCCCTAAGGAAGAAGACTGTGGGGACAGCTTCAGCAGCTACTACTGCTTCTGGTGTGGCCTGCAAGGGAAAGGAGTAGGAGAACTGCTAGAGAGGGTAAGTAAAGATGGCTTTTTAAGTTCATTTTTCTTGACTGACTACCATTTTAATTATTGGGTAGTATGTGATGTGTCTGCTGTTTGAAATATTTTATTGCTGTTTGATAAAGCTTTCAAAATTTGCATGAGTCTTTAATTATTGGATATTCTATGCATTAGCTGTTTTGAAATTATTTTATTTGTTTGATTTTATAATTATGATTAATGATTTATATATCTTGATTTTATTGATTTGTTTCACGAGGAATGGTGAAATTTTTGTTTTTCCATTGTTACACTGTATAGAGTCTGGCGTGATGCGTTTTACAGTTCAGTTTTAGTCTGCACATTTCTATTTATACTTTATGTGACTTTATTCTGTATTTGGTGAGGGTTAGTGTTCTGCATGCAAAGACTGAGATGAAGCATTCTTTTAGCATGTGGTTTCTCTGTAGGGATCTGTAGTAGCTTGGTCTGTTCTGTTTTCCTCGTAGGAGGTGTATTGATATTTTAGATTCTGGAGTAATATTTGTGGTATTCTTTTTCATAGGTAGGGTTGTTATTCTTTGAGTGTTGGCAGATAGTACTGTGTTGATACGGGAGGACCATGCCGAAATATATCACAATAGGTATGATGCCATATGAATTCCAAGATGAAAAGTTTTCTTGTTGGCATCACAACAGTGCATGAAATTATCATAAACACATTATATATATATATATATATATATATTAATTTTACCTCAGAATGTCACTTTTCATGTAAAATATGTGTTAAATGCATAATTTAAAATTGTGTATGGGGAGGTGGGGGTAGGGCACCAGGCTGTAAGGTTTGCCTAGGGTGCCTAATACACTTGCACCAGCCCTGTGTACAGCAGAAACACTCCACCCCACCCAGGCATAGTTCAACATGTTTCAGGTCCTAGCATGTGTGAGACTCCTTGGTCTGTGTTTCAAGATGGGTTGGGTGGACAGTACGCCCCAGTTGACAGTCACACCGCATGTTGAGCCTCGTCTTGTCTTGCCTCCTTGTCTTTCTCCTATCAACACCACAGCGACCTGACTATCTCTGCTCTGCCAGCCTGTGTTGCCCCTATCAACTTTCTGCCACTCTGCCTTGCTGCCATACACCAGATGACTCACTCAACTCTGTTGAGTGGTGTTCTTGCCACTATCATGGTTCCTCAATGTGTTGGTGGTAGTCTTTTTGCTTGCTATGTTCCCCCTTCATTGTGCTGTAGGATGTTGATGCCACTTGTCTTGCCACTTTGCTTGTCATGCTGCCTTTGAGGGTTCATGCATCTGTTATCAGTGCTCTCTTTTGAAGCTGTGGTGTGTTTTTGACACTCTAGCTGCTGCTTTGCACCTCTGTTAAAGCACTCTTGCCACTCCTGGTACCCCTTTGCCCCTTTAAAGTGCCTTAGGCTATTCATGCCACTTTGGTGCCACTTTGCCACAGTCTAAGTACCTTGGAGCTCTTTTCTCATTCTGGTGATTGCTCCCCAGAAGTTTCATCAGAATTGATAAGAAAAACCCAATTCTGCAGCCAAAAATACGCTGCAAATACTTCCCCCATTGACTTCAATGAAAAACGAATCAAACGAATCGGGATTTTTCCCAGAAAACGAATGTAACAAATTTGGATACTGGAAAATCGAATAAAAATAGAAACAATTTTTTTCCTTCTGCACATCCCTAAGGAGGTGTTATGTTGGGGATACCAAATCTCCATAATAGTTCTTGTGGGGGGAAGATAAGGAATGTTATGCTGAGGCTGCTGAGAGACAGGTGAGGACAGGGTGAGAGACAGACATTAGGCAGGGTGTAGGAGGGAGGGAGAAAGAGAGGGAGACGGTCAATCACTCTCTTCTCATCAACCAACTAACAGCCATAGGTATCTCTGGCACTGCCCTATCTTGGTTTAGAACCTTCCTCAGCAACAGAGGATATAAGGTTAAGATTCATAATAAAGAATCCTCTCTTCACCCCGCGTCAGTAGGAGTCCCTCAGGGCTCATCCCTGTCTCCTACCTTGTTTAACATTTATCTGTTACCCTTATGTGAACTCCTCACTAACCTCAATCTCAAACACTTCCTCTACGCCGACGATATTCAGGTCCTGATCCCCATCAAGGAGTCACTCGCAAAAACACTGTCTCACTGGGAAACCTGCCTCCAAAATATCAAACAGCTTCTCACAAGTCTCAACCTGATACTAAATTCATCAAAAACGGAACTTCTAATCATCACACCAGAAAACAGCTCCCTCACACACACTCATCCAACCTTACCAAACACTACACAAGTGAGAGACCTAGGAGTTCTAATTGACAATCACCTAAACCTGAAAGCGAACATCAACAAAACCACCAGAGACTGCTTTTATAAGCTCCAAGTGCTGAAAAGAATACGACCTCTCTTCCACACTCATGACTTTAGAACGATTCTACAATCAATCATTTTCGCAAAGCTGGACTATTGTAACACCATCATGCTTGGTCTCCCTTCATCACACACCAAACCATTGCAAATGGTCCAAAATGCCTCCGCCCGTATACTCACTAACACCAGGAGAAGAGAACACATAACACCTATCCTGATGGGCTTCCACTGGCTGCCTATCCACTTCAGAATAATCTACAAGGCCATTCTCACCATTTTCAAAAACATCCATCAATTAGCCCCAATCGATCTCCATATCCCCCTCCGATTACACTACTCAACAAGACCGACAAGAGATGCTTACAAAGGATCACTTCAAGTACCTCCAGCCAAAACTACCAGACACATCACGCTTAGAGATCGGGCCTTCTCTACAGCTGGTCCAACTTTATGGAACTCCATTCCCCCGGATCTTAGAATGGAACCCAGCATCTCAACATTCAAGAAAAGACTCAAGACGTGGCTGTTCACGCAGGCCTTTGCTAACTCCAACATTACTTAACTCCCTTTAATCAACATACTTCGCTAGTAATAGCATTAATAGCCACCCCTTATAATGTTATTATATATATTTATAATTATCTGATCTTCATTTTCCTTCTTACTCCAAGTTATTGATGATTCCCTGTTACATGTAACTGCTTTTCTGCACTATTGATCAAATTGTAAAGTTTATTTTAATTGCACCCCTGTTTCTTGTGAACCAGCATGATGGGACTATCGTCTTGAATGTTGGTATATAAAAAAAAACCAAATAAATAAAATAAATAAATAAAATTGGTGGGGATAGGATAGGGGAATTGAGAGAGAGTGATGGACTGATGGGAGGATTGAGAAAGACATGTGGGGATAGGATGGGATTGAGAGAGAGAGAGAGAGAGAGAGAGAGAGAGAGGTTTGGAACAGAGTGGGGGTATTGACAGTGATACTTGGAGGGACTCCCCCCACCCCACATGCAGGGCAGATGATGGAAAAATGGCACACGGCAAGGGTTGCTTTGCCACCCCCTTCCCCTTTGGGCTTGGATGCTCACAGACTTACACACTGTCTCAAAAGGGCAGTGAGGTGTTTCTCCACGTTGGCATTCTGGGTGAATGCTTTACTTGCCATTCTTTGCAACAGCCCTGCCTCTCAAAGGGGACCCACTCATCTCTTGAAAATGTGAGGCTCTTTGGTACAGTACATTCTGATTCCTTGGTTCTTGGTACATGAAAGGTTGACCACCCATGGCCTGGGGGATTTGTTCTCCAAAATATTCCCTTCCTCAAACTCCCCCCCCCCTCCCAAACATCATTCCACTGGCAAAGCAAGAAGCAACTTCCTTCTCCTAAGAAGCTTCATTTTCTGCCTATAGTGCATAGAAATATCCCCCTTGATAGGTTTTCCCATCAAGAAACATCCTGCACAGAAGCTCCCACCTCTTGACCAACTACTTCCTGGCTACCTCTCCAGAAGTGCAGATTCATCACAAGAATGAAATGTGTTATACCCTCAAGTTCACATCACCGGTGAATGACATCAAAAGGAGCATTTTACCACTGTCCCTCCTGCCCTGGCATTTGTTCTGTCTGACATCACTTCCTGTTTCTCCCCTATCATCTCTACAGAGAAAGAATGTACTAGGAGCTGTCATGGCCCACATAGTTGAGAGGTAGAATATCATAAGTTCCCCCACCTGCTCCAAAATCACATAGGGCTCCACCCACTGCTCCTCAGAAGGGGGGGGGGGATTTCTTTCTGCTCTTTAGTTTCAGAGGTCCCCACTCTGGAAGATTCACTCTGGGCCTTGCACCCCCCGTAGTGTCAGCCCTGTCTATCTTTGACCTCCTTCTGTCAGTGAACCATAGTCTTCTGCCTTCATCTGCCTGTTTTCCTGTCTCTTTTCTTCATCTCCCTCCTTCAGACTCACTCATTCTTACCTAGTACTTCTCACTACCCCCCCCCCGCCACATCCACAATCCTCCTCTGGTGCAAGATACAGCTGACAGTGTATCCTATGGGGACACTGAAAGAACACAAACCCATGCACTTATTATCCTTTATGTTATCTTATCACTGTCTTCACTCACAGCACCAGCTCACTCGCTCTATTTATCTATATATTATCTATATATATACACACACATAATTTTAATAGTGCAACTGGGCATACTCAGTGCTGTACAACAATGATAATTATTCATGTATGATAAGTCCCTGTCCAAGATGCCTTAGGTGATAGGGGATAAAGTAACTTTCCCAAAGTCTCAAAGACTGTCAGTGGAAGAAGCAAGATTTAAATCCTGGCTTCCCTGGTTCTCATTCCAATGCTCTAACAACTGGCCCCTCTTTCTTCCTTAATTTTCAAAGGAATCTGAAGACTGAAAGCCTGCACAGATCTCTTTGAAAATTGCCTTCAAAGTACATGGGTAGAAGGGTACTGAAGTACTTTGGACTTCTTATTGTTATGGGCAGCAGAACAGTGGCAAAACAGATTTGATTTTCAAATATACATGGCTGTAATGATGACTCTTTTCCACGAATAAATATTGCTTTGCAGTGAATCTGGGCAGTGTCTATTTACCTGCTCCATGGGAGGACAATTTTCCCAGCTGGAACCCATTAAAAATTATCCTCGATATGCTGAGTATAGAAAAAGGCAGCATTTGTATTTAAATTCTTTTCATTCATGCATTCAGACAATGCTTTCATTTAGATGCATCATTCCATATTTTTAAAGATATCATATATAAAAAAAATCATAAGCATATTTTTATATGTTTAAAAGATCCTCTTCAAATCTGAACATATTAAATCATTCACAGTTTATATTATATTATGCTATGGAGAGAGGAGAAAATGTTTATCTGAGCAAACTGCTGCAATCATTCTGTTAACATATCCCAGGTTTTAAACTTTTGCCAAGATTAGACCTAAAATTAAATGCAGTGAGACAGATTTTTTTTTTAGCAGAAAGCTTCTAATTGCTACTTTAGCAAGCTTTTAATCCAAAGACTTTCT
Organism: Rhinatrema bivittatum; assembly: GCF_901001135.1. NCBI lineage: Eukaryota > Metazoa > Chordata > Amphibia > Gymnophiona > Rhinatrematidae > Rhinatrema > Rhinatrema bivittatum. Next base: position 173,605,277 of record NC_042616.1, read on the forward strand.
CAGCAATATCATAATAAAAATGAAGTACGGTAATTCCACATTATCGATACCCAATCTCATCATCTCAAAATAGTGCTGCAACTCTTGCCTTTAACCTATGAAAAAAAATATATGTCCAGCTTATAAACCTTATTTTGATATGCTTGTGTTGCTCTAGAAAGATTTTGGAATATTTGTATCTAGCTACCTGAGTACAATATGATTTTTCTTTTGTTAGTGAGCATCAGAACAAAGACTTTCATTAGTTTTAGTTTAAAAAGACCAACACGATGATCACAGTTCTTCTCTTATCTGATAACAGCATCCTTTGCCTTGGAAAGTCACAGCCCTGCCCAGTTGCACCTTGATAGTCTGGCCCCCACTCTCTCTTCCTTTTCCCGCTAAGAACTGGCCTCATACCAAACATGACAAGGAGACAATGTTTGGTGAATAACATGGCTGCAGCTTTTATTTCTTTTACATTTCAGTTTCTCAGAATAATAAGCCGGGTCCATCTGGGCAATTTTTATGAAATAGTTATTAGGCATACTGAACTTTACTATCACCACCCCAAGATGGGGAGCCACTGCCCTTGACCATTGAGATCCTTGGGATGGTCCAACCTCCTTTACTCTTAGTATTGTTGTGTAAGGTGGGCCCCGTCCAAGTCTTGGAAGCAAGGAATGGCCAGACCTCCCCTTATTTTACAAAGCTTTGCCTGAAAGGTAAAGGTAAGGAGGGCTCCATCCAAGCCATAAAAGCAGGTAATGGCCAGGCCTTCCCTTCCCAATGTTATTTATTTGCCCATTTCTGCAGTGCATAGAGGGCCCTCTTGATGACTTGCATTTACTAAAATTAATAAATATCTCCATTAATGTATATTTCCGTAAAAATATAACGCCCGCCTCAGGAAAGAACTGTGCCAGAAAGCTTCTCTTTAAAGTTAAATGTATTAGAATAATGACTGCCCCCATATTGTTAACCCTAATCCGCCTATGGCACAGGCCCTCATGGAAATCCAGCCTCATGAAAGAATGACCACGTATCCGAAGCTTCCTAGGAAATGCCCAAAATGAAATTCAGGAAGTTGTAAGACCAACATAGGCATATTTTTTTATCTAGCCTTCGGGCCGATACAGTATAGTGAGCTCTGAGTTTGGCTGCGTGTTTTCGACGCGCTAGCTTTATCCCTTATTCAGTAAGGGGTAATAGCGTGTTGAAAATGCGCAGCCAAGCCCCCCCCCCCCCCCCCCCCCGAAACTAATGCAAATGCATGTTGATGGCCCTATTAGTTATTTCCGCTCGATCCAGAAAGCAAAATGTGCAGCGAAGCCGCACATTTTTCTTTCAAAAATTAACGTCTGCCCACGCCAGGAAAGTGTATAGAAAAGCAGAAAAAACTGCTTTTCTGTACACCCTCCGACTTAATATCATAGCAATATTAAGTCGGAGGCCCCAAAAATAAAAAAAATTAAAAATTTAAAAAAAACAAATTTAAAATCAGCCCGCGGCCTGGGGGTTGGAAGATGGACGCTCAATTATGCCGGCGTCCATTTTCCGAACCCGTGGCTGTCAGCAGGTTTGAGAACCGACGCCGGCAAAATTGAGCGTCGGCTGTCAAACCCGCTGACAGCCGCCGCTCCTGTCAAAAAGGAGGTGCTATTGATGCACTAGAATCCCTAGCGCCTCTTTTTACCTCAGGCCTTAATTTGCATAGGCCACCCTCCTGAATCACGCGCCCAGGAGTGTGGCCTGTGCGCGCGCTGGGAGAGCGGGAACTCGCCGGCTCTCCCGCGCATTTTTCTGTATCGGCCTGTTTGTGCACGAAGCCTTTCAGAATGATATACACCTAATGCTTTCAGAATTTTGCTGTACTGCTAGAACAAAATTATTTGGTAGCGACACATGCAACCAAGTGCTGTTGTGCTTCCCGGCTGCGTTGTTCCCGCGGCCGGGCCTGCTCCCCAGGCGTGCCCGTCTACCAGCTCCTCACTTGTGGCCTCCACCAGTGCTGCTCATCCGCGGCATTCCCAGGGGTCTCCAGGCCCATCGGGGCCTTCTCTCTTACAGCACTCCTCAAGTCGGGGCTCGGCATCCTCCATGGCGTCGGCCCCACCTCGTAGCGCGCGCACACATAACTCCTGGACATTTAAAGGGCCAAGCACGGGAAACCCATCTGCAGTGCACCCCGATGACGTCACCTGAGCCCTGTATATAAGCAGGGCTCAGACTACTGCTCTTTGCCTTGGCAATCAGGTCGACACCATTGGTGTGCTAGTTTGCCTCTGTTCCAGTGTCTCCTGTTCCTGCATCTTTTGTTCCTGCGTCTCCAGTCCCAGCGTCTCCAGTCCAGGTGTCTCCATGTTCCTGTGTCCTTCCCAGGCAGTACCTATCTGGACTGACTTCTTGGTACTGACCTTTGCCTGCCTGACCATTCTACTATCTGCCACCTGGAACTGACCACTGCCAACCTGACCACTATACTGTCTGCCGCCTGGAACTGACCACTGCCTGCCTGACCACTCTACTGTCTGCCGCCTGGAACGGACCCTCGCTTGCCTCAACAACGCACGGACTGATTCTGGTATTGACCCTCACTTTGTCTGACCTCTCTTGAACTGATACTCTGGCTTTGACCCTTGCGCTTCACTCGGACACTCTCTTATAGCCCCTGGTGACCTTCGGGCCAACATACTTGGATAACAACCATGGCTTCCATGTGGCTAGACCTGCAGGTACTGCCTGTCTCGTTCGGAGGACCTCCCTGAACTGTTGCCTTTCCGAGGTCTCCGGAGCTTCCAGTTCAGGACTAGCTTCTCCACTCTGCATCAGCCGCACACCCTTGCTTGTGGTGGGCACACCTCTCTGATACCTCTCCAGGAGACCACCGGAGGCCCACCTAAGTCCAGGCGGTCCGGGTACCCAAGGGCTCAAACTGCGGAAATCCCGGACTGTTATTGGTGAAGCTCCAACTAGCCTCTGTCTCCTTGTGTGCTCCACCTCCTGGTGGCAGATGCTCTCTGGGTCTGACCAGAGGGCCGTACCAATCCTGCACCAGGCCAAGGGTCCACCTTCAGCGCAACAGGTGCTCTGTGTAGCCCTACTCTGTGTAGAGATCTATTTATTTATTTATTTATTTGTCTATTTGTTTGTTTGTTTCTCATTTCTTATAGAACAAACATCAGATACCAAACTTGGCCAGAGCAGTTCACAATTAAAACACAGATAAAATACAATCATCAATGTAAACATATATTTTAAAGCCAAAGGCATAGCTTGAATGTGTCTTTTTGTAGAAAGCTTATCTGAATGTTTACCTAACATTTAGCCAAGATTGCTGTAATACTTGACTAGAGCTATTCAGTTGCAATTTCTGCAATCAGGTGCTCCATCTGGCTTTGTTCTTTGTATAAACTAGTGCACCCTAAAGCCACTCCTCCACTCAACCCTGCTCTGTATATGTATTTTATATATTTCTTTGTATTTATTACCTGCCTTTTTAATACAAAAATTCATTCAAAGACATTTACAGCAATTTCTAGCAGCATACAAACAGGGGTCATTTGCAGCTTTTATATAGATATGCATATCTTAAAGCCACTATGCAGAAGGTCTGGAATAAAGGACAGCCTGTCATGGGGGAAAGGAATCAGTCAACAGATGATATTAGCTGAAGACAACTCTGAGGCCAGAATTATTTTATTGTGATATCTGGAAACCACATTGATTGAAAGTACAAGAAGAATCTTAGAGCTTGAAAACTAAGCAAGTTTGATGTGACTGGAGCTTTTGTATGTGGCTATCTTTCTGTAGCTGCTTGCCACTTGAGATTGTTCCCCCTGGTTTGGGTTCACCAGAGTGAATGAGAATTATTGTATCAGTAAAAGGAGGATAATCTCATGAACATATACAACTATATCAAACCAGTTTCTGTTGAGATGAGGGACAGTGCAATGAGCAGTGTTCTATACCAAAAATTAAGGGATGAGTGAGGTGGAGCAAACCAGCATTGACCACTTTATTGCACTGACTCACATCCTGACATAATAGATATGGGTGTCTCTTAAACAAATATGTATCTATTTTTTGCCACATTCAACTGTAGCTCTCTCATGGGTTCCCCTGGACATAGGTGCATTGTCAGCTGCCATGCATGTGTACCTAACTCTGATCTTCTCTGGTCTTGGACTCTGCTTCCATCTGGTCTTCATGTAGATAAGTTGAAAATAGATCACTTGGACAAAAAGGAGGGGGAAGAGGAAGAGAAAGCTTTGTCAATATTAGCCACCCAGTTGATTAAAGTTTTTTTTTAAGGATTTGAGGACCATTTCAGTGGTCTTAGTCTTTAAGGGTCTATAGAAGAAAACAGACTGTGAGAAATTAGCATTTCAAAGATTATTTGAGCTAAGAAGCTACCAGCAGCAGGAAACTCTCTGAAAGAGAGTTTTAGACAAACTGTTAGCTTGCACCATTAAAGTTATTATTATTATTTTATTCTTAAATCTTTAACCACTTCTTGGACATTTGGATTCTTTAGGTCACCTAGCCAAGGAAGTTTCAAGGCAGGTAACAGCATTTTGAAATTAGGTCTAATAATTCCTTGCCTAAAGAGTTTATCATCTACTTGGTTACCTATAATAAGGAACCAAGTAACCGAACCAAAATCACAAGGGGTGATTTAGATATTTGCCTTCCCAATCTTAGTTCAACACTAGTTGCCAATGCAAGTACAGTAGGAAGGTCCCTTCCCCAGAGAGCCTACAATGTATACATTAAACAGAGGGCAGCAACCTATCCAAAGTCACAGAGTGCCAGGAGGAGAAGTTGGAGCCAAACCCTGAACATTTGTACTCATCACTAAGCCAGTCCTTTATTTTTGGAAAATAAGAACATAAGACATTTGTAAGATTAGCATTCTGCCTCTGACAGTCGCTAATCCACATCACCATTGTTGCTCACCCCCAGAGATAAACAGTGATTTTCTCCATGTCTACTTGGCTAATAACTGTTTATGGATTTTTTCTTCCAGAAACCTTTGAAGTCAGCTATGATAGATACCTTGACCACATCCTCCAGAAACACATTTTATATTTATTTATTAAGCATGAGCTAGCATTCAATTAGAGATTAGCAGACCTATGGCTATATTTTATTTGCTAATTTTATTATAATTAGCCTATGTCTATATAAATGCACATAAAATCAACATTTCCATTCCATTTTTATACTTATAAATACCATTCTCCTCCAAGGATACTGATTGCTTATATAAAAAGATGCACACACATACCTGCACGTATATGAGTGCACAAATGCAGGAGGAAAATATCCTCAAGCACAGGTCACACTGCAGAGTTGCAATATGTACCACCACCTCCTCTACTGATGCTGTTGCCACTTTAAGAGAGTTAGAGGTATTAGAGGGGAAGTATGGTCAATGCAGGAAGCAGGCACTGGCATATTTCCCAAAGGTGATAGACAAAATCAAAGACTTTGAACAAAAGAGTGAGTAAGAAAACCCTATAATCCTGGGGGCAACAGGAGAAACAGGAACTATATCAGCAAATATGTAGAATCCAGTCACCAGACCAGAAATGAAATCTGAACAGGGACAATATGAACCAGCACCAAAACCTGAGACTTATACCTATGTGCTCTCTATAATTTGTAACTTCATTATTAATTCATAATTTTTAAAAAAATCATTCTATATTACTTTGGCAGTACATGTAAAAATCGTCATACGAATAATGTTATTTGAAGCTGAATGGTGTGTCCCCTTTTTAGCTGGAATCCGAGCTGAGAGCCAAAAAGGAGAGGAAGATGCCAGAGCTGCAGAGCTGCAAGTGCTGTAAATCTCTAGCTATTTTCTGATTGCAAGGGGATCAGCTGCCCAGAACTCGCCGTGATGAGAATCACTACTCTGCCTTCTCCCCGAATGCTTTCTTGTAGACATACATGTAGGAGACCCCATTCCAGAGACCCAGTGAGGAAGGGGAATAGCACCTACCCAGGCCGACTGTAAAGCAGACTTATTTACCATTAAAAAAAAATTCTTAAAGAAAGACAATTCTGGTTGCAAGAGTTATCCCTCCAGATTGCATTTATTTTCGGAATCTGGTGGTGGCACAAGGGCTGCAGATCATCGAAAACCCTCAGCAAGATGTTGAATTTTAACTGGGGAAGGAGAGGAAATCTCTCATAAAGGCCCTACTTGTAGCTGGGCTCTCTTCCTGAACACTTCCCAGTAATTATAGATATAGGAAATGGTAGGGGGATGGGAGGAATGCAGCCTATGCAGGGACTACTGACTGACCCTGGCTTTACTGTACCACATGGAAGGGAGCTGCTGTAACGAGCCCCTAGCTGAACAACCAACAGGGAGTACAGAGGCGGCAATCTGCAGGTCGAATGCCAGCACTGGAATTGCAATGCCTGAAGGCTAGTGAAAGTGGGTGTTTATCTGGGATGTGAAAGCACCTTTTCTAAATGCACAGCTTCAGTACTGAGGCTGTAATACTGGTCCTGGAAGTTGTAATTCAGTAAAGGGCAGCAAGGTTGTTGTTTGTTTGTTTTGTTTTGTTTTAAATTCAGGCAGCAGCTGCAAAACTTTCCAGGACAACCTGGCATGCGGGGGTCAGCAAAAGAGACCGAGCTGACCTATGCTTGGCTTCTTAAACCCATCAGGATGACCCACACCATTACCCCCTCCCCAGTGCTGCTTCTGCCAGTCTCACCATAGCTCACTCTGTGCTGAGGACCCTTCTCCAAAGGCAGAGGTCAAGGAGCCATTTCAAGCTGGTGGTGGGTGCCAAGCCACATAACAGTGGGCATCTTCCTTTGGCCCTAATAAAGTGGCAGGCTAGGGGTTTTTATCACATGACTGAGCAACAAATACCTTGTTCTAAAATGTTTTTTTTTTGTATTATTAGTAAGTCTATATGATTTATCCATATAAAATTGCAATTTTCAAACTTTCCACATTAAGACAAAAGAATGGCCTTTGCTCCAATTCTCAAAGCACAAGTATGTGCCTTCATTTGCTTTGAAACATGCCACAGGAAAAAAAAATGCATGGTTACTTGCATTTGTTTTGTTTTGTTTTTTGCAGATAGAATTTTCCTGGAAAAGAATGCAAGTTGTCTAGGGGTGCAGCACTTGTCAAACTAATAGGGTCATCTAGCAAAATGTGATGTGGCCTTATCATGTGTGACAGGGCCTTATCGTGTGCGATAATGCCCTACCGTACATGATAACAGCCGCATTGTGGCAATATTATTTAAATGAGGGGAAGGGGAGGAGTATGGGCGGGGTTTGGGCATGGTTATGGCCCGGCAATGCCGCGGGCAATAATGTTTTCCACATTATTGCCAGCAGCACTGTGGGAAATAACTACACTTTTTCCCTTGGCACTAGGGGTTCAAAAGTGTGCAGCCTGCCTGCAATTGCGGTGGGCGAAAATGCACCCCTGAGATGCAGCCTGCAGCACAATTTCACCCCTCCCCTTTTTTTTAGCAAGGCTCATCATTCTGCTATAAATTTATAGCAGAATGATAAATCTAGCTATTTGTTTTGACAAGTGAGTAACAGGCAACATAGCCAATCAGTGTTCACTTCCAGGTTAAGCCCTACCCACTAGTCCTTCCTCTCAATCAATCAGCATTCACTTCCAATCTAAGCCCCAACCCTGCCCTGCCCCTTTCCCCAGCCTAGCCCCTCTTACACCATGATCCTTTTTGTCCCTTGGAAATACATTTTTCAAGATGGTGGCAGGTGCTCTGAGGGACAGTGCAATGATCAGTGTTTTTTACCAAAAATTAAGGGATGAGTGAGGTGGAGCAAAACAGCATTGACCACTTTATTGCACTGACTCACATCCTGACATATTAGATATTGATGTCTCTTAAACAAATATGTATCTATTTTTTGTCACATTCAACTGTAGCTCTCTCATGGGTTCCCCTGGACATAGGTGCATTGTCAGCTGCCATGTCAACTCTGATCTTCTCTGGTAGTGGACTCTGCTTCCATCTGGTCTTCATGTAGATGAGTTGAAAATAGATCACTTGGATAAAAAGGAGGGGGAAAAGGAAGAGAAATCTTTGTCAATATTAGTCACCCAGTTAATGAAAGTTTTTTTTAAGAATGTGAGGACCATTTAAATGGTCTTAGCATTTAAGAGTCTATAGAAGAAAACAGACTGTGAGAAATTAGCATTTCAAAGATTATTTGAGCTAAGAAGCTACCAGCAGCAGAAAATCTCTAAAAGAGAGTTTTAGACAAACTTGCACCATTAAAGTTGTTATTATTATTATTTTATTCTTAAATCTTTAAGCTCTTCTAGGAAATTTGGATTCTTTAGCTCACCTAGCCAAGGAAGATTCAAGGCGGTTAACAGCATTTTTAAATTAGGTCTATTAATTCCTTCCCTAAAGAGTTTATCATCTACTTGGTTACCTATAATAAGGAGCCAAGTAACCGAACCAAAATCACAAGGGATGATTAATTGAATCTAGTGATTTAGTTGTTTTGACACTTGAGTAACAGGCAGCATAGCCCTACCCACTAGCCCCTCCTCTCAACCAATCAGCATTCACTTCCAGTCTAAGCCCCACCTCTGCCTTGCCCCTTTTCCCAGCCTAGCTCGTCTCACACCATGATCCTTTTTGTCTCTTGGAAATACATTTTTCAAGATGGCAGCAGGTGCTCTGGGGTGGCCATCTTGGATGACATCACTGGAAATTTCAGCACAGCTAAAGGGGAGGGTCACCATTTTGGATGATGTCATCCGAGCATGCACAGTTGGCAGCCATGTTTGTTTAAAGAGAATGATGGCACAGGAGTCAGCCACATTTGAATTGATTCACTAATTCAAGAACGAGCAGAGGAGGACGTCATAACTTTCATTTAAGTAGTTGTACAAAGGCGGTTGTTTGAACATTGGGATGTCTTTTATGGCACAGTATGAGCACAACAAATAATTGAGAGACTTTAGGTATTAAAACAGCAAATGTTATTGTTTGTGGCATGATCGAGATAACACAAGAGGTGGGGGTGGTGTGTTTATGATTATATAAAACAATGATGAGATAACCTGGATGGTTTCCGCTTAAATATTATATGAAACCACCACCTTTCACTTTAAAAAATTCTCCTTAAATGGTTGTTATATAATTAATACAGAAATATTATATGTGACACCGCAGTGAAATTTGAAACATGTTTTGGGTTTACAGCGAGCACGATTGATAGTTTCAAATTTGACCCATACTAGTGATGTGGTCAAATTTGATTTATATTTGAGTTAATGACATCACCCCGAGCATGCTCAGCAAACAGCCAGGTTTTTTTTTAACATATAGTTTGTGTTAGTTAAAATAAACAAACAAAAAAAAAACAACCAATAAAAACGAAGTCCTTCTGTTTTCCTTTTCCACATACACCAGGGCATGCCAGGCATGCCTTTTGGTAGAAGTGGGAAAGTGGTGGAAAATTTCAATTTGTCAGTTCCATCTTGGATGATGTCACTCCCATCCCCTTCCCTCCTTACTGATAGTAGACCTATCACACAGAAACGGTGCAGGCCAGGCTCTGTAGTTTGACCCACACTTGAAATAGACTCCCACCCTCTCCTTCCTGTCATAACATGCCCAGGCATGTCTTGAACTAGGGACAAGTTCAGACCCTAGAAGTTGGCCGCCGCCATCGTAAAGATGGCGCCGGCCATCCAGTGCTCCTACCATGTGACAGGGGCCGGCCAATGGCACGGATACCCTGTCACATGGTAAGGGCAAAGGGCCATCGGCGCCATCTTTATGAGCGGCAGCCGACGGCTCGAGAACGGGAGATCGCTCCCGGGACCACCACTAGAGCACCAGGTAATTTAAAAATGTTTTGGGGGGATCGGGAGGGTGGGAGAAGTTAAGGGGTCATCTTTAAAGGGTTGGGTGGGTTTTTTTTTAAATCGGGCCATCGGTGCCATTTTTGAGTGGCAGTCAAAATGGCGCCGATGGCCCGAGAGCAGGAGATCGTCCCCGCGCCCCCACTGGACCACCAGGTACTCGTAAAAAGTTTTGGGGGGGTTCGGGAGGGTGGGGGAAGGTAAGGGGTCAATTTTAAAGGGTCGGGCCTCACTTAAAAAAATTAACGATGTGAATCGGAACCAATTCCGATTCACATCTCCAGTGATCAGATTTTTTTCTCCCTCCAGCCAAACCCGATCGTTAAGACGATCGGGCACACGATTCACATCTCTAGTGTGCATGCATGCCGGTTTGAAAGTTACTGTCTTGGTACATCAAAAAAATGGTCATGCCTTAATACGATATTTAAAAGGGAAAAACCATTGTAGCCTGATAAAATGATCCAATACCTATTTTGGAAAATAACAGTGGTATTATGCATAGAAAGCCATAAGCAGTTTATCAATCTGTGTATGTTTTTGAAAATTATCCAAATACATGAAATTTATCTTTAAGTAATTAAAAATTACCTTTCTAATACTAGTAAAGCAAAGGCAGAAAATTAGATACATTTTTCCTACCTTCCTTTCCTCTTGGCTGTACAATTTTGACCCCTCGGTTCTGTACACTGTCGCTCTTGGAGTTACAAGCTTTCCTGTATTAGCTCTTTGGGTCACAGAGGGGCCAATGCAATACGGTGTGCTGAGCTGAGCGCACTGTTAACCTGCAGTCGGATGTGGGTAGAATAGGTGCTAATCAATCCCCTAATGCAATAAAGGGATTAGCAGATATTCAACTTGTGTCCAACGCAGAGTGAATCTAATAGCGTTCTTCACATGCAAATGCATGTAAATGAGTCTATTAGGCATTCACTCCCGATGCAAAAAAAAAAAAGTGCATCACGGACGCACACTTAACTGTCAAATATTAACCCCTGCTAGGAGCAGGAGTTAATAGCTGTGCACATAAAAAAAAGATGAAAAATAAAAGAAAATAAAAGTAAAAAAAAAAATTGACAGTTGGAGCTATCACGAAAACCGACGCCGAGTTTATCGGTGTCGCTTTACCTTAGTGGCGGACAGCCAGGAAAACCGACGCCGATAAATTTGGCATTGGTTTTCAGCGGTGAATAGTAATGAAAACCAACACCGGGTTTATCGGCATTGGTTTCTGTGGCTGTCCGCCGATAAGGTAAACCGACACCAATAAACTCGGTGTCGGTTTTCGTGACTGGCGTATGGCAGTCACGAAAATGATTGGGTTCGCGTTAGCAAGGAAGTACTAGGGTCTCGGAAGCGACCCTAGCGCCTCCGTGCTAATGCGACCCCCCTCATTTAAATATTGCATAACGCCACCCTTAGGGGCGCCATGCGCTCGTTAAGAGAGCGGGCGCTGACTGTTCAGCCCCCGCTTTCTACACGACTTTATTGCATCGGCCCCTATAGTTTACGGAGTACCCGCAGTATGTTTTGTTGCATCTCTTTGTATATGTGGAATGAAGCCAAAGGCACCTTCTATGCCTGAGTGGCAATCCATTAAACCTTTTGGTTTGAAATTCCTTAGGACACACCATAAAAGCCTGAAGTGTTCAATTTCAGCCCCCACGACTCCTCCCTTTTTCTCCCTCCTCTCCACTGTTTCTGGATGCCACTGTGATCTAAACTTTTGTTTTAGATGTTTTTACAAACACAGGACCCCCCCCCCCCCCCATCACCATGCAGAATAAATGATCACAGACAGAGATACACTGTCCGCCCATGTTGATATGACAATACAGCAGGGGGGGATGCCTGAAGATGAGACACAAGGCGAGCCAGGAAGGATGCATGCTGGAGTCTGTAGTTTGCCCCACCCTCTCATCTTCTATTTTCCCCTGAGAATAGATGAGGCACACACTCTCCCCTCCTTTCTTAGGATGCAGCACACACTCATTTTGGAGACAGTACTCTGCTTTCAGTAAACAACTGTTTTGAACATGTTATTAATGTTAGCAAAAAAACAAACAAATAAATAAATAAATAACTCTTCTGTTTCTTTTTCTGCACACCAAACATTTTTGTCCTTTAGCGGTAGACATTGACCAATTTTAATGTAAATAAGAAGTCTATTTAGAGTTGTTTTGTTTTGCCTACTGTAAGTATAGGATTGCAGCCCTTTCACCTCCCCGGAGCAGCCCCCACTCCTTACTAATAGCAGACATGTCACTCAGGAATGGGGCATGCCAGGCACTGATCCATCCTGGAAATACACCCCCACCCCTCCTCCTTGCCATAACATGCTCTGGCGTGTCTTGAAGTAAGGACAAGTTCAGACGTGTTTTGGGAAGTTGGGGGGGAAAATGCAGATAACCCATTAACAGTTTTGTAAATAAAGAAGGATATAAACATATACTTAATAAAAAAAAATGTTGAACTATTTGACATACAATATTTGATATCCACCAAAAATCTTTAATACATTGCTAAAAGTAAATAACAGTTGCATCAGCCATGAACACCACATGGAGAAGGCCATGAACCCATAAGAAATAGCAAGCAAAACTTGCTACCTTGATAACCAAAGACGTGAAGGGGAAAAATCTGTCAAATAATTCAAACAAGGGAGAAAAAGAATAGGAAGGTGGGACAGAGTCATGACCTAAGCCTAAAAGTTGTATTCAGTTTCTTACTGGAAAGAAAAACTTAGGGAATAATAATGAAGGAAGACTCTTTTTTGTTACCAGATTCCATACACTCCAGAAAAATAGCTATTTTTCAGATCAAAATAATAATAGTACCTTTCTTAACAGGATATTTACAGGGAAAAACTATGTTCTAGATAAACCAAGATTTTTTTTTCTCTGTTTGCTTTATAAAGTGTTATATAAATACTTGTTGCTGAGTGTGTGCAGAGTTGTTTTTTCACCACATTTTACCTTGAGAAATATTCTAATGTATTATATATCTAAAATGAGAGATGTTATAACCTTCAGCTTTTTAACAAATGACGTAACATTTTCTGTGACTATTATTTGTAAAATGTATAGCGGACACTACTGTCATGCCAGCAGTAAGTCCTGGGTCTTAGATGTCAGCTAGTTTAGCACAGGATGGAGTGAAGGGGGAGGGTTAAATTCAAATGCAGCCCCTCCCTTTGAGGGATCTGGAATGGCCATCCCCCTGGTGATCATATATAGCAATGCTCTAGCTAGAGCTTTTAAGTTTGCAAAGAGTTCAGAGGTAGATAGGCACAACTTTTGTTGCTTTTACAGGCCCAGTCAGAGGAGCCAGCAAGCCCTGCTTGGGTGTCTTGACCTGGGTTCAGAGGGGTTTTCCTTTTTAGACCACTCCCTTGCTGGTTTGGATTTTCCCTCTCCGCACATTTTTTTGGAATTTACCATTTTATGAGGTAGGATGCTTGTGAGGCCCTGTACACTTCCTGGGCCCAGGGAATGGGGACCCTGTGTGTTTGGGAGCGTACAGGTTAGGGAAGGCCTGCCCCTGAAGTGGAGGTACTTTCAAAATCCTGGGGAGAAAGAGACTTTATCTCTCTGTGCAGAGACATTAACTGTGCGATTTTGGCCAGTTGGAAAGACTATTCTGCCAATGTAAAGGACACCCTTTCCAACTGGGGACTCTATAATTTTCCAAGCCCTGGAGGGTAGATCTTTCCTTGACCTGGCATCAGACAACATTCCTGCACAGATTGAGGAGGAGGTTGTAAAAGAGCATATACTGTGGTGCTGTGGATTAACTTGTGTGCCATCCTCATACATTTGCAACAGTAAAGACTTTACTTTAGACAGTAGCACAGAAGCTCCAGCTGTTTTATTGGACACATCCAGCACACACACTGGGACATACAAGTACCCTTCTCCCAGAGACAAGAACCAGAACACGAGGTGACACCCTTAGCACTTGGGGCCTTGGGAGTAATCTCTCTCCCCCCGCCCCACACACAACGACAAAGCATCCAGTCCCAGGAAATAAGAATCAGTGTTCAAGTTAGCCTGGGAAGGTTCCAGCCCTATCGGGTAGTGTAAAGCTTTCTCTATGCTTATGGCCAGGGACACAAGAACACTTAGACTCAGTAAAAAGTATAATGTACTTTTTACTGTAGCAATCTGCATCCAGGGATGGAGTTACATATGCTCTTTTTTTTGGGCCATTAGAAACATGTACATAGAGTAAATGTTGACAATACAAGACTACAAAGTAATATTCTCAAACAGGCCAAGAATAATTTTTTTACTTTTGAGGTGTCAGAATGGATAGGACTGTGGCTAACAAGTCTGAATAAATATGTCCAGGGTGACTGGGGGGGGGGGGGGGAGGGGGGCATGCAAGGCAGAGGCATGCCCACACTGCATGTGTAGAAAATGTTGATAGGTGGCAGATGCCATATAAGCCGAATCCACTGCAAGTTTAAATTTTAAAAAAGGCTGTATCATAGTGCTGTTGAAAATAATGGATCTCTACAAACCCCCTGAAAGACAGGCTATAGAAAGAGGGGGACAGCCACTGGTTCTCAAGGCAGGGTGCAAGTAATAGTATCGTTACTTTCTTAGAGTCCTCAAAGCAGAGTCTGAAGGATACCCGGCTGTAGGAATTTTGTTTGATTCTCCAGAGAACATTACCATTGCCAAAGAAAGGGCCAGTCGATGCAGAGACGGATGAGATGCCTTTGGTGCAAAAATAGTTCGACTCCCAAGAAATAGGTGATAATGAAGTGGACTGAGAAACCTCCAAAAGACAGGCGATAGAAAGGAGGGACGATCCCCAGTTCTCAAGGAGGGGACAAAAGCTCTGTGACGTTCTTAGTGACCTAGTCCTTAAAGCAGAGTCAGAAGGGCAGCAGGCTGTAGTAATTTTGATGTAATCTCAGGGGAGCATTACCGGTGCCGAAGGAGAATGCGAAGAAGGGCCAGTCAATGCAGAGATTGATGAGATTCTATTGGCACAAAAGTTGTTTGATTTTCAAGACCTGTTTGATAACAAAGAGGACTGAGAAAATCAAATGGCAGACATAGACAATGGTGACAGAGGTATAAATTGTATGGATATGGAACTGTACCATGGAGTGGCTGATACAAAGTTGATGGATTCCTTTAACAACCTAGAAGAAGATTGTTCATCTATGGTAGCAGAGGTTAGAGAGTGTTTTCTAATTTTTGTGGGTGTTATGACAAAGTGAACTAATCTTTAGAGTGGCTCTCAATCTTGTAAACATTTTATGTTATAACTCACCAATAGGTCTTTGCTAACCGGAGAAAACAAAGATGTAGGAAATCCTTTGGCAATCAAAGTGTCTTGCATGAGCTGTTTTGCACTTGCAAGAAACCAGAAGATGTGGAAGGTAAACAAAGAGGTCACAAATGGGCTTCGAGACTGGAAGATGTGGAGGGACATGAGATGGTGGAACAAAATGAGCTTTGTAAACAAATGCACATACATGCTCTTTAATGTCAAAGCATACTGAATTTGCTCATATGATTAACAGTGCACTGTGTTAAAAGGGAATGTTGGTACAGGATCCTGCACAATGACTGCAAGGTAGGGATGTGCAGAGGGCACGGATTCGTCCAATTCAGCATTCGTATTCGTTGGCGGGCAAATTCGTTGCATTTGTCCAATGGCGCCCCCGATACGTTGATATGTGCATTAGTTTTCCGGTTCCCATTAAAGTCAATGGGGGAAGTATTTGCAGCCTATTTTTGGCTGCAGAATTGGGTTTTTCTTATCAATTTTGATGAAACTTCTGGGGAGCAATCATCAGAACAACAAAACAGCTCCAAGGTACGTAGACTGTGGCAAAGTGGCACCAAAGTGGCATGAATAGCCTAAGGCACTGTAAAAGGGGAAAGGGGTACCAGAATTGGCAAGAGTGCTTTAACAGAGGCACAGTAGCGAGAGTGTCAAAAACACACCACAGCTTCAAAAGAGAGCCCCGATAACAGATGCATGAACCCTCGAAGGCAGCATGACAGGCAAAGTGGCAAGACAAGTGGCATCAACATCCTACAGCACAATGAAGGGGGAACATAGCAAGCAGAAAGACTAGCACCAACACATTGAGCAACTATGATAGTGGCAAGAACACCACGAGGAGTTGAGTGAGTCATCTGGTGTATGGCAGCAAGGCAGAGTGGCAGAGGGTAGATACAGGCTGGCTACACCTGGGGAGAGTTCCCTTTCCTTTCTACAGGAAATGGCTCCCTAGAATGGGTTCGCCCCTAAAGTGGGGTGTTTCCATTGGCATCTAGTGAGATCTCGCTGGTATTTTAAAATCTGGTGGACGTAGCTGATATACAAACAAGAGTTTCCAAGGCCAAGTCAGAGAAGGGTGCATGTGAACAGTGGTTCAAAGTGGGTCAGAGGGTAGATACAGGCTGGCTACACCTGAGGAGAGTTCCCTTTCCTTTGAGCCAGGCAGGGCTCCCAGGAATGGGTTGGCCCCTAGAGTGGAGCACGAGCCTTCAAAGCATGGCGACGTGGAGCAGGGTGCCATGGGAACAGCGGTTCAACATGGGTCAACCAGTGCTAAAACATAGGCTGCAACACCAGGGAGAGTTCCCTTTTCTATGAGCAGGAAAGGGCTTCCTTGGAATGGGTTGGCCCCTAGAGTGTGGCACGAGCCTTCAAAGCATGGTGACATGGAGGAGGTCTCACTGTGAACAGTGGTTCAACATGGGCCAACAGGTACTAAGAGATAGGCTGCAACACCAGGGAGAGTTCCCTTTTCTATGAGCAGGAAAGGGCTTCCTTGGAATGGGTTGGCCCCTAGAGTGTGGCACGAGCCTTCAAAGCATGGTGACATGGAGGAGGTCTCACTGTGAACAGTGGTTCAACATGGGCCAACAGGTACTAAGAGATAGGCTGCAACACCAGGGAGAGTTCCCTTTTCTATGAGCAGGAAAGGGCTTCCTTGGAATGGGTTGGCCCCTAGAGTGTGGCACGAGCCTTCAAAGCATGGTGACATGGAGGAGGTCTCACTGTGAACAGTGGTTCAACATGGGCCAACAGGTACTAAGAGATAGGCTGCAACATTGGGGAGAGTTCCCTTTCTTTGAGCAGGAAAGGGCTCCACGGAAAGGGTTGGCCCCTAGAGTGGGGCATGAGCCTTCAAATCGTGGTGACCTGGAGCAGAGTGCCATGTGAACTGCGTGGGTCAACAGGTACTAAGATATAGGCTGCAACACTGGGGAGAGTTCCCTTTCTTTGAGCAGGAAAGGGCTCCGCGGAAAGGGTTGGCCCCTAGAGTGGAGCACAAGCCTTAAAAGTGTGGCAAGGTGGAGGAGGTCTCACTGTGAACAGAGGTTCAACATGGGTCAACAGGTACTAAAAAAATAGGTTGCAACACCGGGGAGAGTTCCTTTCCTATGAGCAGAAAAGGGCTTCCTTGGAATGGGTTGGCCCCTAGAGTGGAGCACGAGCCTTCAAAGTGTGGCGACCTGGAGCAGGGTGCCATGTGAACAGCGTGGGTCAACAGGTACTAAGATATAGGCTGCAACACTGGGGAGAGTTCCCTTTCTTTGAGCAGGAAAGGGCCCCTAGAGTGGAGCACGAGCCTTCAAAGCGTGGCGACATGGAGGAGGTCTCACTGTGAACAGCGGTTCAACATGGGTCAATAGGTACTAAGAGATAGGCTGCAACACTGGGGAGAGTTCCCTTTCTTTGAGAGGAAAGGGCTTCCTTGGAAAGGGTTGGCCCCTAGAGTGGAGCACGAGCCTTCAAAGCGTGGCGACCTGGAGCAGGGTCTCACTGTGAGCATGGTCTCACTGTGGGCCTCATTTTCCACCCGGATCGCACGCGATAAGGGATGTTTTGCACACGAAATTTCCCTTATCGCGTGCGATACCAAAATGGGGGCGGAGTCGGCCCCGGAAGATGAGGAGTCGGGGGCATCACTGGGGCCAACTCCGCCCCCATCTTGGTATCGCACGCGATAATCATCAACTCTGATGATGAGGTTGCAGTTCCACAAACGAACCACAAAGACATTGCAAAAGAAAAAGAAAGAGATGTGCACTGTGCCCAAGAGAGGTTGATAAGAAAGTTTGTCAGGTATGCAGTTCTTGCAGAAAACCTGTCTGAGTGACCACAGTGCACAAAAAACCTGTTGTGACGAATGCATCTAAACCTACAGTAGATTCATAGCAGGGAGTTTAGAAACATTCATAAACACTGAACATAACTTGTTTTTTATTGTATTTCATCTTCAAAATGCAATGCAAAAGTTCATGTCTACATCAATTTTATTCGTTTCATTTATAATTTGTGAATAAGAAATGAACAGATTTCTCTTAAGTCATGTTAATAATATTAAGAAAAATTGGTTACAACTTTTATTTTGTGTTTTCCATATTGAAATAAATAATAAGGCATGTTCAATGACAATTATTTTCAAGGCAATCAACAAAACTACATGGAGTCCATTTGGACCCCAATTGGTAAGATTGTGATGCAAAATATATTGGTAGGATGAAGGCTATTGAAATCTATGAGTGACATGCTCCCCAGTTTGTTTGTTTTTTTTGTAAAAAAAAAAGGTGAATAGAAAACAAATCAGAGTTTTTCTTGACCCTCTATTACTAAACACAACACAATGGATGCTGACAGATGGAAAAATAGACCGATATTCTCTGTGCATTTCTTTATAAAGAATATGTATTTTATGTGATAAGCAATAAATGTAACAATTTCATTCTCAGAATTTGTAATAAAATATTTTAATTTGACTATCTGTGTCTTTCACACTTCAGTATGTTGTAAAAGATGTGAATAAAAAAATGAATCACAGCTTCCATCAGCAGCAATATTCAAACAGCACCACTTAGCTGGATAAGTCTGAACTTCTCCAGCTAAGTGGCATTGAATATCGGGCCCTCAAATTGTAATCTTTCTCTAGCAGATCCAAGAAAATCACCTTCTGCCCTTTCAGTCCAATAATTTGATTATTTTTAGCTTGCACATAAGGCTCTCATTTTATCTTTTTGGCAGAGGGGTTGTTATTTATAAACCAAAAGCTGCAGTTGCTACCATAGGAGAATCATTTGGTTTATTTATTGTGGACATATCTTGTTTTAAAAAGCTAATCTCCTGTACTATTCTGTTTCCTAAATACGAGCTAGCTAGTAACTTATTCTCAAATTGAAGCTTCCTTTTTTTAACCCTTGCATAGCAATTAATAGAGAACTGAAGTTTACCTATAGGAGAAGAAGTTTACATCTGATAACAGACAGAGAGAGCTTCAAATGTGAGCTGAAAACCTGGCTCTTCAAAAAATGTATATGATCTAACAAAATATCAATATGCAGAAAACTGCAATACTATAAGCACTGAGCGATGTAAAGTGCATTATGACAATGCTATTACTAATATATGAAGACTATTGAAATATAAATTATATATCACAAATGACTTGCCTAGCCCTCTAGTTAACATGTTTTAGATGTTGTTCTAACCTATAATATGAATGCTGCTTTTGTAAACCGTTGTGATCTTCTTTTGGAACGATGGTATATGAAATGCATGCATGCATAAATAAATAAATAAATAAATAAAACCCCAGTCCCTGCAGTCTCATATTCAGTAGGAGAACCCTCAGAGAGTCTCTCAGTTCATTAAGAATCCCTGGAGGAGTTTTTACGTTCTTCTCAGATACTATTGAAATTCTCAGATACATCAATACCATTGAAATAACACATCAAAACCATGACTTGTCACTGGTAAAAAAGAATAACTAATTAATTCACTCACTAGCAGGAACCATGATATTTTCCCCTGCAAGGTACTTCTGTGTCAGTCCCCTTTTATCTCCTTGCCATTCAACCATGGTTAAAATAATGCTTTTACAAATGTGAACCACAAGGCTAAAATAGAATATCCACAAAAACTAATTAATCAAGAAACAGACGTCTACTAATCCATTAGTCTGTGAAACAATGTCAGGAAAATGTTTTTAAATAACTAAATGCAATTTATTATTGATCAATTTAATCCCAGCTCACCAATTGTTTCATTTAACGTGGGCAGAGGACAGACCAAATTAAAAATCAAAGAAAACTTTCTATCACAATACCACACATAACATTCACAAACAAAGATTATCAAAGTCAGCAAAAACATCCAAAACCATTTTCATAGTTCTTAAATATCCAGGAAAATAGTTGATAACACTTAAGTGTATCAGCAACTGAGCAGAGCCATTTTTCAGGAAGGTGAAAATGGTTATAGCAGTTAAGGCTTTAACAGAAGAACTCAGCCAGCATCTGACACCCCCATCCATCTAATTCTAAAAAAAAAAAAAAAAAAATCAAACATTTTAAAACAACTTTTTATATACATACATTTTTCATTGCTGTTTATACATATTTTAGAAGATTTCTTTTACTAATTTTTTTTAGAATTGGACAATCACAGGTCTGATACCAAATTAATTCCACTGAGGAAGTCTTAAAAGGTTAAACATGGTTCCTGTTCTTTTGCCAATGGAAGCTACAATTTTTTGTCAATATTTTTCAGTTGGATTCAACCGACAAGGTATCTAAGAAGTGTTTCCAACTGACATTGACAGTGAAATAATAGTTTAAAAAAAAAAAAAAAAGATTGTTTCAGGTTGACAAGATTTGCCAAATCATTTTCATATGTAACCTGTATCTGGGGCACGTGACACCTGCGCAGCCATCCTACATAACTAGGGATTTTTGTTTTCATTTTATTTTTCCCAGGAATTTAAGAATGTTTATTATAGGAAACAAAAATAGGAAAAAACAAGTGGAAAAATGTCAGGTTTTCCACTGATTTATCTCCTGATAAATATCCAGGAAAAATAAAATAAAATCTGAAAACGAAGGTCATCAAAATGTCATTGGATATTAATGGCCCCAGCCATTTATTGGATACCCGATAAGGAAATCAGTTTATTCAAATCCCTTCTATCCCCATCCCTAGCTCTCTAATTGATTATTTAGTTTTAAACATTTAATATACTGTCTTCAGGTCTAAAGACCAATCTTGTGTACTTTGCACTCCCTCCACACTATTAAACATACAATTCATACTCCTACATGATTCCCATGCAATTCCCCCATTGCCAGATCTCTCTCATTCAATCTGTCCCCCCACCCTACTCTGGTTTCCTCATACCCTGCAGCAGAGCAAATGGCAGCATATTCCTTCAGGAGGAAAAGGTGTTAAACAACAGCCCAATTTCTATTACTGACTTTAGAGAGATAGGGAGGAAATGACATTCACCCAGCCTTATATCCTCCCAGCATTCCACCAATATAGTTGCAGGCAGCAGCTCTGGTGGAGGGGCTCGAGCAGATAGTTAACTGGAACTTTTCTGCACTGTTATGTTGTTCTCCCAGCTCCAGCTCCTCCCCTCCTGTCCTCTGCAATGCTTCCCAGGTGGTATGGGGCAGGAGGGAAAGAGCCACATTTTGCACATGAAAGAGCCACACTGGTTGGTCACTCCTGCCTAAGAGCATGTGATATTGCAGGATCCATATTAAGCTGATTTGAATCCTATTAGGTCACAACAGATTTCAAGAGGCACTGATAGGTTTGCTGGTGTTCCACAAGGTTCAGCTTTTCAGCTATTCTTTTTAATATCTGTATAGATCCTATTTGCAAACTACTAGCTGGGATCTGTGCTGGATTTTGCTTGTATGCAGGTGACATCCAATTTTTTTATCCCAGAACTACCATCATGGATAGAGACTACAGAAATGGTATCTATATGCTTGTCTGCTTTGAAGAAGTGGTTAACTTATAACAAACTTTCTTTAAATCTTTCAAAGACTGAGATCATTGTGCTATAGCATTTACATATTGATAGAATTCTCTCTTTCATGAGTATTGAAAAGTCTAAAATACCAATTATTTGGCAGGTTAAGAACCTTGGTATTCTTATTGATTCTAATCTAACTTTTAATCAACAAATTTAATTAGTTGTCAGAGCTGTTTTTTCAAATTATGCGTAGTATGTGGGGATTGAAGCCACTACTGAAGGTTTTGGACTTTTAGATCATAGTTCAAATGCTGATCCTGCCCCTGTTAGATGATTGCAAATCATTCTAAATCTATACTGGGTTGCCTGCATATGCTCTGGAATTTGTTGCCAGAGGATGTGTTTAGTGCAGTTAGTGTAGCTGTGTTTAAAAAAGGATTGGATAAGTTCTCGGAGGAGAAGTTCATTACCTGCTATTAAGTTCACTTAGCGGTAGAGATGTGAATCGTGTGATCGATCGTCTTAACGATCGATTTCGGCTAGGGGGGGGGGGGAATCGGATCATCGCGGTTTTGTTTTTTTAAATATTGTGTAAATCGTAAATCGGGGGAGGGCGGGAAAACCGGCACACTAAAACATCCCTAAAACCCACCCCCGACCCTTTAAAATAAATCCCCCACCCTCCTGAACCCCCCCAAAATGCCTTAAATTACCTGGGGTCCAGAGGGGGGGTCCCGGTGTGATCTTAACGGATAGCCACTGCCATTAGCAATGGTAACATGGAATAGACTTAGTTTTTGGGTACTTGCCAGGTTCTTATGGCCTGGATTGGCCACTGTTGGAAACAGGATGCTGAGTTTGATGGACCTTTGGTCTGACCCAGTATGGCATTTTCTTATGTTCTTATGTTCTTATGCAACTTGGTGGATATTTGGTTGTTCTCAGGCACCATGTTATTCCCTTTGTTTATGAATTACATTGGCTTCCAGAACAACTGCAATGGTGGATTCAGTACAAAGTGGCATTACTGGTGTTCAGTTTGGATTCTTTACTGTGAAAAAACATATAGAACCTGCCCCATGCACTATATTCATCTTTTATGTCCCTTCAGTAAGATTTGCTAGACTGGCCAAAACAAGAGAAAGCACAATCTCAGTGGCAGCACCTATTTTGTGGACCTTGCTCCCTGAAAGCCTGTGATTGATGTCTTGTACAAAACTTTTAAATCCACGTGCAATCCATTTTTATTCCAACAGACGTTTGATGGATGTTCTTATTTATTAGCAGTGGATGAGTCTTGATTTTATGTCAATTCTTTTATTGTACTAGTTTTATGTTGCTTTATTTTTTTTATGATTTATTTATTTTATTTATTTGAAGAGTTTTATATACCGTTATTCGGTAAAGCCATCATAACGGTTTACATAGTGAATAATTTTTCATGGAAGATTTGAGATATTATAACATGGTGAACATTACAGTAATAAACATAACAATTCTAGGAAGTAATATAAGGTGGATGAGGAGGGAAGTCTGTTAGATTGTAGATTATGATTGTTTTATGATATGTGTTTATTTGCATGTATAATGTATTCTATATGCTTTATTATGTTAACTGCCTAGAGCTTTGGCAGTAGGCGCATACAAATGCTAGAAATAAAGTAAATACAAAAAAAAATCTGTCATACCTCCTGGGTCATCACTCTGTGTTAAAAGTCTGTAAACCAAGTTATGCTTTCACCCATGCCCTCAGGTCCCTTTCCTATGCTATATTGCCCCTGGAAACATATTATGTTTTTGTGCACCGTGGGAATGAACAGTGATTCCCTGACACAAACCAGGACTGAGTCCAGCCTTTCTTAACACACTTTATTTTTATTTGCCACTTTAACATATACAAATTTGTAGGCTGTCTTTACCTTATGGACAGTGTACTTCAGTTACTCGCAGTTGGTACCATTTCCCTCAGTACTCATACAGATTTTTTACAGCTCAATGTTTGGACAGCAATATTCTATAGAAGCTGCCTTCCTCCTGGAGACCTGGGCATGGCCTACCTAACCCCTCCTGGATCCCAGCTCTTATTACTCCCCTGCTGTGCCCTATCCACAGAGCTCTCTCACCAGGAGGATTAAAGGGGACCAGGCACATAGCCTGGTTCTGCACCAGTTTAAGAGGGAACTTAGGGGCATTGCCTCATTTACCCCCCTCAGTTTGGACCCATTAGGCCAAGAGTTTTTACTCCCCTTAGATCCCAACCAGGGGAGTGCCTTACCTCCCCAGGCCCTCTTAGCTGGCCAGCCACCAGTTAGGTTTGGGATTAGGGTTCAAGGGTTATGCTCACTCCCATCTCCCAGGGTAACCCTAGACCACCCTACTACCACCCAATATACTTCCTGCACCCCTAGTCATTTATCCAATTCTCTTGCTGACTCTGGGTTTAAATTACACCCCAGCAGAACTTCTTAGATTGACTATGGTGCTTCCATTAGGGATTCCTCTGGTATCCCCTCAGCGCTTTCTAGCTAGTCACCCATTAGGTTGCTGGCTTCTCTGCAGCCTCACTAGCTGGGATCTCCACAGCATCTCTCTCTAGACACTCTGTGGTTCCTTCCTCTGGGTTCTCCTCTGCAGCTTCACTTGATTGGGTCTTCACAGTGCCACCCTCTTGGCACTTCTTTTCCTTTCTCACTGGCCTTTTCATGCCCTTTCCCTCTGGGCTTCTCACTTGAGTTAGCTCCTGGCTCCCGGCAGTGTTTAGGCACCCTACCGGGTCTTCCTCTGCACCTCCTATAGTGTCAACTTCCAATTACTCAATACTACACCCTCCTGGGCAGCTTGTATCTCCCTCTCCAGGTGTTACCTGCCGATAGCGTCAATGTTTTCCCTTGACGCTGGCCTTCCCCGCGGCCCGCCTCCACACGACTCGGGGCTTCAGCTACACCCCCTTTTGACGTCAGACGCCGGCGGAAGCGCTGGGCAGCACGGGAGATCTGGATTACTTAAGGAAGCTTCTCCTCTCCTGTGTTGCTTCGGCCACAAGTGCGTTAGGAGAGTTTTGTTGTTGTGTTCCTGATGCTTGCTGCCTTCTTGACCCGGATTGCCTTTTGGTTTACTCTGCCTGCCGCCTGCCTTCGGATTTATTGCCTTGGTTCCTGTTTGCTTGCTGCCTGCCCTGACCTGGACTGTTTATGGTTTACGCTGTCTACCACCTGCCTTCGGATTAGTTGTCTTGGTTCCTGCTTGTTTGCTGCCTGCCCTGACCTGGACTGCTACTGGATTATGCTGCCTGCCTTTGGATACATTGCCTGAGTTCCTGTTTGTTTGCCGCCTGTCCCGACTTGAACTGTTACTGGATTGTGTTACCTGCAGTCTGACCCTTGGACCATCCTTCTGGATCCTGTCTCGCTGCCGGGCTACCTGGACTAGTCAGAGAAGCTCTACTACCCAAGGTAAGCGGCAATCGGCCGTGGTTCCACATACTAGTATAACACCAGGGCTCTCTGTGATCCCTCTCTCTGGGTTCTTCACAAACCCCTTTGCTGGGTTTCTCATGGGAACATCTGGATTTCTGGTAGCTTTTAGGCACCCTACAGCATCTTCCTCAGGACCACCTGTAGCGCCAGTTTCAGACTGTTGCCAGAACTCTCTGCAAGTCACACATCAAGTTCCTCCATGAGCTATTGGTAATCCTTGTCAAGTCTGTCTAGGCATTCACTCTCTTGTCTATCATGGACTCTTGGGAATGGGTTCCCTTGCTCCATTACCCTGGCTGGCCATTCTAGCTGCCAAACCTTGAACCTCACGTCCTCCCTCTGACCCAGCTCTTGGGACTGGGGAGCCCTCACTACACAGAAATACGTACTGTTCTTTCTTTCAGCCCTTTGGCTGCTTTTTCTTCACCTGTTGCTGCAGTACCCTGACTGCTCCACTCCAGAGTTTTCTTGTGCCTGCACTCCTTGAACTGCAGAATAACTTGCTGCTTGCTGAAAGAGGGCCCCACCCTGTTCCTATCACCACATTCACAGCCCATTCTGGCAGCTTTTCCAAGGCCACACCCTGCTCAGCACAGCCTTGCTGCACCAATGTTCTTTGCTCTGTTCTTTTTTTTAAGGCAAAAAAAGGTTAAAAAAATAGTCTGCATAAGCAGCAATAACTTGCTACTGTTAAATCTCTGTCTACCTCCAGCAGAGCTTCCCTCTTTAGCTGGTTCAAATCTATCACTTTCTGGCTATCCCTGCAACAAGGCCAACTCATAGTTTCCTCTCTACCTAAATCTTTATTTTCTTCAGTGCAGCTTCTTAGCTACCCCCTTTCACAAGCTACCACACTCTATGCACTCCTGCACTCTGTGCTTTGTTTCAGAGCCACAGTCACCATGTGTTCTGTACATCAGTTTAGAGACACAGGTCCTCTTCATAACTTTCTATCTTCCAATCAGACACGTCTCTCACTCTTCTGCAAATGTTTTGGCGTCCAAACTGCTTCTGGCAGGCCACACATACACTAAACGTTTTTTTGGAGGCTGGGCCTTCCTCTGTACTAGGTTTAGAGAAAACAATCCCATGCATGACACCATATGTGGGAATGAGTGGCGATTCCCTGACACAAACTTGAACTGACTCCAGTCTCTCTTAAAACATTTTATCTTTATTTACCACTTTAATACATATACATTAGTAGACTGTCTTTACCTTCAGGACAGTGCACCCCAATTACTCACAGTTAGTACCGCTTCCCTCAATACTCATATAGCTTCATTACAGCTCAGTGTTTGGACTGCAATATTCTATAGGAGTTGTCTTCCTCCTGGAGACCTGGACCTGGTCTACCTAACCCTACGTGGATCCTAGCTCTTATTCCTCCCCTGCTGGGCCCCACCCACAGAGCTCTCTCACCAGGGGAATTAAAGGCAACCAGGCATCTAGCCTGGCCCTGCACCAGTTTAAGAGGGAACATAGGGGCATTGCCTCACAGCACTTAAAATATACTCACATATGTTTATAAAAAAGGAAAAGAAAGTATGCACTACCATTGAACTATTGGGTCAGCCCAGTTTTTAGATTTCTTGATCCTTGGTATCACAATTAAGTTTAAGCATATTCCTATTTATTTTGTCAAAGCAATCATAATGTTATTTTTTTTTTCATAAAAACTGTGGTCGATGTAAAAGTAGTTTGCTTAGTAATCTGTACAGCAGATGTTTATAATGTAAATATGCATGAGAAGATCTGCATTAATGATTATTTATTCCAAAGACATAAATCAATCTGGAGGTTAATTTTGATTGTACCATTCTACCTAAATTTGATGCCTTAGAGTCACTTTACTACTGTGAACTCTATTTTCTATTGAATGCTATCCAAGAATTTGACAATGTTTCTGTTCTCAAAATACATAATCATCTGATTGATGCCTACTCTTCATGACATAGACCTTCTTTATATAAAAAGACAAATTTTTCTAGTCTCCATAAATGTTGCCACAAAATGCAGGAAAATTTTGAAATAAAATATTAAACAGAAAGATATGTAAACATGGTAATATGCAAAGTCTTGATATTTTAAATAACACCAATTATGGTTGATACTCATTCTGACAAAGGCAAAGTTGATACAACACTTTTTGAAATCTACTTTTCCCAGTCACTCAGTAATCCTTTGCTAACACTATTAAAAATAATTGCTAACAGGTCAAGAAATAGTTCAAATATATCTCCAATTTATCAGTGTTTTACAATGGGTGTAACTTAAATTTACATTGTACTAGTGTTATGAGGAATTAGTAAGCTTTAAGTCTTGATGTGCTTGGAGTAAATTCAGTATAAACAGACATTTTCCATGTAAGCAATCGCTATATCATAATATACAGAACTGGAAAGGAGAGAATGAATACTTAAAGGTTGCCCCATAGAAATAATTGTATTCTCACTGAGCACATTGAGGACAGAAGGGCTTTCTATAATTTATGACTTGGGAGTAGATGTAAGGCAGAAGAAGAATTAAAATCATTGTTTGGTCTATGACATAAAAGGGCATGGGATGGAAGAGAGAGCAAAGATGATGGCACTGTTACAACGTTATAATAATTAATAGTAGTATATTGATCCATTAGTCCGCTAAATAACAGGAACATTTTTTAAATAAGGAAATACAGTTTATATGAATCACTAATTCCAGATCATAAAATGTTTCATCTAACACAGACAGAGGACAGGCTAAATGAAAAACTTTAAAAAAAACCCAAACTTCTATCACATGGCTATATAGAACATTCACATACAAAGATTATTAAAAATATCAAAAACATTTTAATAATTCTTAATATCTAGCAAATAGTTCATAACTTCTGAGATTTGGAATTTTTGCCTGCCTTTCCAAACAATGCTTAAGGTTGCTTACAATAATTTTTAAATTCAAGTACTAGAAGTCCCTACTATGAAGAGCTTATATTCAGGTGGGTTCCTGAGTCATGAAGCATCAATAGGGGAAGTAAAATGTGAATCCTAGTTTCTCTGGTTCTTACACTTGTGGATAGAGCAAAAGTCTATCAGCAGCTGAACAGAACCATTATTCAAGAAAGTGATAATGGACAGCCCCCCAGTGCTCATGACATGCATCTATCAAGGAGATCGCTACATCTTCCAGCTCCAGGCTATGGCTGAAAGGAGATCCTGGGGAGCATGGTGCTGGGATTCCAACATGGTGCCAATTGCATGGATAACATAACTAGTTCATGGTAGGTGCCCCTTGCATCCTAACATAGACCAATGATGATATGCCCTGCAATTGGCTCCTATATGATATGCAAATATCAGTCAGCAAAGGTTGTCATCAGTCCCTGATTGGTTATGGGGCTAGCATGATTACATATGTGAGGTGGCAGAGCTGGCAAGAGAATTTAAATTCTGCTGGCTCCTGCATTACCCCCTCTTTTGCCATCAGCTGTGGGACCTGAGGACATATATTAATTTTATGTGCAAAACCCCTTTGAAAATTTACTCCTGAGTTTGTACATTAAATAGTTAAATCAATAAACAATTTAATTTTGCTATTACTGATATATTCACCACCTTCCAAAGCTATTTTGTATCAGAATAATGCAACTTTGTCTTTTTTTCATCTAGGCAGCTTATTTGCATTTTCAGTATTTTCAAAATGAATTT
Source organism: Rhinatrema bivittatum (assembly GCF_901001135.1). NCBI lineage: Eukaryota > Metazoa > Chordata > Amphibia > Gymnophiona > Rhinatrematidae > Rhinatrema > Rhinatrema bivittatum. The sequence goes on from NC_042616.1 coordinate 173,634,095, forward strand.
CCTCTGCGTAGACTGGACAGACCTTTACAGTCCTTATCTACCACCATTTACTATGTTGCTACAGTCTGGTTTTTGGATGATTAACAGTTTTGAAAGCTAGATAATGTTGCACCCGGTCACAGACAGCTGCGACCTCTCATGCTCACCTCTTTTTTCCCTGCATCGTCAATCATTGGGAGAATGGCGGCCTCCGCCAACCAACGCCGACCTCCCTGGTGTCCCCGTGATGGCATGGACGCTGCCAGCCACCATCTTACTTTCGGCATCACCTAGGCATGCGCGCGCAGGGCCTCCTTATGTATATGTCATGGCGGGAACCTCGGGGGCGTCCCCTCCCGAAGACTGGCCCATTACTAAGATGAGTTAGCAAGGAGTTCTCTCATTGTTAAATCTGCTCTAACTTGGATCTTCTGTTCCAGAATCTCCATGTGGCATTGGGACGCTCTGAGTACCCGCTCCATGGGGGTTCTTCCACGTCTTGGCTATCCGCTCCTCGGAGAGCCTTTCTGCCTTGGACTTTCCTGACCTGATCCTCGGGAATCTCTGCTGGAACTTCCTTGTGTGAATACCTTCTTCAACTTATTTCAACATTGCTGAACTCTCCAACATTGCAGCATCTTGACTCTACTCATCCTGTGCCTCAGGGTATTGCTCCATCTATGCAAGATCTATGGCCTGGTTCCTGTATCACAGACCTCTGCCTCCTTGGCACCTACAGTTCCAAGGAGGCAGAGGTCTGTGATACAGGAACATACCCAGTGCTGCGGGCCACTACCGGATGTGCACTCAGAGGTATCTTCATCAGCTTGCAGGAATCTCCTGGTGAACACCGTGCTGTGGGCCACTACCGGATCTTCTCATCTACAATACCAGCTTCACTACTTTATTTGCTCAAGAACTGTGTTTGTTGCATTTCCCACTCCTCGGGTTATGCATTATCTTCTTTCCCTAATAAAGTCTCTCTCACAGCTGTGTCCTACATCGCTGAGACCATGCCCACCAACAGTGAGGCCCACGGGGCTCCTCCCTGTGGGTGGAGACATCTCTCATCTCGGCCCGGGGTTCACAACTTTCATTAAAACCATAACAGATAAATTTTAAGTTTTCTTGAGAATAGACTTTTCTAATCCAGGGGTTCTCAACCCAGTCCTCAGGACACACCTAGCCAGACAGGTTTTCATGAGATCCCCAAAGAATATGCAAGAGATAGATGTGCAGACAATGGAGGTAGTGCCTGCAAATCTACATATTCACTGTGAATATCCTCAGGGTTAGCAGAACAAGCTCTGCCCTCTTCTCCACCCTTGCTTTGCCTCAACTCTGTCCCAACCTCACCCCCTTACCCACTGCCATTTTCTTACTTTATGCTTACAATTAATGTCATTCTTTCTTACAAATATTTTTCACATTAATCAAAGAGTATATTTATTCATTCTCAGGCCAACCAATAAAAATGTTTGATGCTAGGAAACAAGACATAGTGGTAAAGGAGAAAATGGCAAAAAGCATCATTACTAATAGTAGTGTCAATACCTAGCGACTATTCTGTACTTTGTATGGAGAGAAAGAAGATCATCAAGAAACAAAAGGTCTAATCAGAGACCAAGAAAATGTGGCCTAAAGATACAGAAACAGTCCTAAGTGTTTGGGCAGAAGTTGAAAAAACGTCCCAGCTCACCCCACTATGTTGCCTGTATAAATTATACTATACAAGCTTCAGAAAGAAGCTCTTTGGCACAATGCACATATTAAAAAGAACATTAGCAATAAATCTGAGAGCTTGAGATCATACCTAACATATGGTACTCTTGCTTAAGAGTGAGGTTCATTCTTGTTATTGTATGTGCAAAAGAAACCCAGTATAAATCCTATACCTCCAGTTCTGTAAATATATACTCTGTCCACAGACACCCATGCCCTCAATAGACACACATTGCTCTAACTATGGGGGCAACAGTGGTGGGGCCACTTGGCAACAATGATCATAACATGATTAAATTTAAACTAATAACTGGAAGGGGAACAATAAGTAAATCTGCAGCTCTAACACTAAACTTTCAAAAGGGAAACTTTGATAAAATGAGGAAAATAGTTAGAAAAAAACTGAAAGGTGCAGCTGCAAAGGTTAAAAGTGTTCAACAGGCATGGACATTGTTTAAAAATACAATCCTAGAGGTGCAGTCAATATGTATTCCACACATTAAGAAAGATGGAAGGAAGGCAAAAAGATTACCATCATGGTTAAAAGGTTAGGTGAAGGAGGCTATTTTAGCCAAAAAAATCCTTCAAAAAATGGAAGAAGGATCCATCTGAAGAAAATAGGATAAAACATAAGCATTGCCAAGTTAAGTGTAAAACATTGATAGGCGAAGAGAGAATTTGAAATGAAATTGGCCATAGAGGCAAAAACTAATAATAACAACTTTTAAAAATATATCCGAAGCAAGAAATCTGTGAGGGAGTTGGTTGGACTATTAGATGACCGATGGGTTAAAGGGGCTCTTAGGGCAGATAAGGCCATTGCAGAAAGACTAAATGAATTCTTTGCCTCCATGTTTACTAATGAGGATGTTGGGGAGATACCAGTTCCTGAGATGATTTCAGGGATGATGAGTCAGATGAACTGAACGAAATCACTGTGAACCTGGAAGATGTAGTAGGCCAGATTGACAAACTAAAGAGTGCCAAATCACCTGGACTGGATGGTATGCATCCTAGGGTACTGAAGGAACTAAAAAATGAAATTTCTGATCTATTAGTTACCCCAATATTTAAAAAAGGCACCAGGGGCGATCCGGGTAACTATAAACCAGTGAGCCTGACTTTAGTGCCGGGAAAAATAGTGGGAACTATTCTCAAGATCAAAATTGTAGAGCATATAGAAAGTCATGGTTTAATGGAACACAGTCAACATGGATTTACCCAAGGGAAGTCTTGCCTAACAAATCTGCTTCATTTTTTTGAAGGGGTTAATAAACATGTGGATAAAGGTGAACCAGGAGATGTAGTGTATTTGGATTTTCAGAAGGCATTTGACAAAGTCCCTCATGAGAGGCTTCTAAAAAGTCATGGGACAGGAGGCGATGTCCTTTCATGGATTACAAACTGGTTAAAAGACAGGGAACAGAGAGTAAGATTAAATGGTCAATTTTCTCAATGGAAAAGGGTAAACAGTGGAGTGCCTCAGGGATCTGTACTTGAACCAGTGCTTTTCAATATATATATAAATGATCTGTGTTCAAGATCTGATGCCGGATGGGTGGAACAATCAGATAGGAGGAGCAATCTGTAATGAATCTGTGTTGCTGGCTCCTGAAGAGGGAGGAGTTAGCAATCTGTTCAGGATCTGGTGCTAGGAGTTAGCATCTGTAATTCTGTTATAGTAGTGGTTGGATCCCTGGGCTGGTGGCAGATGACCACTCCCCCATGAGGATATCCCAAGAGGGACCACCGGCTAGGCTTCAGTATGCATACAGACACACATTAGTTCTTTTATTAAACAGGTTTTTAAAACCACCAGAGGTGGCAGTAGTGACCTGATATGCCCGGCAGGGCTATAGTCCCTCAGGAACTGGAACAGTGATCCAGGATGGCTGAGCTGTTGAGAAACTGTAGAAAGTGAGTAGGCAGAGTAGGCAGAGTTCATAACAGAACTAGATGACAAAACTCACGTAAGGTCTCAAGGAAGCTCAGGAGCTGGAAAGGTTTAGGCCCTCGAGGAGCGAGTACCTGGTTCCAGGGAAAGCTCTGAGAGAGCGATGGTAACTCACAATTGTTTGTAGCAGCAATAGCTTCCAGGCAGTAGAGAATCTTCAGAGTGTCCAGGAACATGGGCCCTCGTGGAGCGAGTACCGGTTCCTATCTGTAATCTGAAATAAAGAAAAGAGCGAGGCCCCCGAGGAGCGGGTACCTCTGGTAAGTCCGAGGAGGCAGAATAGGGGGATAGCCAAAGTGAGTCCTTAGCGAATCCTTGCTAACTCAGGGCCTCATTTTCCAAGTGGCTCGCAGGCGATAAGGGACGTTACGCACGCGAAAAGTCCCTTATTGCGTGCAAAACCAGGATGGGGGCAGAGTCGGCTCCAGAAGAGGAGGAGTCGGGGCGTCACCGGGGCCGACGCCGTGAAGACGCCGCGGACAACGAAAAGGTAAGGCCCTTTTCGCGTCCTAGTTTGCGCCCAATAGCTACACCTTCTATGGTGGCGCTATTGGGTGCAAAACCGGCAGCAATCGCACCGCGGTGGTGCGATCGCTGCTGGCTAGCGCAGGACCGCCCCCCATTTCAGCCCCCCGCCCCTCATTACCTAAAGTATCGCAGGCCTGCGATACTTTAGAAAATGAGGCCCTCAGTTTGTTAACAATATCAGAGACCTTTAAATATTGGAAGCGGATGACCTCATCTCAGGGGGACGCCCCTGAGGTTCGTGCTCTTGCTGGTACATCAATCAGAGCGCGCACAAGCACACGCCCTAAGTCTTCAGGCAACATGGCAGATCTACAACGTCGAGCCGGTCCGGGGACGCCAGAGGGAAACGGCATGGAGACGCCGCGGCAGCCAGCCGTCCATCAGACCTGGAGGGAGTCGCCACAGAGGTAAAAAGGGCGGAGTGAGGGTGTCGAGCAGTGACGGTTGCAACAATCTGGAAAGGAATACGACGAGTGAGGTTATCAGATTTGTGGATGATACTAAATTATTCAGAGTAGTTAAATCACAAGTGGATTGTGTTACTTTACAGGAGGACCTTACAAGACTGGAAGATTGGGCATCCAAATGGCAGATGAAATTTAATGTGGACAAGTGCAAGGTGTTGCATATAGGGAAAAATAACCCTTGCTGAAGTTACACGATGTTAGGTTCCCAGGAAAAAGATCTAGGCATCATAGTGGATAATACTTTAAAATCGTTGGCTCAGTGTGCTGCAGCAGTCAAAAAAGCAAACTGAATGTTAGGAATTATTAGGAAGGGAATGGTTAATAAAATGGAAAATGTCATAGTGCCTCTATATCGCTCCATGGTGAGACCACATGGTGTACAATTCTGGTTGCTGCATCTCAAAAAAAGATATAGTTGCGATGGAGATGGTACAGAGAAGGGCAACCAAAATGATAAAGGGGATGGAACAGCTCCCTATGAGGAAAGGCTGAAGAGGTTAGGGCTGTTCAGCTTGGAGAAGAGACGGCTGAGGGGGGATATGATAGAGGTCTTTAAGATCATGAGAGATCTTGAATGAGTAGATGTGAATCGGTTATTTACACTTTCGAATAATAGAAGGACTAGGGGGCACTCCATGAAGTTAGCAAGTAACACATTTAAGACAAATCGGAGAAAATTCTTTTTCACTCAACGCACAATAAAGCTCTAGAATTTGTTGCCAGAGGATGTGGTTAGTGCATTAATTTAGTTGGGTTCAAAAAAGGTTTGGATAAGTTCTTGGAGGAGAAGTCCATTAACTGCTATTAATCAAGTTTACTTAGGGAATAGCCACTGCTATTAATTGCATCAGTAGCATGGGCTCTTCTTAGTGTTTGGGTAATTGCCAGGTTCTTGTGGCCTGGTTTGGCCTCTGTTGGAAACAGGATGCTGGGCTTGATGGACCCTTGATCTGAACCAGCATGGCAATTTCTTATGTTCTTAAGTACAACTCACCATACAAAATAATTCTGATGTCATCTATATAACAGATCAATTCCCATGCAATTCCCCCTAGAGAAATTATTTTAGCATAAAATCTATCAATTTATTGATGCTCATAAATCGTGAGTCATTTCAATTCAAAGCACTACTTCACTGGGAGGCCATCGAGCCAATGTGTTGACCCGAACTAACTTCCCAATTAACTACAAAAGAGAAAAAAAAATTTTTTGAAGGAATGGAGGAAGGGTTTCATATATCTGAGTTTAAAACCCCCACCAGGGTGAACTCAATCAGTGTATGTATAATCATAAACCAAACCTCCTCCGTCCCTTATTTTTTATTTGTTCTTTTTAGATAGTGTGGGTAGAACTACTAGAAAAGTTAGAGTAAGACTGAATGAGCACAAGTCAAAATTAAATACAGCTACTCTCACAGCACCCATAGTGTCACATTGTGTACAGCAGGGTCATCTGTTTGGCGCATTGAAATGGACTGTTATTGATCAGGTGCCGATTGCACCGCGAGGTGGTGATCGAGAAGGGTTACTCAACAAAAGAGAAGCTTTTTGGATTTTCACATTAAAAACCCAAGCCCCCATGGGGTTGAATGAAGCTTTAGACTGGGTTTCATTGATTTAAATCATTGCTTCATTGTGCAGGACTATGTCTTTCCAGCTGATGCCTGAAGGCAGGATTTGATCAAGCCGTTTTTAAATAGACGTCATTACGTCACAACAATGAATGTTTGCGATTGGTGGGTTTACCATCTGTGTGCACAGGTTAAAATAACAGTGGCGGGTAAGAAGCGGCGTTTCAATACAGGGAGCGCATTCGGCGTCCTGAGAGAGATTTTCTAATATGGTGGATAACTTCAGTACACCGACTGGTTTTCAAACAGGATAACATCCCCTGAGGAAAGGTTCGGGTTCGGACCAGAAACGTGGCTACGTCGGGTTGTCAATCTCCAGCAGATAAGTCGGGACTTTTAAATTTTTCTATGAAGTTCATCCGTCTTTGACATTTCAAAAAAAAGAAGAACGACTCATTCGGACTTAAATGCGATTTTTCATTAAATAAAACACTTCAAGGGTGTAGGCTTGTTGCACACTATCTAAAAAGAACAAATAAAAAATAAGGGACGGAGGAGGTTTGGTTTATGATTATACATACACTGATTGAGTTCACCCTGGTGGGGGTTTTAAACTCAGATATATGAAACCCTTCCTCCATTCCTTCAAAAAAATTTTTTTCTCTTTTGTAGTTAATTGGGAAGTTAGTTCGGGTCAACACATTGGCTCGATGGCCTCCCAGTGAAGTAGTGCTTTGAATTGAAATGACTCACGATTTATGAGCATCAATAAATTGATAGATTTTATGCTAAAATAATTTCTCTAGGGGGAATTGCATGGGAATTGATCATTGATAATATAATTTCCCCAAAAATATTTTTTGGTGCTGTTTGCTAATTGGTATCTTACGTCTTTAAGCGCACCTTTCAAAATGGAAAGATGGAAACATGTTTTTAGTTTTTCAGAAGCCCAATTGGCTGATGTTAAATCGCAACCTTCATTGTTGTCTGATTCAGAGGCTGTGAAAATTAACACATCCTGGGATGAGTTTATACGGCTAAATAAGAAAAGTATTCGAGCTGAATTACATGGGTGTACGTTAACAGAGTACATTAAACAGCAGATGATCCCTAGAGGATTACGAGTTCAAAAAGAACCTCTTTTGTTCACTGATGACAAGATGTTCATGCAGACCTGGACGGCCATTTTAAATAAATGTGCTTTAGATTTAATGCTGCTTATAGTGGGTCAGGTGAAAAAGTTCACGGGTGAACTAGTGATTTCAATACAACAACAGATTGACCAATTAAAACTGGATATTGAACCCAGTAAATTTGAGGAACAGCTACAGGAACATAAAGCAGCATTAGACAAATTTAAGAACAATATAAAGGAAACTAAGATCAGCAAACTTCAGCGTGATCAAACTGATTACAAATTGGATAAAGTCTATAATTGGTTGGGTAATAGGAGTGAACAAAGGCGGGTAAGGTACAATTTTTCATCTGATGAAAACTCGAGTGGATCTGATGAAGCAGATAATTCAGGTAGAGTCCATCATGACCAACCACAGAAGGATTTTTTATCCGCACGCGGAGCCAGCAATACACGCATACGAGGAAGACAACGTTACAACAACAACGAGGCTACACACGCAGCACTTCAAACTGCTCCGACTACCAGGAACAGAAACAAGAAGAATCAGCAGTGGTGAATTTGTCATCTACGGTTTTATCTGAGGAACAATTGGCCGTATTAAATCACGGTTTATCTTTCGTGCCAACTACATATCATTCACCTTTTGAGTCTCGTATTACAATTCATCGGTTTATACGCAAGTTGAACTTAAAGTTATATTTTGCTCAGGCAGACCTTGGTTTAAATCAAGATATTTCACTAGTCCATCCTCAATCGAAGTGGCATCCTCCAGGTCCTATGGATTCTCATATTAAAACGTTTGAACAACTAGTGTTACAAGATCTAAGTGAGTTTGAATTCCAGGACCATCATTGGAAGAACAACTTGTCATCCCCTTTGAGAATAGCCCTGAAATCTTTGGAAAAGAATCAACAACTGACCATTAAACCGGCAGATAAGGGTGGAGGGGTGGTGGTTCAAGACAGATTGGTTTACGAGGAAGCATTGTCTCAGCATTTGAATGACAAAAAATTTTATCAAAGAATGACTTCAGATCCCACTCAAACTTTATTAGTGAATTTGCAGAACATTGTGGATCCCGCGATAGGATTGACAGAAAAAGAAAAGAAATTTTTGATCGTGCAACATCCTCGGTTGCCTGTCATTTATTCCTTGCCAAAAATTCATAAAGATTTAGTGACACCTCCTATACGTCCCATCGTGTCCTTAAATGATTCAGTGCTGGAAGCTCCTGCAATATTGATTGATAAAATTTTGCAACCGTATGTGATACAGGCACAATCTTATGTGAAGGACACGATACATTTATTGCAAAAACTCCAAACTGTACAATTGGATCCATCTAGTGATTACTTGTTGGTAACATTAGACATCACTGCATTATATACCAACATTCCTCAGGCACAAGCGTTTGAGATGATTACACAATGTCTGACACAAAGGGTTGACCACCATCGGATACCAACAAGCGTCATTTTACAGTTATTAGAGACGGTTTTATATCATAATTATTTTATGTTTAATTCCGAGATTTTCTGGCAAATTCATGGAATTCCAATGGGTTCTCCATTGGCCCCAACAACAGCGAACATTTATGTAATGAAATTTGAGGAAAATGTCATTTATCAATCTATATGGTGGCAAGAGATGGCCTTATGGGTTCGATATATAGATGACATTCTGTTAGTATGGAGAGGTACATCTCAACAATTATCATTATTTTTTGAGTGGTTAAATAAACAGAATACACATTTAAAATTTACAATGCAAAGTTCATCGTCACAAATTGCATTTTTGGATGTATTAATTTCTTTGGAAAATGGTTCATCCAACACGACCATGTATCGCAAACCAACTGATAAAAACAACTTATTAAAATTTCACAGCCATCACCCCTACTCTTTTAAATGTGGGCTTCCTGTTAGTCAGTTTTTTCATGCCAAGCGGATTTGCTCTACACAGCATGACTTTGAATTACAAGCAACACTCTTGAGTAATAGATTTCTGGAACGTGGATACCCTAGATCAGCGATCAGGAAGGCTTACAAACGGGCTAAATACTCAGACAGACAAAGTCTGCTGCAGTATAAGCCTTCAAAACAAGACCCACAATTAGTTTGTGTATTAAAACAGTCGGTAGCAACGAATGCTATTTCTGCATCAATACGTCGCCATTGGCACGTTTTAGCGCTCCATGATATCTTCAAGGAGATTCCATTAATTGTGACCACTCGTGGTTCTAACATCAAAGATAAATTAGTTCATGCACAGTTTTCATCACGATCAGAGGGTCCTTTTGAAGGACATCAACGCTGTGGACAATGTCCACATTGTAACAATAGTATTGATGGACATCAGTGGCTTGAACCTATTACAGGTTATCGAGTTTTTCGTAATTTCAATACATCTTGTAATTCTGACCATGTGGTCTATACAATTATTTGCCCTTGTCCTCGAGTGTATGTGGGTAGAACTACTAGAAAAGTTAGAGTAAGATTGAATGAGCACAAGTCAAAATTAAATACAGCTACTCTCACAGCACCCATAGTGTCACATTGTGTACAGCAGGGTCATCTGTTTGGCGCATTGAAATGGACTGTTATTGATCAGGTGCCGATTGCACCGCGAGGTGGTGATCGAGAAGGGTTACTCAACAAAAGAGAAGCTTTTTGGATTTTCACGTTAAAAACCCAAGCCCCCATGGGGTTGAATGAAGCTTTAGACTGGGTTTCATTGATTTAAATCATTGCTTCATTGTGCAGGACTATGTCTTTCCAGCTGATGCCTGAAGGCAGGATTTGATCAAGCCGTTTTTAAATAGACGTCATTACGTCACAACAATGAATGTTTGCGATTGGTGGGTTTACCATCTGTGTGCACAGGTTAAAATAACAGTGGCGGGTAAGAAGCGGCGTTTCAATACAGGGAGCGCATTCGGCGTCCTGAGAGAGATTTTCTAATATGGTGGATAACTTCAGTACACCGACTGGTTTTCAAACAGGATAACATCCCCTGAGGAAAGGTTCGGTTTCGGACCAGAAACGTGGCTACGTCGGGTTGTCAATCTCCAGCAGATAAGTCGGGACTTTTAAATTTTTCTATGAAGTTCATCCGTCTTTGACATTTCAAAAAAAAGAAGAACGACTCATTCGGACTTAAATGCGATTTTTCATTAAATAAAACACTTCAAGGGTGTAGGCTTGTTGCACACTATCTAAAAAGAACAAATAAAAAATAAGGGACGGAGGAGGTTTGGTTTATGATTATACATACACTGATTGAGTTCACCCTGGTGGGGGTTTTAAACTCAGATATATGAAACCCTTCCTCCATTCCTTCAAAAAAATTTTTTTCTCTTTTGTAGTTAATTGGGAAGTTAGTTCGGGTCAACACATTGGCTCGATGGCCTCCCAGTGAAGTAGTGCTTTGAATTGAAATGACTCACGATTTATGAGCATCAATAAATTGATAGATTTTATGCTAAAATAATTTCTCTAGGGGGAATTGCATGGGAATTGATCATTGATAATATAATTTCCCCAAAAATATTTTTTGGTGCTGTTTGCTAATTGGTATCTATATAACAGAAACACTAACTTTCTCCACTATCAGGCACATTGTGAAATACAAAATACTGTAGCAAAAGAAGGAGAAAAACATTCAGATATGTAGTAAACCTGCCATACCATAGCAGCACTAACTCACAAGACTCCAAAAGCAACAATGCTACCTATATAAAGGCACTACTGCAAACATTGCACTAGGCCCTAGAACCCCATTATACCTTCTGTTGGGAAACTCACAATGAGCGAGACTGTTACTGATCCCTAGCAGAATACCTCAGCTCACACATACTTGCAGAAAACAGACAAACCCGAATGTGTAGACAAATACATACATAGAGTCTGGCTTCTTGGGGTTTCCATTTTCAATACAAAACTTGAAATTACTTCCTACCTTTCCTCTGTTCATAGCAGCTTTCCCCTTGCCTGGCCCTAGTCTCTCTCTTTCTCTTTGTCCCCCTTCCTACTTTTACTAGGGATGGGGGAGAAAAAAAGGGGAGGAGTGGGGATAGGTCTGAGGGTAAGGATGGTAGAGAAGAATAGAGGGAGGTTGGATGGATGGATGGATGGGAGAAGGAGAATATGAGATTGCAAGTTGTGTACGGGGAGAGGGCTGCATGTGTAAAAGAGACAATTCTGGATTGGTGGAGAGAGAGAGAGAGAGAGAAAGAGAGAGGGGGATTTGAAAGGGAGCAAGACCAGAATAGTGATAGAGACCACTGTTTCTCCTCCTTTTCTCTCATCTCATAAAAACATAAGAAATATCATGCTGGGAGAAATCAAGGTCCATAAAGCCCAGCATCCTATGTCTGACAGATTGCAACTAACTTGAAGATAACATAATATAGATCTAATTCATTTCTGTTAATCACTCTCTAAAACAGCAATAGCTTTCTTTATACAAAGTCTATAATACATTATTAGCCAGATAGACTAAAGAAAGCTGTCCAGGGTGTTCGACTCTGGTTTCCTTGGTTTGCTGTTGGTCGCTGGTTTCTTTGGTTTGCAGCCTGCTGCTCTAACAACTAGACTACTCTTCCACTTCCTTCTCACATTCAGCCAGCCAGCCAGCCTCAGTCACCCCCAGTCAGTCTTGACCCCCTCCCACAGCCAGCCAGCCAGTCAGCCTTGAACTCACCAGCTAGCTTTGACACCCCTGCCAAATCAGCACCCCCAGCCAGTGCTCAACCTCCATCCTTAGACACCCCACCGGCCAGCTTCCAATCTGCAGTCTCAGACTCCCTCAGCTAGCTTCCACCCTCAGATTCCTCCCCCAAGCCTTGAAACCTCCAACTACCCTGCCTAACTGTAGCCTCAGACCTCTTTTCCCCAGCCAGCCTACCTGCAACCTTGGATCCTTCCCTCCCCTAACAATCAGTCTCCAGCATCCAGCCTTGGAACCCACCTCCCTCCCTACCCAGCACTGAGAGATGTCATGCAAATCTGTATGTCTTGTGAGACCAGCATGAGTATGCACACAGCCGTGTGATACCAGCCAAGTCAACATTTGAGATGGGCAAGAGATAAAATTGGTGGGATCAGGGTCCAAATGGCCCACCCTGTTCCAACCCCCATAGATACCCTGAAAACTCGACTGGCTAGGAGTTTCCTCAGGTCTCAGTTGAGAAGCACCATCCAAAGCATACGATTAAATGTATACTCAAATGAAGAATTTGGAAATAATCAGAGGAACATACTGAATAAAAGCTTGTTTTAATATTGTGTAACATCTTCTCTAAAACCAGTATTTGTTCTGTATTGTTTTCCTTTTTTGTAATTACATAAACTCCTAAAACCTGAGAAGCAATTATTGTTTTTAGGATCCCCAAGCATATGTTTTTCATTGCATCCTACCAGACTAGACACTGGCTCCTGAAATTCACATTTTTAAGCAACTGCATTAAATTAAGTCCAGACTGAAACGTAGGAAAAATTACCAGTCATCTCTTTTATGATGATGTACTTGTACATTATTTGGATCCTGAAATGCCTGCTCATAAGCAGTAAATTCACTGTGGGATAGAAGAAACAGTTTACACTGAATAATCTGATAACAATTATATATATATTTCATTATGTTTTAATCTGGATGCACATAAAAAGCATACATCAAAAACAGCATTCCTTTTGATACAATCTTATATACACAAAAACTCCCCAAACGTATCCTATAGATAGTACAATCTGTTCTGGAAATTCCTATTAACATGCATCATGGAAACAGGCCTCTTTGCCAGAACTATACATATTTTACAATTCAAGCAGCTCAACAATTAATTGCTGACATTCCACCATTTTAAATGGATCGCACCTTGCAAATGTTTGGCCAAATTTAAAAATTGTCAGAAAAAGTGCAGAATGCCTAAGAGTTTGTATATTTTGTTGATTTTTGAAACAATATACTTTTTTGCCTAATATTTCAACATCTTATATCTTTTATAAAGAAAAAGAAATCAGCAGGAAAAAAAATGAAGACCCTTGACCCTGGATATGAAAGGCAAGCCATACTATGGTGGCATACTCCCATCTCTTTCCTCCTACCTATAAGAACATAAGAACATGCCATACTGGGTCAGACCAGGGGTCCATCAAGCCCAGCATCCTGTTTCCAACAGTGGCCAATCCAGACCATAAGAACCTGGCAAGTACCCAAAAACTGTCTATTCCATGTTACCGTTGCTAGTAATAGCAGTGGCTATTCTCTAAGTTAACTTAATTAATAGCAGGTAATGGACTTCTCCTCCAAGAACTTATCCAATCCGTTTTTAAAAACAGCTACACTACCTGCACTAACCACATCCTCTGGCAACAAATTCCAGAGCTTTATTGTGCGTTGAGTAAAAAAGAACTTTCTCCGATTAGTTTTAAATGTGCCCCATGCTAACTTCAAGGAGTGCCCCCTAGTCTTTCTACTATCCGAAAGAGTAAATAACCGATTCACATCTACCCATTCTAGACCTCTCATGATTTTAAACACCTCTATCACATCCCCCCTCAGCCGTCTCTTCTCCAAACTGAAAAGTCCTAAACTCTTTAGTCTTTCCTCATAGGGGAGTTGTTCCATTCCCCTTATCATTTTGGTAGCCCTTCTCTGTACCTTTTCTAATTTTGCTATATCTTTTTTGAGATGCGGCGACCAGAATTGTACACAGTATTCAAGGTGCGGTCTCACCATGGAGCGATACAGAGGCATTATGGCATTATGTTAAAGAAAGCTTTAAAAAAAAGTCTAAATCAACTACATTTAGGGCCTCATTTACTAAGCATTTTCCACATAGACATAGACTGGGAGAAAAGCCTCAGTAAATCAGGCCATTAGTTTGGTACCCACTCATTGGGAATTACCACTACTAGACTTCCGGTCATGGTTGCCTGCTGATCGGACACAGGGAATGAGATCTCCTGGCTGGTTCCCCTTAGATCTAAAAGTACAGCTGGCTATAATTGTTGGGCACCTCGCCAATCTCATATACTATCACTGACATAATTCAGAAAGTAGATAGTATTGGTCAGAGGAGTCAGAGCTGCGATACGAGCATTAAATCACAGCGTACCGTCAAATAGAAAGCACGGGCTGGAGAGACTACAGGCTACTGGAGAGAACAGCTACAAAGTTGTGGCAATAATGACAGATTAAATGCTCCAGCAAATCATGAAGGCCAGTATCATCTGCATTTAATGAATGTTTCATTAAACTCCAGTCGGCAATGGATGAGATAAAGGGCAGCACTGAGGCACAAGTTTGGTGAATGGAATCGGAGGAACAGAGAATGTGTCTGGTGAGGAAGGCCACATGAGGCATGCCGAACAACAGATTGTAATGCTTTAGACAAAAAACCAGTGACTGGCAGATCAAACAGAAGAGAAAGAAAACTAAAGCCAAAGAAATAATCTGCATATTATTGGATTACCTGAGACGGTGGAGGAGGGAGAGTTCACGGAGCTGATCGCAGTAAGGCTTTGTGCCATGAGGTGTAGTCTTGGGGTGTCTGGGGGGATATTTTCTATAGTTAGATTGAACAATTTCCAATTATGGGTCTTAGGATTTTAAGGGAGGTGGAGTGCCCTCTATAACATGTGGGCTTTCTATTGCCAGAATCTCCCCTGCAAGGCTTAAGACAGTTCATCCTTTTATCTTCCAAGCAGATTCAAGCATAAGGAGAAAGGTTTTGCTCTTAGTCCTACTATTCCTGGGCTAGCTTGCACAGGCTAAAGGGATTCCTTGCCAGAGTTTCCAACGGGCCGATACAGTTAACCTGCCATTGGACGCGCGTTTTCCCTTACCCCTTATTCAGTAAGGGGTGGAAAATGCGCATCCAACCCGCCAAACCTAATAGCACCCTCAACATGCAAAGGCATGTTGATGGCCCTGTTAGGTATTCGCGCGCGATTCAGTAAGTAAAATGTGCAGCCAAACCGCACATTTTACTTTCAGAAATTAGCGCCTACCCAAAGGTAGGCGCTAATTTCTTTGGGCACCGGGAAAGTGCACAGAAAAGCGGTAAAAACTGCTTTTCTGTGCACCCTCCGACTTAATATCATGCTGATATTAAGTCGGAGGTCCCGAAGGGTAAATAAAGGAAAAAAAAAATTTTTGAAGTCGGCCGATGGCTGTCAGGTCGAAAACCGGATGCTCAATTTTGCCAGCGTTTGATTTCCGAGCCCGTGGCTGTCAGTGGACTTGAGAACCAACGCTGGCAAAATTGAGCGTCGGCTGTCAAACCCGATGACAGCCGCTGCTCCGGGCCAAAAGGAGGCGCTAGGGACGTGCTAGTGTCCTAGCGCCTCCTTTTGCCCGTTTCTACCGCCGGACCTAATTTAAATACTGAATCGCGCGCACAGGCGAGTGGCCTGTGCGCGCACCGGGAGAGCGGGCATTCGCCCACTCTCCCGCGGACTTTACTGAATCGGCCTGCAAGTGATTGACTAGGATAACCCTTATAGCCTGGAGTTCTAATTTATATAGTTTGCAGCACAGGTTACAGACAATTAGTGACAGGGTACGTTTCAAATTTAAATGTTCAGGGTTTTCTATACACCACACTTTCCCTCAAAGCATACAAGAACAGAGGTGATCAAGCATGGCTCAAAAGTACTAAACTTTCACTACATGGCTTCAGTATTTCCAATGTTAAGGTTTCAAAGCGCAAATTAACCAATTAACACACATGCAAGCTGCTTCAGCACTGGTTAAGTTAACTTCAGCCTAATGTCTAGGTGTATACAGGTCAGCCTTTCTGCTGCCTCTAATAGGGATGTGCAGAAGGAAAAAATTAATTTCGATTTGGTTTTCATTTTGCTGGGACCCAAATTTGTTGCATCAGTTTCATAGGGAGGAAAACCAATTCATTGATTAGTTTTATTCGTTGTCCGTTTTCCCATTAAAGTCAATGGGGGGAAGAATTTGCAGCCTATTTTTGGCTGCAGAATTGGGGTTTTCTTATCAATTCTGATGAAACTTCTGGGGTGCAATCATCAGAACAAGAAAAGAGCTCCAAGGTACTTAGACTGTGGCAAAGTGGAACCAAAGTGGCATGAATAGCCTAAGGCACTGTAAAGGGGCAAAGGGGTACCAGGAGTGGCAAGAGTGCTTTAACAGAGGTGCAAAGCAGCAGCGAGAGCATAAAAAACACACCACAGCTTCAAAAGAGAACACCAATAGCAGATGCATGAACCATCAAAGGCAGCACGACAGGCAAAGCGGCAAGACAAGTGGCATCAACATCCTACAGCACAATGAAGGGGGAACATATCAAGCAGAAAGACTATCACCAACACATTGAGGAACCATGATAGTGGCAAGAACACCACAAGGAATAGAGTGAGTCATCTGGTGTATGGCAGCAAGGCAGAGTGGCAGAAAGTTGATAGGGGCAAGACAGGCTGGCAGAGCGGAGGTAGTCTGGTCCCTGTACTTTTGATAGGGACAAGACAGGCTGGCCCCGAAGAGAGTCCCCTTTCCTTTGCGCAGGAAAGGGCTCACTAGAATGGGTTCGCCCCTAGAGTGGGGTGTTTCCATAGGCATCTAGTGACCTCTTGCTGGTCTTTTAAAATCTGGTGGACGTAGCAGATATACAAATGAGAATTTTCAAGGCTGAGGCGGAGGAGGTTTCCATGTGAATAGCAGTTCAACATGGGTCAGCGTGTGTTAAGAGATAGGCTGGCTACACCCGGGGAGAGTTCCCTTTTCTTTGTGCAGGAAAGGGTTCCCTAGAATGGGTTGTTAACCACTAGAGTGGAGCATGAGCCTTCAATGGTGGCGAGTCGACGTGGACGAGGTTTCCATGTGAACAGTGGTTCAACATGGGTCAGAAGGTGCTAAGAGATAGCCTGCCTCACCCGGGGAGAGTTCCCTTTCCTTTGCGCGGAAAAGGACTCTCTGAAATGGGTTGGCCCCTAGAGTGGCGCATGAGCCTTCAAGCGTGGCGAGTCGACATGGAGGAGGTTTCCATGTGAACAGCGGTTCTGGTTCAACATGGGTCAACAGGTACTAAGAGATAGGCTGGCTACACCTGGGGAGAGTTCCCTTTCCTTTGCACAGAAAAGGACTCCCTGAAATGGGTTGGCCCCTAGAGTGGCGCATGAGCCTTCAAGCGTGGCGAGTCAACATGGAGGAGGTTTCCATGTGAACAGCGGTTCTGGTTCAACATGGGTCAACAGGTACTAAGAGATAGGCTGGCTACACCCAGAGAGAGTTCCCTTTCCTTTGTGCAGGAAAGGGCTCCCTAGAATGGATTGTTAACCGCGAGAATGGAGCACGAGCCTTCAAAGCGTGGCGAGTCAACGTGTATTGCGACGTCGCTGCCTGACGTCTCCACTCCGCCCACCTTACCGCATTGGCGACTCCCTCCAGGGTTGATGGAAGGCTGGCTGCCGCGGCGTTCTTCGGCCACCCTCGTCTGGCGTCCCTGAACCAGCCAGACACTGCAAAACGCCATGTTGACCTGATGCCTAGGGGCGCACGCACGGCATGGCCCTGCCTCAAGTACCAGAAGTGGCGTGAACCTCAGGGGCAATCCCCCTGAGATGACGACATCCGCTTCAGATATTTAATGGTCTCTGAATTGCTAACAACTTGAGTTAGCAAGGATAACAAATACGGATCGAATACGGATAAGGATTCATTCTATCTATTCTACTCTACATCCTCGGACTAACCAGGGGTGCCCGCTCCTCGGGTGCCTCATTCTTTCTTACTTTGTAGATTGCAGTCTGGAACTGGTACTCGCTCCTCGAGGGCCTTCGTTCCTGGACTTCTTCGAAATTCACTTCTGCCTGGAAGTCATCGCTGCCTACTACATCTGTAAGTTACCATCGCTCTCTCAGAGCTTTCCCTGGAACCAGGTACTTGCTCCTCAAGGGCCTACTTCTTTCCAGCTCCTGGGCTTCTAGGAGACATTGTGTGAGTGTTACCATCAGGTTGTGTCCATGAACTCTGCATACCCTGCCTACTCACTATATTTCAGTTTCTCTACAGCTCAGCCTCCAGGGATCGCTGTTCCAGTATCTGAGGGACTACAGCCCAATCGGGCATTCCAGCTCACTACTGCTACCTCTGGTGGTTCAGTATACTGTCTAATAAAATAACTAGTGTGTGCCTGTCTCCTACTTCTGAGCCTGACCGGTGGTCCCTCTCGGGATATTCCCCCGGGGGCGTGGTCATCTGCCACCGGCCCAAGGATCCACCCACAACTCTCCTAAATAATAACAGATTGCTAACTCCATGGATCCTGCACAACTCAGTGCCTTGCAGGCCATACCGGGCCTGGCCCAGCGCATTGTGGAGCAGCAAGACGCCTTGGAGAAACTTACTGCAGCATTTCATCAGCTACACACACAGAAGGTTCAAGGCACAGCCTCCAACCAAGAAGGTTCAAGGCACAGCCACCAACCAAGAACTTCATGGAGTGCCCCCTAGTCCTTCTATTAGCAGAAAGAGTAAATAACTAATTCACATTTACCCATTCTAGACCTCTCATGATTTTAAACACCTCTATCATATTCCTCCTCAGCCTTCTCTTCTCCAAGCTGAACAGCCCTAACCTCTTTAGTCTTTGCTCATAGGGGAGCAGTTCCATCCACTTTATCATTTTGGTCGCTTTGTACCTTCTCCATCGCAACTATATCTTTTTTTATATGTGGCGACCAGAAGTGCACGCAGTATTCAATGTGCAGTCTCACCATGGAGCGATACAGAGGCATTATGACATCCTTTGTTTTATTCACCATTCCCTTCCCAATAATACCTAACACACACACACACACACACATCAATTTTAATAAACTATGCTAATAAAAAGAATAAATGTTTCACAATAGCTAACAAATAGAACATCCAATTATTAAAAACATATTAAAAATTAGGTCTTTTTAAAATTTCACAAACACCAATAAAATATTTCAAAATAGCAGATACATCAAATAGCACTCTATTAAAAATAATAAGGATAAACAAAAAATCTATCAATCTCCATAACTGGGAAGTTTATGTTTCCAGTCACCCTGCAATTGTCATGCCTTTGTGAAGGAGGGAGGGGATGTGCAGACTTTTCTCTTCTCTTTCTCATAGACACACAGAGGCTCCCCCTCTCACTTACACACAAACACACACGTGTGTTCCCCATCTCTCTCTCACACTTTCATAGTGTTCCCCCTCTCTCTCAAACACACACATAAGGTCCCCCCTCTCTCTCTCTCATACACACACACACCTCTCACACACACACTCACACACATGCACTCCTCCCTCTCTATCACACATGTGCTCCCCGTCTCTCTATCTCACACGCACATGTGCTCCCCACCCCCCTCTCTCACATACACACAAAATTCCCCTATTAATCTGGGACTTGTCTCTTGCCTTACATTCTTCAGCTGCAGAGGAGGAGTAAGTAATCTCCTCCCTTCCATCACCCCACCCCCTTTCCTTTCTTTTCACTTCCCTTTTACACACTCCCCCTTCCTTTCCTCTTCCCTCTCTTTCACCCTTTTCTTCACCCTTCCCTCCTTCCTTCTTACTCACACCCTCTTCTTCCCTGCCTTATTTGTTCTGCAAACTCACCCAGACAGCTTCTATTACTTCTCCTTCTGGTGTGGAGGAGAAGGGGAATTCCCCACTGGCAAGTGGGTCTTCCTCTTGCCAGTGAGTTGTGTGAACCCCATCAACACATCGGTATAATACACCTCTTCCATGGGTCCATCTCTTCCAGCATGCAAGTCTTCTTCATCGGTAGGGGGTGGGAACCCCACTGGCAGGTCATTATACAGCGTCGCCTCCGTGGGTCCATTTCATCCTGCCAGCAGGGTAGGCGGGAACCCCTTCAGCATGCAGCTTTTCCTCTTGCTGGTGGTGTTATCACCTTCCCTGCCAGCACCTCATTCTATTCTGCTGCTGCCGTGGGACCATCCTGTTGGTAGGGGAAATGGGAACTCCGCTGACGCGCATGTTTTTCTTCTTGCTGCAGGTGGGGGGAATACTAGGAGCCTCACCAGCATCTGATTGTACTGTGCTGCCATGGCACTTTATTTTCTAGTTTGGCTGGGAAATGAGGTGGTCAGTGCAGGCTTGTTTTGGAAGACACTTTCTGCAACCCTAAAATGTTGCCACCTGAGGCATCCACCTCACATGGCCTAATGTTAGAACTACCCCCTCTCCACAGTCCAATCACTCTCTCATGTGTCACTGTCACCCCCTCCCCCAGACCAGTCTTTCTTCTCACAGTCACTCCTCCCCTCCCCCCCCCCAGACCAGTTTCTGTTATCCCTGTCACCCCTTCCCAAGACAGTCTCTCTCACAGCCATTGTCACCTTCTCACCCCAGAGCAGTGCCTCTCTCTCACCAGTCACTTTGAAATCCCCCTAGACAAGTCTCTCTCTGTCTCACTCACTGTCTTCCTCCCCCCACCCCAGACCAGTCTCATTTGATGCAAGTTAGAAATAAAAATGCATTCCACATTTTTGCAGCATTCTTAAGTAGAATAAAATCCTTATGTGTTCATTAACATACTCGTATATTTCAGAGACTTAACATTGCTGTGGAGCTATTATAATTCATCTGAGTGTACGAATCCATTTCTCAAAGTCACTGTCTTCCCCACCCCTAAGACCAGTATCCCTCTCTCCCTACAGAAGTGGGTAGGAGCCGCTGCATATTCAGGAAGTTCCAGCGGAATGTTGCTGCAGGCAGCGTTTGCTACTGAAGAGCGGGACCTGCAGCCTACTACACAATAACTTTTACAGATCTCCTGCACTGCTCCCTGCCCCAGCCATCACCCTGCCCTGCCCCAGAATGGCAGACTGAGGTGAGTGGCTGCCGCTGCCTTGAAATTGGCTCTGCAGCAGCTGATCGTTCCACCTCACAGCCCCCACCTGAGGCTTCCATCATCGACATCACAGAGCCTCGGCACCTGATTTTATTTTCTACAGAATGAGTCTGTCCCCTCCTGAGGCTGCCAAGACAAGCAGCCAAGCAGCAGGGAGGACATGGGGGGCCAAGGCTCAGCTGTGTTTTCCATTTTTTTTTGAAAGCATGCTTCTATGATTGATGATCCGCGGAGGCAGGCAGACAGGCAGGCGTCACGGAGAGGGAAACAAATAGAAAAGCTCTGCAAAAACACTGAAGAAGAGTGATAATACAACTGGCAGGGATCTTGCTCAGCCAGATGCCAGAGCATAAGGGAGGCAGCAGAAAATAGTGAGCCTGAGCGGAGCCTGTGCTGCTGTGATTCAGGACACCTCACCTTTTTTTTTTTCTTTCAGATGTGAGCGAACAGGGGAGACTGAGTCTAAAGCAATCAGTAGATGCTGCAGGGATGTTTTGAGGTGAGCATTTTTTTGCCACCTCAAAATTCTGCGGCCTGAAGTGTCTACCTCACCCTGCCTCATTATAGAACCTGAAGACCCTTGTTTTTAGAGTTCCAAGTTCCGAGTTCCAAGTTCCGAGTCTTGAATCCTGAGTCTTGAATCCTGTCCCGGTCTTCGGAGTTCCTTGCCTGCTTCCGTCCATGCCCAAGACTCTGCCAGAACCTGCTCCGCTCCAGCGTGGTCTGCGACCAGCCACAGGCGGCTGTGTAGGATGCGCCTCAGTGCAGGCCTCTACTGAATCTTCGACATGTTCCTGTCTCAAGTTCCACTACTTCGCCTGCAGTCTGCTTCATGCGCAGCTGGTCCGTGACCAGCCATGGGCGATGCAGTTTTCACCCAGTACTTTCACCTGAGTCCTGAAACCTTGCCTGAGATCTTCTGAGTAACCTGAATCCTTGTCTGGGTCTTCTGAGTAACCTGAATCCTCATCTGAGTCCTTCCAAGTTCCAAGTCTTCGTCTGAGACCTTCCAAATTCCAAGTCTTCATCTTGTTCCTGCCCTCAGCCTCTGTCTGGCCTCATGCACTCGCCATTCCCAAGTGGCGGGTCTGAAGGGGCTTTCGAGTGGCCAGAGGGCTATGCCTGAGACCAGTATTGTGTTGCTGGGTCTCCTTGGTGCGTTTAGGCCCAGCAGAGGGCTGATCCTGCTTGGTGCCTGTTCCGAGTTCCTTACCTTGGTTCCAGTCCTGCTTTGTTCCTGTTCCGCCCATGATTGCATGCGCTCACCTCCCACGGTGTGGCTCGGGGTTACTCTCTGAGTCATTCCATGGTTCAGGGGCTCACGCTCTCCCATGAGCTAGCGGACGTGCCCGAATCAGGACCCGTAGATCGTAGTCACAACATCTGAATCATTACCCATGAAAATCTTCTCCGGAATGGGTATCTCTCCATCCTCTTCAGTAAACACTGAAGCAAAGAACTCATTTAATCTTTCTGTGATGGCCTTATCTTCTCTAAGTGCCCCTTTACCCCTCGATCATCTAATGGTCCAACTGACTCCCTCGCAGGTTTTCTGCTTTGGATATATTTTTTAAAGGTTTTACTGTGAGATTTTGCCTCTATGGCCAACTTCATTTCAAATTCTCACTTAGCCTGTTTTATCAATGTCTTACAATTAATTCGCCAGCACTTATGCTTTATCCTATTTTCTTCTGTTGGATCTTTGTTCCACTTTTTGAATGAAGATCTTTTGCTCCTTTCAGTTTTTGTCTATTTTTCTCATTTTATCAAAATCTCCCTTTTGAAAGTTTAGCACTAGAGCCATAGATTTACTTACTGTCCCCTTTCATGTTATTAATTCAAATTTGATCATATTGTGATCACTATTGCCAAGCAGCCCCACTACCATTACCTCTCTCACCAAATCCTGTGCTCTACTAAGAATTAAAACTAAGCCATTTGAGGTTGAAGAAGAGATGGCTAAGGAGGGATATGATAGAGGTCTTTAAAATCATGAGAGGTCTAGAATGGGTAGATGTGAATTGGCTATTTACTCTTTCGGATAATAGAAGGACTAGGGGGCACTCCATGAAGTTAGCATGTACAACATTTAAAACTAATCAGAGAACATTCTTTTTCACTCAATGCACAATTAAACTCTGGAATTTGTTGCCAGGGGATGTGGTTAGTGCAGTTAGTGTAGCTGGGTTTGAAAAAGGTTTGGAGGGAGAAGTCCATTACCTGCTATTAATCAAGTTGACTTCGAAAATAGCCACTGCTATTTAGAGATGTGAATCGTGTGTTCGATCATCTTAACGATCGATTTTGGCTGGGGGGGAGGGAAATCTGATTGTCATGGGTTTTTTTTGTTAAAAAATCATCAAATTGTAAATCGGCGGGAAAACCGGCACATACGGGTCGTATGACATAGTGAGGGCAAAAGTAGCGCCGGCGCCATTTTGAATATTGGCAATATGGCCAGAGTGCAGGAGGTCTCTCCCGGACCCCCGCTGGACTTTTGGCAAGTCTTGTGGGGGTCAGGAGGCCCCCCCAAGCTGTCCAAAAGTCCCTGGGGGTCCAGTGGGGGTCCGGAAGCGATCTCCTGCACTCGTGACGTCGGGTGACAGGAACCAAAATGGCACCGGCGCTACCTTTGCCCTGTCATATGGTAAGGGCAAAGGGCCACGGGCGCCATTTCTATTAACGCAGCCGTGGCCCGAGAGCAGGAGATCGCGCAGGGCCCCCCCCCCCCACTGGACCCCAGGTAATTTAAAACATTTTGGGGGGGTTCGGGAGGGTGGGGGATTTGTTTTAAAGGGTTGGGGTGGGTTTTAGGGTTGTTTTGGTGTGCCGGTTTTCCCGCCCTCCCCCCTCCCCCGATTTACGATTTTTTGACGATAAATCAGGGGAATTGCTATTGTATCGCAGCTCTAATGATTTTTGACGATTTAAAATATATCTGACGATTGTTTTAAATCGTCAAAAAATGATTCACATCCCTACTGCTATTACTAGCAACAGTAGCATGGGATATACTTAGTTTTTGGGTACTTGCCAGCTCCTTGTATCCTGGATTGGCCACTGTTGGAAACAGGATGCTGGGCTTGATGGACCCTTAGTCTGACCCAGAATGGCAATTTCTTATGTTCTTATGTTTTTACAACACTATACTCTCTTCAGCCTTAGACACTATTGCCCAATGCCCATCCTCTTACCCATCCTGTAAAGCACACTAAACCTCAGCCTTGTTGGCTCACCCCTGGAATTTGTTACCTACATTCCTGCCCCTGCTCTGCAGAACATCTGTGGCTAAAATCACGTGCCCAAGCAGATTTCATACACTTCGAAGTCATGCTGACCACTTTCCAGTAAGCTATTGCACTTGCCTAACAAGATTACTATGTCCATCTGACAAACTCTTTTACATCCAACCCTTGTCATCATTTTGCCAAACTCAATTCCCTCCTCAAACTTCCCTTACCTCCCTCTTCCCCTTCAATCTCTGCCCAGACTATGGCTGACTACTTGCATGACAAGATTCACAAAATTGGTCTTGAATTCTCAATTATGTCACCTTTCCTGCCTCTCCTCCATTTCTTTCCTCTATCCTTCACCTAGCCACTGCCTCTCTCTCCTCCTTTCCTAAAGTAACAGTGGAGGAAACAGCTCATCTGCTCTCTTCTTCCAAACTCACTATTTGTTCCTCTGACCATGTCCCCACCAAATTCCTCAGCTCCATCTCTACTGCAATCATCCTTTCCATCTGTCACATCCTCAGTCTATCATTCTCCACTGCTATTATTCCTGCTGCCTTCAAAGATGCTTAAAAAACCCTCACTGGATCCTTCCTGTCCTGCCAACTATCATCCCATCTCCCTTCTCCATTTTGCCTCCAAACTACTTGAATGTGCTGTTCACCATAAATGTCTTGACTTTCTTATATCTCAAGCCATTATTGATCAACGCTAGTTTGGTTTTTGCCCTCTACATTCAACTGAAACAGCCCTTGTCAAAGTTTCCAATGACTTTTCTATGGCTAAAACAAAATGTTTTTACTCTGTCCTTATCCTCCTTGACTTGTCTGTTGATTTTGACACTGTTGATCACCACCTACTTCTTGATATTCTGTCCTCACTTGGATTTTGGGACTCTGTCCCTTCTTGGTTCCCTTCTTATCTCCCCCATCTCACTTTTAGCATTTCCTCTGGTGGGTCCTCCTCTACTGCCATTCTGCTATCAATTGGTGTGCCTCAGGGTTCTGTCCTGGGACCTCTTTTCTTCTCACTATATATTGATTCCCTTGGTGCTCTGATTTCTTCTCATGGCTTTCAATACTAGTTTTATGCTGATGACTCCCAGCTCTAAATTTCTATACCAGAAATTTCATCAAGAATCCGGTTCCAAATCTCAACCTTTTTGTCTGATATTGCTGCCTGGATGTCATGCTGCCATCTTAAACTCAAAATGGCCAAGATGGAGCTCCTTATCTTTCCCCCCCAGCCCTCCTCCCCTTGTCCTCCTTTCTCTGTTTCTGTGTACCAGCCCATAACCTAGGAGTCCTCTTCGACTCCTCTCTCTCTCTTTTTTCTACGTACATCCAAAACTCTACTAAAACATGTCATTTATTTCTTTATAACATTGCCAAAATCCATCCTTTCCTTTCTGAAAAAACTACCAGAACCTCTATTCACTCTTTCATCTCCTCCCACTCAGATTATTGCAACCTGTTCCTCACAGGTCTTCCGGCATGCCATCTCTCTCCACTGCAATCTCCCCTAAATTCAGCTGCACACCTTATCTTTTGCCAAAGTTGCTACACTCACTTAATCCCTCTTCTGAAGTCACAGCATTGGCTCTCTATCCATTCCCACATACAGTTCAAATTCCTCTTTCTCACCAACAATTATGTATCTAAATTATGTATCTAAATGCTTATCTATTCATGCTTACCCACTGAATTTCCTATTAGTAAGTCATACTCTTCTATACATATGTTCACACCCTTGACTTACGCCAGATTGTTACTTGTTACTAGTTGTCTATTCACGTCTCAATATGTTCGTTATGAAAGCGTTGTATGTACTATGTTGTTTACTTTGTAAACCGGAGTGAAGGCAGCCTGCTAAACTTCGGTATATAAAAGAATCTAAATAAAAAAACAAACATTTTCACTCTGCTGCACCTCACTACCTCTCCTCTCTTATCTTTCTCTACACCCTCCTCATGCACTCTGTTCATTGGACAAGTCATTCCTATCTGTGCCCTTCTCTTCTACCACCATGCTTTTCACCTGCCTGCGCCGTGTGCTTGGCATTGTCTTCCTGAACTGGTGCGTTATTCTCCCTCTCTTGCCATGTTTAAATCCCATCTTTTTTTAAACTGCTTTTAAATATTATGCCTGATTGTTTGCTTTTACTCTTGTTAACTTTCTTTTATTTCCTTTTCTTTTTTTAAACTATTATCTTACTTTATGAAATACCCCAAGTCTCTTGCCCTGTTTGTCTTATTAGATTGTAAGCTCTATTGAGCAGGGACTGTCTTTTTGTATGTTTGTACAGCGCTGCGTGTCGTGTAGCGCTATAGAAATATTAAGTAGTAGTAGTAGTTTCCATCTCTGTTTTAAAATCCCACAGCAAATGTTATTGAAAGAGAAGAAATCTAGTGGCATAGAAGTTTAAGTGGAGGATTAATATATCGAAATGTACAGATTAGTTAGCCTAATTACATTATGATAACGATGATTGAATGGGACTTCAGAAAATCACATTCTGAATCAGATTCCAAATTTAATACTTTCTGGTTTATTAAATGCTTATTTGATAATTGGCCTGGATAATTTATGTCATACAAATATGGAAAATAAGGATTAAAATTGTTCATTATTAATGCAGTGTGGTGTCCCGTGTTTAATTTGACTTCAACATCTTTTCTATCTCCTTCCCATAAAAGAAACAGTGTCAAAAGCTATGAGTCAGCAAACTCTTAGAAGATAAACATGTATATAAAATACACTGCAGTATATTTGGATACATTTCCTTTGCTTTTTAGATTTTGTATTAAACTTTACTTAATTTTCATTTTATTTCATTGATTCTATTTTGAGAAATTCTATTTTGATAGTGAACAGGAGGTTCATGTTGCGCTGCGGTGGGAGAGAGCACCAAGGGGCACTCCCCAGCGCGGGACGAGAGATGTGTACCCTTGCGGAGAGATGGTCTTTGTCTGGGAACTGGAGAACCAAGGATCTCCCACCGGACCTGCACGCTTCTGTGAGGCCACCAACACAATGGTGGTCTCTCAGTGGTCCTCCAACCACTCCAAGCCCTTTCGGACCTGACGCTGGGAACGGCAAGAAGCGGCAGGCTGGACAGAGGTCAAGGATGGACGGATACATCTGACACAAGATGAAGACTCAGACGTGGGCCATCCATTGCTCCTACCATGTGACAGGGGCCGGCCAATGGCACCGATAGCCCCTGTCACATGGTAAGGGCAAAGGGCCATCGGCGCCATTTTGATTAGTGGCAGCTGATGGCCTGAGAGTGGGAGATCGCACCCGGGACCCCCACTGGATCACCAGGTACTTTAGAAATGTTTTGGAGGGGTCGGGAGGGTGGGGGATTCTAAATAATGAGATTTAAAGGGTCGGGGAGGGTTTGGGGGTTGTTTTTGTGTGCCCTTTCTTCCCCCCCCCCCCCCCCCCCCCCCGATTCCTGACGGATGAGAAAATATTGTACGATATTTTCATCCATCAGAAAACAATTCACATCCCTAATATGAGAACTCCGACGTGGCTCCTGTCGCACCGGCATGCTGGCGGCCCGGGCCACAAAGGTAAGAGCCTGCTCGCGGTGCTGCCGCGAGCAGGATCACAACAGTTCATATATAATAGCCAAGAGCAGCAATCATAAGACTACTGTATGCTACATAACGCATATTAGAACATTTGCTGATAAGTTAAAGGCATAATTGCAGTGATGAATGAACAGTGTGGCTACACAAGCAAACTAAGCAAACAGCTAGGGAATGTTTAGTGCTTACCATTTTGAAAAGTGGTTTTAGCATACACTCTGTTCTCCTTCTGTTGTTGAAAGGAATATAGTAATCTGGTTAGTGGTAATACTGAAAGACAAATCCATCTTAGAAGAACAATATATAGTAACATAGTAAATGATGGCAGAAAAAGAGCCAAATGGTCCATCAAGACTGTCCAGTAAGCTTTATTTATCTACTTTTTTAATTAATTTATTTTTATTCTGTTAATGTAACTGCTACTCTATGCAGGTTACCCCTTATCTCCATTTCCATCCTTTAGCAGCTAGGGATCAACTGTGTTTATTTCAAGTTCTTTTGAAATTCATTACAATTCTCATCTTCACTATCTCTTCTGGGAGGGCATTCTAAGCATCCACCATCCTTTCCATGAAGAAATATTTCCTGACATTGTTCCTGAGTCTTCCCCTTTGGAGTTTCCTATTATGATCCCTAGCTCTAAAGCTTTCCTTCCATTGGAAAAGGCACAATTCACATGCGTCATTTATACTGTATTCTTCAAGTATATAAATACCTGTATCATATATCCCCCATTCCTTCTGACCTCCAGGTTCTCATCTCATATGGCTTTTGGTGCAGACCACACACCATTTTGATTACCTTTCTTTGGACTGCTTCGATCATTTCTCTATCTTTTTTTAAGATACAGTCTCCAGATCTGAACACAGTACACCATAGGAAACCTCACCAATGACCTGTACTTGGGCAATATCACCTCCTTTTTCCTGCTAGTTATCTCTCTATCAATGCACCCCAGCATTCTTCTGGCTTTAGCAACCACCTTGTCACATTGCTTTGCTACTTCCAGATCATCCAATACTATCACCCCAAAGTCTCTTTCCCGATCTGTATACATCAGTCTTTCGCTGCTCCCTTTCCCCCATCATGTAGAGCTCCTTTGGATTTCTGAAGTCCCAATGTATGACTCTGCACTTCTTGGCATTGAATCCCAGCTGCCAAACCTTTGACCACTCCTTAAGCTTTCTTAGATCACTTTTCATTCTCTCCACTCCTTCAGGCATGTCCATTCTTTTGCAGATCTTAGTGTCATCTGCCAAAACACAAACCTTTCCTTCTGCTTTGTTGCTCACAAAGATATTGAACAAAATCAGCCCAAAAAGAATTCTTGAGGCTCTGCACTTATCACTCCTCTCTCCTCAGAATAGGTTAAATCTACCACCACTCCCTATCATCTGTCAACCAGTTTGTAATCCATTCTATCACCTTGGGACACACTCCCAGACTTCTCATTTTGTTCATGAGCCTTCTGTTTGAACAGTATTGAAAGCTATGCTGAAATCCAGATAAATCACATCAAGTGTTATTCCTTGATTCAAATCTCTAGTTGTGCAATCAAAATAAATTAATAAATTTGTTTAACATGACCATCCTCCTCTGGTAAAACCATGTGGCCTTGGATCCATTGGATTGAAGATAGTTGACTCTGCTTTCCTTCAGCAACTATTCCATCAATTTCCCCACCATTGAGGTAAGACTTATTGTCCTGTGGTTTCCAGCCTCCTCTCTTCTTCCACTTTTGTGGAGAGTGACCATCATCGCCCTTCTCCAATCTTGCAGAACCCCTCTGCTAGCAATAGGGAAAGCCCATAAGTAGATAGGTGGTAATTTATTTAAAAGAAGGCTAAATATTATACATTGTTTTTAGAAGAATAATAAATCACCTGGACCAGATGGTATGCACCCCTGGGTTCTGAAAGAACTAAAAAATGAAATTTCAGAACTATTAGTAAACATTTATAACCTATCATTAAAATCAGCCAATATTCCTGAAGATTAGAAGATAGCCAATGTAACCCATATATTTAAAAAGGGATTCAGGGGTGATCCGGAAAACTATAGACCGGTAAGCCTGACTTCAGTGCCAGGAAAAATCGTGGAAACTGTTATAAAGCATAAAATCACAAAACATTTAGATAGACATGGATTAATGGGACGCAACTAACATGGATTTACCCAAGGGAAGTCTTGCCTCACAAATCTCCTAAATTTTTTTGAAGGGGGTGAATAAATATGTGGACAAATGTGAACCAGCAGATGTGGTGTATTTGGATTTTCAGAAGGCATTCAACAAAGTCCTGCATGAGAGGCTTCTAAGAATACTAAAAAATCAAGGGATAGGAGCCAATGCCCTTTTGTGGATTGCAAGTTGATTAAAAGACAGAAAACAGAGTAGGATTAAATGGTCAGTTTTCACAATGGAAAATGGTAAACAGTGCAGTGCCTCAGGGAACTGTACTTGGACCAGTGCTTTTTAATATATTTATAAATGATCTGGAAATGGGTATGATGAGTGAGGTGATCAAATTTGCAGATAGCACAAAATTATGCAGAGCAGTTAAATCTCAAGCAGATTGTGATGAATTGTAGGAGGACCTTGCAAGATTGGTAGACTGGGCTTGCAAATGGCAGTTGAAATTTAACTTGTGCAAGTGCAAAGTGATGCCTATAGGGAAAAATAACCCTTGCTATAGTTATACAAAGTTAAGTTCTATCTTAGGGGTTACCACCCAAGAAAGAGATCTGGGCGTCCTGGTGGATAATACATTGAAATTGTCAGCCCAGTGTGCTGTGGCGATCAAAAAAGCAACCAGAATGTTAGGAATTATTAAGAAGGGAATGGAAAATAAAACAGAGGATGTCATAATGCATCTGTATTGCTCCATGGTGAGACTTCACCTTGAATACTGTGTGCAATTCTGGTCACTGCATCTCAAAAAGGATACTGCATCTCAAAAAGGATATAGCTACACTGGAAAAAATGCAGAGAAGGGTGACCAAAATGATAAGGGGCATGGAACAGCTGCCCTGTGAGGAAAGGCTAAAGAAGTTAGGGCTGTTCAGTTTTGGGAACAGATAACTGAGGGGAGAGGGATATGATAGAAGTCTACAAAATCATGAAAGGACTTGAACACGTTAATGTAATCGGTTATTTACTCTCTCAGATAATAGAAGGACCAGCAGGCTCTCCATGAAGTTAGCAAGTGGCTCATTTAAAACAAATCAAAGAACATTCTTTTTCACTCAGCTTATAGTTAAGCTCTGGAATTCATTGTCAAAGGATGTGGTTACAGCAGAGTTAGTGTAACTGGGTTTTAAAACTGTTTAGATAAGTTCCTAGAGGATAAATTCATAAATTGCTATTACAGTAATTAATAAGCAATAGTTGGGTACTTGCCAGGTACTTGTGACTTGGATTGGCCACTGTTGGAAACAGGGCTTAATGGACCCTTGATGTTGCATCAGAGGTGGACCCTTGGGCTGAGATGGGGTTGATGCAACCCGTAGGTAAGGACCTACGGGTCCCCACCGTCGGCAGGTGGAGTGGGCTGATAGGCAGAGGCCACTGGAGCTTCACCTATACCAGCCCTCGTTCCCCATGGTCTGAGCCTTTGGGTGCCGGAGCCAGCATGACTTAGGTGGGCCTCTGTATATAGTTGCAGGAGAAGTTGGTTCAGCCCAGAGACAGCAGGCGAGAGATGGTACAGTCCTACTCTGGACTGGATAATGTCCTGGAAACTCAGGCATCAGTGAACGAAGGCAGACAGAGGGCGATCGAGCAAAGGTAGGCCAAAGCTTGATGAATCCACATCTAGGGAGTAGGCAGAAGAGGCGTCCAGTGGTAGGCTTGAGTCACAGCTAGTGGTGATCCAGAGGTGATCAAGCAAGGTTGAGGTCTGATCAAGGAGAAAGTCAAAAGTGTAGTCAAGCAAAGCTGAGATCTAATCATGGAGATAGTTAATAGCGTAGTCGGACGAAGCAAAGGTCAGGGTCTGGAGACAGGCAATATGTAGTCAGACAAGGAGAGGTCTGGGGATGGAGATAGGCTGTAGTGTAGTCAGGCGAAGCAGAAGTCTGGGTCTGGATATAGGCTGTAGCGTGGTCAGGCAAAGCAGAGGTCTGGGTCTGGACATAGGCTGTAGCGTGGTCAGGCGAAGCAGAGGTCTGGGTCTGGACATAGGCTGTAGCGTGGTCAGGCGAAGAAGAGATCTGGGTCTGGACATAGGCTGTAGCGTGGTAAGGCGAAGCAGAGGTCTGGGTCTGGACATAGGCTGTAGCATGGTCAGGCGAAGCAGAGGTCTGGGTCTGGACATAGGCTGTAGCGTGGTCAGGCGAAGCAGAGGTCTGGGTCTGGAGATAGGCTGTAGCGTTGTTAGGTGAAGCAGAGTCAAAGTCCGTGTAGTCAATCCGAAGCATAAGCAGGGCAGGAACAAGGAAACAGGAACCAGGAACAATGAGAAACAGGAACGAGGAAGAGACGAATCTCTTAGTAGCAACGAGTACTTGACCAGCGAGGAGACCTGTTGCAAAGGCAACGCTAGGGAGCGCAGCCTGAGCTTAAATACTTATGGATAGGTTGACGTCATCATCCGGGGCCACGGCTAGGTTCCCGCCACGGTCCCTACTTAAGGATCAGCGCTGCGTGCTGCGTGAGTAGTGGCGTGAGTAGTGGCGTCTCTCCGCGGGCCACGCAGAAAGGCCCAACGAGCAGTGGCAGCAGGACCAGGAATGCCGAGGACTGTGGCAGAGCCGGAGGCACTAGGGGAGGTCCAAGGACGGAGCTGGTGGCCCACCACCACCAGCGAGGAGGAACCAGAGGTAGGAGTCCCTGTGGAAAGGTGAGGGGGCCGTGCCGGGGGTCTATCGCGGATGGCACGCATAACACTTGATCTGACCCAGTATGGCATTTCTTATGTTCTTATGAATCTCACATCATCTGAATTTATTTTCTCAGTCAAATGATAGTGATTCTGAGCATGAGGTGGTTTTGGAGAGATTATAGCTACTATATGTTTTATGGAAACATCAGCTTCCCATAAATCAAAGCCATTTCTGTCTCACCATATCACTGTCACTGCAATTCTGGATCTGCCTTCATACATCTGACAGACGGGTTTCTCAAATGTTATAAACAGTTGAATTCCAGAAGGAACAGGGTCATCATGCTCTACTTACTTGTAGAATTCTTTGTGTTGAGTAGTCTATGGGCTCCTGCCAATAACCTCCACACTCATTCTTCAGACCGAGCCTTCCCCCTCACGCCAAGACCCCACCAAACTGCTTCTGCTTCTAGTGTGGTGGGTCACCATCTGTGCTGCGGCAGAACACCATCAGAGATCCCCACAGCTGGATGCTGCTGACACAGCTAGGCTCTACTCTCCCTAAGGTGCACTCTGACTGACGCCCCTCCTCTTAAAAGTCCAGCAGTGAGAAAACCTGGCAGATGCCCTCTGATGACATCACACTCCCTGTCCTATATAAGGCCACTACAGACACCTCTCTGATGCCATGGCAACAGGTCTCCCTGCTGGCAGTAGTGTGAGTTGCCTCAGCATTCCTGTTTCTGTGTTCTCCAGTTCCTGAGTCCATGTCTTCAGTTCCAGTGTCTTCAGTTCCAGTGTCTTCATTCTTTAGTTCCTTGTGGTGCTCATCTTGTTCACCAGTCCCCATAGTTAGTCTTCAGTTCTTCAGTGTGCCTTCCCTCCTGTGTTGCTCCTTGTCTTCCTGCCCTGCATCTCCATCCACCTTTCACATGGATGGATACCTGCTATTGACTTTGGCCTGATTTCTGGATTTCCTTGGATGCTGCCTACCACTGACCACCTCTGACTCCTGGACCTCCTCAAACCTGCTTGCCACTGACCATTTGCTTGCCTTTTGGACCTCCTTGCATGCCGTCCAATACCAAACCCAGCCTGCCTTCAGACTCGCCTGCATT
This sequence comes from Rhinatrema bivittatum, assembly GCF_901001135.1. Classification (NCBI taxonomy): domain Eukaryota; kingdom Metazoa; phylum Chordata; class Amphibia; order Gymnophiona; family Rhinatrematidae; genus Rhinatrema; species Rhinatrema bivittatum. Next base: position 173,668,107 of record NC_042616.1, read on the forward strand.
ATCCAGCCTCCTCAATGGATCCTCCGACCACCAACAGAGGCCCCCACCTAAAACCTGCCAGCTCCGGCACCCAAAGGCCCAACCCAAGTGGAATGTAGACTAGTATAGGCGAAGCTGCAGTTGGGCATCTACCTCCTCCAACTCCACCTGCTGACAATGGGGACCTGCAGATCTCCTCCTTGTATGTTGCGCCATTTCCAACTCGGTGCAAGGATACACAATTCCAACAAATAAATATTCAGATAATGCTGCACTGTCTTCTTTTGACCCAATAATTAGACATTATAAAAGTTAAAATTTCACCTAATGGCAGTGTTTTATTTTAACTATTCTGGCTGGATTTATTCCAAAGTGCCATAGATTTTCTCCAAACAATACAAATGGTTAGTAGTTTTCTTCCTTTGTCTCAGTTGAATGCCAAGGAACTGCTACTGCAACTTGCACTGTATTGTACTAGAAGACTGAGTGTAAGGTCAAAACCTGAGAGGTCATTATATTCAGCAACACTTACCTGGCTACATGGCACTGTTTGAATATTCGGCCATGTACATTGGCCACCAATTAGCTGGATAACTATCTAGTTAAATAGTAATCCAGCTAATTGCTGGAAGGGTAGCTGCATTCCGGGGTATGAATAATTATCCAGTTAACTTTGTTGGTTGTGATGATATTCAGATTTATGTGGCTAATTTAGCCAGATAATTTAAACCTGCTTTTGAGCAGGTCTATATTTAGCTGGATAAATCTATTCAGCTAAATATTAGTTATCTGGTATATTCAGTGGTGCAGTCATACCGCTGAATATTCCAAATAAGTTAGCCAGATTTATTTGGCTAACTTGTTCAGTCATATAGCAGCTGAATGTGGACCTCTAAATATTTTAGAGAACAGAAAATATTTAGTAGTTTGGAATAGTACTTTCATTTTTTATAGTACCTACAGAACCAGAGGCTTAATTTAAAAACCATCCATCTGTACACCATAAATAATTATGTGACCAAGACATAATAATATGAATAATGCCTCCAGAAAAAGTTGCAGATTAGTAAGTGATTCACAAAGAGGTCAATGTTCAAAGGGTTTATGTTCCTAACTTTAAGAGTTAGGTGTCTAAAATTCCCATTTTGAAATTTTACAAGGGCTGAGTACCTAAATTTAAGATCCTAATTTTGCTAGGAACCTAAATTTAGAACCCTAAAAATTGGGTGGCTATTTGGACAGAGTTAGGGCAAGGAAAAACATTAGCTACTTAGCACTGATTTTACCACTAGGACCTAATTTAGGCCCTAAATCTGGGCAAATGACTAGCAGGCCTAAATTTAAGTGTATTTTCTGCTAAAACCTTTGAGGGGCCATATTCTGAAAGGTGGTTAGTTGACAAGTTATCTGGCTAAAGTTAGCAGGTTACGAAATACATCCAAGTGTGGATGAACTCCAGAGCCAGATCCTGTGATACATAAATGAATTTGTTTTGTATGATGCGATAGCTTTCACATCTTGATACTAATCTTGTTACTTCTGCATCACTGTCATACTCCACAGTCTCAATATTATTTGCATAGCACAGGAAATTATTTGCAGGTGAATATAATCCCTTTGGAATGAACACTGTCCCATTATTGATTGTTCCTCAAAACAAAACTGCTCACCTAGTAAACGTTTTTACTCAGTTGCATTCTTTGGTATGACTGCAATCCTATTATAATCTAGAATAATTCTTTTCACTTGTAATTTTAACCACCAGCATAGTTAGGAACTCTAATTAAATTATGCAGTTTTTAATACTATTTAGTACATACACACAGAGTTGCCTGTTTTATCTGTAAAAATAGAGTTAAATCTTTTGGACCCGATATTCAGAACTATTCAGGGATGTGCCACTGAATATCCATGCACAAATCGCTACTTAGCCAAAAAGTAATATTATCCATTATACAGGATCATTTATCATTTTGCGTTAGGGCCTTCTCGCACGTGATAACGCCAAAATGCGCTCGATGATTGCCGCATCGCAAATTGCATATGCAAATTCAAAATTAGTATTCAAGTGGGAGGAGTTTGGGCAGAGTAAATGGATATGAGGGGCTGCTAGTGATTGAGTAATGCACACTAACGTGGGATTTAATGCCGGAAATAACTACACCTTTTTTCTTTGTGGTATGGTCACAAGAGTATATATCGCTGGCAATATTGCGGATTGTGTTATTATTGCACCCATTATCACATACAATAAAAACAGGAAATATAATGAACAAACCTACCAGGACTTCCTGGGCCAATAAAAACACTTGCTTTAACCTGGTCTTACTTCCTAGAGCCATAATGTTTGTGGCCAGAATAATTGTTGCTGCATACTGGATGCGTCGGCAGGCTCGCCACAGACAACTACAACTGAAACAACAACTTCATAACAGGCAAGGCCAGTTCCCAACCCTCCTAGGGAAGTACCTGCACCACATGCAGAGCCATGGCACAGGGTGGCAGCCCAGGCCAGCGACTGGTTTGCAGGCGCCCACGACTCAGGAGATATAGGGAGAGTATCTTTCCTCCATGAACATCCTTGCTGGGCATGCCAGAGGACTATGTGGGTTCCAGGTATCGCCTCAGCTCTCAGGCTATCTTGGAATTATATGAAGAAATCCAAGGGGATCTGGATCCGGTCACCGAAAGGTCCCACAATGTGCCAGGCCTCATCAAACTGTTTGCCACCCTGCATTTCACGGCAAGCGGCTCCTTCCAGACGTAAGTCGCGATTATGGGGGGAATGTCCCAAAACACATTTTCACACAGTCTGAACCAGGTCATAACAGCAGTCTCTGACCGGCCTAATCGCTACATAGGATTTCCTAGTGACAGGCAGGACTTCATGGACTTGAAGAGAGGCTTTTTTGCCTTTGCAAAATTTCCAAATGTTCTGGGAGCTATGGACTGCACTCACGTGACCATCAATCCACCTCATCAGAGGGAGGAGATGACCTGCAACAGAAAGCTCTTCCACTCCATCAACGTGCAAGTGGTCTGAGATGTTCAAATGTGCATCCTGGATGTGGTGGCCAGGTTCCTGGGAGTCGTGCATGATTCTTTTATACTTAGGCAATCGGGCCTCTTTGAAAATTTTGAGGATGGCCTATATGGTGACAGTTGGCTTGTAGGCAAGAGAGACGCTCCTTTCTATATTCCATGTCTGGCTATGTGTTAGTGCCAAACAGCATGGAAATGGGGGGTGGCTGGAGGGAGGAAAAGCATCACTGCCATGACAAGTGACTTGCACAGTTATGTCTGCAGCTCATTGGGCCAGGGCAAGGCTTTTTCGGCCCATGCGCAGATGCCTGCAAAACTTGCCACAGCAAACAATGCACCGGTCCTAAAGCTCGGGGTGTGAGCTGGCACTATACACTTTCAATGTGTTCATTTTCAAAAAGGCCCCATTCCTATGCCACCATTGGGAGCTATTTAAAGCTCACAGGTTTATGACAACTTTGAAGGGTCCACACTGCTGGCACAGTACGATCACGTGGCTGGTTAGTGAGACGTCATCCACATTGTTGCCCACAGTTTGTCTTGAGCCTCACACACCTCAACCAGAAACAGTGTTCTGTGCGTGTTGGTGGCGTGGCATATTCCTTGTGTCTAGCCTCACGAATGGGTTTATCTGGAGCACATACCAGCGAGCCAGCATGGACATTCCCAATCACACCATGAGGTACTGTTTATGAAGCTAACACAGGTATGTATCAATTCAAGGTTGGCAACCACCCACACCCCAGTAGCCTTAGCTTGTTTGCAAGGAGCTGGCACGCAACTGTTGAAAGACCCAGATGTGATTCTGTGTCCCGAACAGCTGAGCTACTTTTGAGTACTGATAGCCTGCCCATATACTTGGCCACAAAAATCTGATATGCTGTCAGGCTATGCAAATTGTTCTTTAAAGGCTCAGAGAAAGGTACAGGCTACCTTATACAGTCTTATAGGATTCTGTGTTTTGCCTGCCAGATATGCAAGTGACAATGTTATGACTGATGGCTTAAATGTGTCCTTGGCGCAGGAGATTCTGGGTACAGTTGCAGGACCTGGCTTCTACCCCCATTGCGATTCCTAACACACCGGCAGAGATTAGGTACAACGAGGTCTTATGTGCTACCCACTGTGTCATTGAACACACCTTCGGAGTTCTCAAAAGTTGCTTTTGCTGTTTGGACAACACGGGTGGAGCTTTAAGGTATGCCCCATCCAAAGTTGCAGAGATAGTGCTGTTTTGCTGTGTCTTCCATAATCTCGCTCTATGCCATGGACTATGAATGGAGATACATCCAGATCCCCCCCCCCCCCCCCCGGAACTCCCATGTGTCCCTGCATGAGCCCACAACACCATGCTGAGGGGCAGCCAGCTTCACCAAAACTTTATAGAATACTGCTTTGCCACCCACTACATCCCCTTCCAGAGAAAGGAGCCCACTAGACTGTTAGCTCTCCTTGCTATCATCTTTCTTTCTCTCACTGCTTCTCTGAATAGGTCACTGTGTAAACAAAAGCAGGTATGGCTACTCTGATAACACTTGACAATGCAGCAGTATACTATGAAAACTGTTGTGAAAGTATAGATTACCTCAATTACATGTGGCTGCCATAATGTGTTCTGCCTGATAGTGACACTAAAAGAGGCATGTTGTCACGAAAGTTTGTGGGTTACCTAGTGCTATATGGCTTGGTGCCCTTCCACAGTAGACCTCATCCTAGCGCTCAGATGAGGATGAGATCGTGCCACGAGTGTGATGCACCCCAGCTACCCCTCGAGCAGGGAGAGCTATAGCTCTAGAAAAGCTGTAAATCTCAAATACCTCAGAACCTTCATGGCCCAGCCTAAAGGTACAGGTAGAGAGTTTAAGTTTTCATGCACAGATTTCCCCTTTTACTACCTCATTGTGTAGCTGAGAAGCTTGTGCATGTGAAGTGATGCACCTGTATTGGGTAGGCTTACAGTCACATGGGTGTGCCAAGATACAGCTAACACCACAGCCTGACCAGTTTCACAGCCACTGCTGAGTACATTTTCCAACTGGATCCACATTCACAGGACATGTTCAGCCAGTCCTGGTTTTGCTCCTATGCATGCAGGTATTGATAGTCAAGATTTTGCTTGCCAAACCTTTAAGAAAATCAAATGAAATCCCAGAATGTAATGGGTTCCAAACCCTGACAGCATTTAACAGTCCTGACAATTGGAGGCACTTGACAACACTACTGCAGTTATCAGAGTGGTGTTGTACCATGCCTTGCCTTACAGCCTGGGCTATAGTGCCAGTGGTACCTGGTACCATTCCCACAATGGCCACAGCTCTTTCCAAGATAGCATTCTTCTCAGGAATTGCATGCACCCCAACACAGATGCAGCGTACTACGCCTAGCTTTGCTATTTAGAAATTATAATGTGCAGAAGGTGAGGGACTCGGCAGGCGTCATGTCATGTAGATTTCGTTATCTTCTCGGAGAGCCTACATCAGTATGCATGTCCCTCTCTGTGAAGGCCTGATTGGGAATCAGATGGTGTCCTGCTTTCACTAGTATTTGAAATGACCTCTGACATGTCACTGTCACACTACGGTTTCTAAGCACTCTTATAGCACCCACATCTCTCCTGAGCAAAGGTTGACGACATAGAAGGCAACGGTAAGGTGTGTTGCAATCTCCTGCCTTCAGCTCACCCGTCACAGATAGGCTTACTCAGATATGGAAATGTCAGCGTGCAGCAAAGGGCTTGGCCATTATGCCTCATTGATAGCCATGCACCTCAGCTGTAGAGATGTATGCATGTTCCCAGAAAATAGGCAGAGTATTTACCTTTTCCCTATAGGTAGGATCTCTTACAGACAAGCAGCCATCTGTGAGTATCCTTAAAGCACATAAAGTGCCAAACAGCTTGCAGATATGTCCCTTTCCAACATCACTTTACATGTTTCCATGCTTTCTACTTGCAGACCCTTGTTGATCCACATGCCTGTCACGACTTGTGGCAAATCAGGAAGGCTGTGCCTCATGTGGTGTCTGTCACTTTTACAGTTTGCGGTGAGCATAGCAGGTGTGCTCCAACACAGTGAAAGTTCTGCTCTGTGTATAGCATTCTTGCTAGAGAAACTATCAGCTGAACAATTATTGAGCCTCCAAGCTGCCTCCATGGTCAATGGAACACAGAGCAGAATGCATAGGCCTACTGCTCACAGAGGGCTCATGTGGTTGCCATGATGAATGATAGCCTTTCAGTGTGGGTCTCTTGCCAGACATGCATTTTGTGCTACTAAAGCCATTCATGGGCCTATGTTACAATTTCAGCCAAAGTAGGTGTTATTTATGCCTCTGACAGATGTGCTTTTAGTGGCCAGGTATAGATAGTGTGTGGCGATGAAGAACTCTGACTAGTACTACATCATTAGCAGTTAGGGACAAGAAGGCACAGACATCAAAGTTGTTTGATGGCAAACATTGTAGGAATATACGCATTGCCCAGGTGTAGGTGCATGAAGTGTGTGAGTGTGCAAATAGGTGACTGTCGTGTTGCGTTAGTCTCTTTCAGTCTCTGTGTCTGTTGGTGCAGTTGCACTGTGATGTCCCTTCCTTGCCACAGCAATCAATATCCCACAGCGGGCAGTGTGTGTGTGTGTGCATTAATTTTGGACACGCTCCTTTTGTACAGCAGTGTTCAAGTGCTTGCACTTTTGAGAATGGCTGCCTCTCACACTCGAGCATATGGGCTGCAGTAGGAATAGCCTAATGCCTTCTACTTAAAAATATGCCCTAGTAAACTCACAGTTGGTACTTACTGTTGAGAGAGGGCGTCGCACGTAAAATATGCAATCTTATGTGGTAGTAGTTGACAAATGTCTGGCATACACAACATCCCCGCACCTCTCACATGGATGCTTTTCCACCTAGTACTTGTAGTGTGCCTAATACTTCAGTTATTAGGGGGTGTGCAGGCTACCCAGATCTTAGGCAGGCACAGAGGTTTGCAACATTAGGGAGGCAAATAGTGGGTGTTAAGGAGCTGTCCACTGAATGTGCGCATGCTGTGATGGATGGAACGCAGAGTGGCCAGGACCACATAATGCCATTGATGTAGGCCCCATTCAGATGAATGGTTTGCATCATGATGGTTTTGAAACAGCCTGTACTCAGATAGCCAGTGAAGGGGTATGTGTGTGTGTGTGTGTGTGTGTGTGGATGGTTTGCTTGGCAGGTGCCTGAGGCCTGGCAGAAGTTCTATTTGACAGTCCCTTTTTTGTCTCTGGTCTGCTTTGCCTCCCCCCAGTTGTTCATATAATGCACAATTTAAATAAAGGCTGCCAACCCAGGAGGCATAATTTCACACTCCCTATGTTCTCTGTATATGTCGGCAGGGTAGGGCTCCCTTCTTTCTGTCATATGTAGGTCAATATCTTTCCTGTCCATACATAGAGGTGGTGCGCCAATATCTGCTGTTGAATGTAGGGGACAGGGTTTGCTGGGCACTTTAGGGGCTCCGCTTTTACACTAACCATATTTTCCCTTCCACACGACTGTGTACTTGTTGACTGTTGAAACAGTGTTAGCTGCTGTGTGACAACTAGAGAGGAGGCGTGAAAAAGTAGTGAATTGTCCATAATGTGCACAGGCAAAGAGCACGGGGGCTGCTGCTGCTGCTTGGGACCTGGCAGATTTCCATAGACAGGCTGGCATTCCTGTTGTGGGATGCCTTTGGGATCAGGATGCTACCTGTAAGGTCATCCCAATACAGGGGTGCCAGCCACTGTGTGAAAGTGTGCCTGGCCCCAAGCAGCAACAGCCCTCTAGGCCCTGTGCTGTTTGCCTATACACATTGTGGACAAGACCCTACTCCCTCATTCCTTCTCCCTCGTTGTCACCCAGCAGCTCACACTCTGTTCCAACAGTCAGCAAGAACACGGTGTATTAGGTTTAGTGTGAAAGTGACAAAAGGTTGGTTACAGATAGCCTTTCAGTCATTACACAAGTAAGGGGTCAGCAGATAAAGTCTTGGGTCATGATGACTCAAACTTCCCCTGATCACCACACAATCTCTACATGTACACAAAATACTGTGTGCAGCACCTACCTACTGGCCTTCTCACATACAGTCCATGTAAGCAGGATTTACCTATGATTATGCAGTGTGAAGAAGGCAACAAGAGGCAATAGTGAAGGTCCCCAGTAATGAGCTTCTACTTTAGCTCTCGCTGTATTCCTTTGCAGCATACACTGAAGGTTCATTTCTATGGGCTACCCCATATGTTCTTGTCTGCTAGATAAGTGGCAGGTTGGACTCACCGTGCAAGGACAATCTAGCATGCAAGGTCATATGGAAGGCAACCCGTGTACCTAGTGAACCGTGAATACAAAAACCACACAATGAAAGACGGCAACCAGGAAGTCTCTTTTTCAAACCAGTGACTACTTTATTAGTGAAAACATGTAGTGCAATGTTTGAAATAAAGTCAATGTGGAAGGTAATCACAATGTGGAAGGACAAGATAGCAAATAGCACAAAGCCTTGTATATTTAATGAACAGCACATTCTGAGTAGACCTGCACATAATATACAGTATAGAAAAAAGCCAATGAAAGGGGTGAAATTATCATGAAGAAGGAAATTGACCGGAGACCCAAAGAAAAGCACAGGAAATGAACAAAATGAAGATGTAACTGTAAAGGCGTGGGATCACTCATTTGAAAGACCTGGAAAGGGATCAAACGTGGATGTCATGGTGAGAAATTGCAAAATAAGAAAAATGCTGGAAATGCAAAGAAGCACAAAGGGTATCTGAAGAAAAAAGAGGGGCTCATAACCAACTTAACCATACACGAAAACCATTTGGGCAAACAACAATTAAAATTCAATTCATTAAGTGCAAGTCTGAAATAAAAATATACAAAAGCAGCAAACAACCAACCAACACACTTGTGTTTCAGTAACTCTTGGTGACAGGTTAAATGAATTCAGGTATGTTAGTATTCCCCTACAAAAATTGTAAATTAAAGCAAAGTAGGATTTGGAGATATCTAACCTCCAGGATTTAGGAAACAGTTTATTTTGAGTTTAACAATCCAAACAGTTTTCACATGATTCAAGGTCCAGTACCTTCTTTAATAACCCATTACTCTTTCCTCTCACTTGCAAATCTCAAGATGAGCTAAGCAGAAAGCTTTCCAGATATGCTGTAAAATCACTTTTTTTATATATAACCTGTTCAGTGTTCAGCCAAGCAGACAGAGACCCAACTTATCAGTTGAACTATTTGGATTTTTTTTTTCCTCCATCCTCTAAGAAACGCGAAATCTTTTCAAATCTGTTATATAGTTTTTTGATAAAGTCTTTCCCTCTTTCTCCAGTTTAAAATTACAGACGGAACATTTCTTCCCTTTCCTCTGCAACCGTTGCCAGTCTCGGGTTTTGAAATGATATGTGATTGTACGCAATGAGCATTTTGAACGAAGGGCTGAAAATGAATTTAAAAGGTGGAAGTAAGGAGGCAGTAGTGAAAGTGAATTCATGCAAGTGTACATGTATGTGCTGTGGTCTGAGGGATGTTAACTGGACCCCTTATGTCCCGGGCCCTGCTGCTACCCTTATATTTTCTCTACTGTAATCAGCTGAAAACCCTGCTTCAGTATTTTTTCCCAGAGTCTATCTACATTATCATGCCCACCAAAGTTCCCACTCATTTTTAGTGGACTGTGTGCTCAAAGACATTTTCATGTGCACCCTAGTGTTCAAAATGTGTGCACAGTGTGCTTTGAAACACCATTCTATTCTCCTTTTCTTGGGTATGCTTCTCACCTCTGTGCACGTGGCTTACAGGGGGTGTTGATACCCACTATCATAATCTTCCTTCAAATATAGATTCAATTTACTGCTGGAATTATTTAGGCCCTGGTGGGTAAAAATAGGGCTAAAAAAATAAAAATGAAACTTTTTTTTTTTAAAATAAAACTGGAAAGTCAGTTTGCACAGAGAAGTTTGAAATAATTCATCTTTTGCTCAAAATACAAATTTCCTGTAGTTTCTGGAAGGGAAAATATTTTATGGAAAATAAAAAATGCAAACAACCTTGTATGAAAAGCACTGCAGGACTTTTGTCCAGGTTTAAATTTAGACCTTTTGTCCATATACCCATACTTAAATTTAGACTTTCTGTACAAGTTTTTGCTTGCCTGATGTTTTCTATCAAAACAGTACTCTATTGCTCTGAGGTAGGGCAGAGAATGGTATATAAAGCTACAAAAGGAAGAGTAAGAATTAAAGCAGGGGCTAGGATTAATGAAGAAGAGAATCAGAAGACATCAGATATTGTTTCATGCTCAGTATTTATGCTCAGTATTTACTAGAAGGAGTACATTATGGGCTTAAGATCAACCGAATGAGGGGCTGCAGTGTTAACATGTCCCATTTTATTAATAAAGTAATAATTAAGTTACTGGCACTCTTAAAAGCAGTCAAAACCATAAACTGGTTACATCAACCAGGTACCAGTTACACTTCTCACAGCTCTGTTATATTTGTCACTGGTGAGGGTCCAGGAGATTGAAGAAAAGCAGTGATGGCACCTCTTCACAAGGCTAGGAATAAAGAAAAAGCAGAAAATTATCGACTTGGGGTAGCTAGCTCCGGTTTTCGACTGTCACAAGCCATTCAGGTTTTCAGAATAGCCCCAATGAATATACAGAAGATAAGATATACTTGCATGCAATGGAGGCGGTGTCTGAGAGTGCATCCCATGAATTTTCAGCATGGATAGCTTGACAATGCGACCAGCTTGTGGCTCTCAAGGACCAGAGTTGCCTAGCTCTGTTAAAGACTTACTAGTTTGAGATCTTTAGAAAGTACAGAAAGAAAACCACTGTTAAAAGGAAAGAAGAGTGCAATATTATGACATCAGAGAATTATGGTACTCAAGGCAGCATGGTTCACAAGAAGATTTTTACAAACGTGATTGAATTCTTTAATAAAGTAAGCAGGAGAGTAAATTAGTAGGAATGTGAACTGTGATTTTTTTTTCTGTTTTGCTTCATTGGTTTTTGTTTCTTTTTGGAGGTTCATTTTATGTTGGTTTTAGTGTGTAGCATTTTACAAAATTGCAAAATTATTTCAGACTTCTTTGTGCAAACTGACTTTCCAGTTTTATTAAAAAAAAAAAAAAAAGTTTTGGGGGGTTTTTTTAGCCCTATTTTTATCCACCAGGGCCTAAATAATTCCAGCAGTAAACTGAATCTATATTTGAAGGAAGATTATGATAGTGGGTATCAATGCCCCCTGTAAGCCACGTGCACAGAGGTGAGAAGCATACCCAAGAAAAAGGAGAATAGAATGGTGTTTCAAAGCACACTGTGCACACATTTTGTACACTAGGGTGCACATGAAAATGTCTTTGAGCACACAGTCCACTAAAAATGAGTGGGAACTTTGGTGGGCATGATAATGTAGATAGACTCTGGGAAAAAATACTGAAGCAGGGTTTTCAGCTGATTACAGTAGAGAAAATATAAGGGTAGCAGCGGGGCCTGGGACATAAGAGGTCCAGTTAACATCCCTCAGAACGCAGCACATACATGTACACTTTTTACCTGCATTTCTATGCATGAATTCACTTTCACTACTGCCTCCTTACTTCCACCTTTTAAATTCATTTTCAGCCCTTCGTTCAAAATGCTCATTGCGTACAATCACATATCATTTCAAAACCTGAGACTGGCAAGGGTTGCAGAGGAAAGGGAAGAAATGTTCCATCTGTAATTTTAAACCCACACCACCTGAATTAAAAAAAAATAAGGTCCCTGAGTTTTCTTCTGCAGAGGGAATCCCCAGACCTTCTGTCCCTCTTACCTTCATAGGGAGCCAAAAATGGGCAGAAGCAATCTCCAGTCACTCCTGACCCACCTGTGTTGTATTTAGATTGGTGCCAGTTGATCTGAGGCCAGTGGCTCAGGTCGGCTGGCACTATTTTGAAATATGGCATCAAGACAGGAGCAACTAAGGATTGCAGGTAAGCTGAATAGGTTTCTGTGGAGTGAAGTCCAGTATGCTGTAGAAGGGGTTAGAAAAAAAACAGATGGGGGGGGCAGCTTTTTGAAAATTTAGATGGTACATTTAGTGATGAAGAGGAGGGGTATAAGAACCCAGTTTACAAATGAAACAAAATGAGACATTTCCTATTTTATTTCAAATGAAAGAACATTCCTATAGGTTTGGTAATGACTGTAGATATGGCTTCTCCAGATTTCTGACTGGTCTACCCAGGGGACGATTGAGCCAGCTAGCCTTTATTGTAGTGGAAGCAATATTTTAAATTAGGCAGGAAAATATATACGTAGCAGTGCTGAGGTTCTCTGAAAATATATGCTTAGAGTCAACAGCAGTAGAAAAAAGTTTTTATTAAATGCTATAAAATATTATAAATCTTAAATTTAACTAATAAGGTACCTTATGGCGAGGCAGAGTAACACGCAAGGCATCAACACAAACTCCCTCTCAAATAATTTTATGAATAACAAAGCATTATATAGAATTTACAGTTGTATATTTCCAACCCCTAAACTAGGTTACATAATTGTCAAAATTTATATGATTGGCTTGCTATTATAAACAAATAATCTAAATGGCCATATGATAACTTACTCTCAGTCTCTGTGCTATTTAATCTTCACCTCGTATGCTAGTAATGATGTTATCTATGGCTCGCAATTAGATGGAATGTCAACTGGCTTTGTGTCTGTTCAAAAATGTTCTATAACCTTAGATGAAATGTCAACTGGCCTTGTTTCTATATTCTCATGGTCCAGTTCTAGCTGCACTTTTATCAAGCTTACAGCAGGCGTCTGTCAAGGAAAACAAGTACAAGGTTGCAGCACAAATGTCATGTTATAATATTATGCTTGGTAAAGGCTGCATATGATAAAAAAAAAAAAATTAGGAGAACAGGAATACTGACTTCTTGGGTATAAATGGTGTTTCACTGCGACTAAGGGCCTATGAGCACCCACAACAGCAAGGACTCAGAAAGAGGTTGGGTCCACACTGGTGAAAGGAAAGATGAACAATGTGTATTGCTGACTTCTGAAAAAAAAAATAGAATAAAGAGATGTAATCCAATGAACATAGTAACATAGTATAGTAAGCAGAAAAAGACCAAATAGTCTATCCACCATCCAGTCTGCCCAGCAAGCTTCCCGCAGGTTACCCCCATGCCTTATAGTAAGAATAGTATACTTACCAGCAAGACCAAGCAACTGTCAAACCCACAACAAAATTACTGCAACATGTTTACGTGATGAGCAGCCTTCCTTATAATTCCAACAATACTGCTTTAATGTTTTTTGCTTTTGGACTTGGCCACAAAAGCTTTATCCGAAGGTCAGCATATCAGTACCCCAGACTGTAAAAGTCAGGGCTCAGTGTTGGCTGTCTTCAGAATCCAATACCCTTTTTTCCCTGTCCTGCTGTCAAAGCAGAGAGTGATGTTGCAATGTGTCTAAATCATCAAGGCCTAATTTGTTAAGGATAGTAATCCCCATTGCCTTCTGGTTAAGGAACTTATTGTCGTTCCATGCAGGTTACCCCCATTCACTTTTCTTCATTATCATCCTCAAGCTTTTAGGGATCCACAGAGTTTAACCCCATGCCCATTTGAATTCATTACTGTTTTTTTATGAAAAAATATTTCCTTATTTTGGTTCTGAGTCTTTCCCCCTAGATTTCCATTTCATGACCCCTAGTTCTACTGTTTCCTTTCCAATGAAAAAGTTTCAAGGTTTGTGCATTGTTAATCCCTTCAGGTGTTCAAGGTCTGTATCATATCCACCTGTACCTCCTCTCTTCCTCCTCTCCTTATATTTCTTCTGATAAGGACCCCACACCATTTTGGTTAACCTTCTCTGGACCACCTCCATCCTGTCTCTATCATTTTTGAGATATGGGCTTCAGAACTGAACACTGTACTCCAGGTGAGGCCACACCAAGGACCTATACAAGGACATCACTACCTCCTTTTTCTTACTGTTTATCTCTTTATGCATCCCGAATTTTTTCTGGCTTTAGCTATTGCCTTGTCACATTTCCTCACTGCCTTAACATCAGCAGACACTATTACTCCAAGGTCCCTCTCCCAGTCCATGCACATTAGTCTTTCACCCCCATCACATAAGGTTATTTTGGATTACAGCACTCCAGATGCAAGACTTTGCACTTCTTGACACTGAATCCCAGCTGCCAAATCTACAACCAGCCTTCAAGCTTTCTTATATCACCTTTAATTCTCTCTTCTCCTTCAGGCATGTCCACTCTGTTACAGATGTTAGTATCATCCGCAAACAGAAAAACTTTACCTTCTGTCCCTACCACAATGTCACTCATAAAGATATTGAGCAGAAGCAGTCCCAAAACTGATCCCTATGGCATAAGAACATAAGAAAATGCCATACTGGGTCAGACCAAGGGTCCATCAAGCCCAGCATCCTGTTTCCAACAGTGGCCAATCCAGGCCATAAGAACCTGGCAAGTACCCAAAAACTAAGTCTATTCCATGTAACCATTGCTAATGGCAGTGGCTATTCTCTAAGTGAACTTAATAGCAGGTAATGGACTTCTCCTCCAAGAACTTATCCAATCCTTTTTTAAACACAGCTATACTAACTGCACTAACCACATCCTCTGGCAACAAATTCCAGAGTTTAATTGTGCGTTGAGTAAAAAAGAACTTTCTCCGTTTAGTTTTAAATGTGCCCCATGCTAACTTCATGGAGTGCCCCCTAGTCTTTCTACTATCCGAAAGAGTAAATAACCGATTCACATCTACCCGTTCTAGACCTCTCATGATTTTAAACACCTCTATCATATCCCCCCTCAGTCGTCTCTTCTCCAAGCTGAAAAGTCCTAACCTCTTTAGTCTTTCCTCATAGGGGAGTTGTTCCATTCCCCTTATCATTTTGGTAGCCCTTCTCTGTACCTTCTCCATCGCAATCCTGTTTCTAACAGAGGCCAAACCAAGCCACAAGAACCTGCCAATTACCTGGCACTCCGCTTAACACCCTTTCTTTCTTCAGAGTAGATTCCATTTACCATTACATGCTGTTTTCTGTCAGTCAACCAGCTTGCAATACATGCCACTACCTTGGCGCCCACTCCCATGCTTTTCATTTTGTTCACTAACCTCCTATGTGGGACAATATCTAAAGCTTTGATGAAATCCAAGTAAATCACATTTAGTGCTCTTTCTTAATCCAATTCTCTAGTCACTGAATCCAAAAATCAATCAGAATTGTTTGACAGGACCTTCCTCTGGTAAATCCATGCTACCTTGGATCCAGCATCCTACCAGACTGTAGGTAGTTCACTATCTTCTCCTTTAGTAGAGTTTCTATTATTTTACCACCACTGAGGTGAGGCAAACTGGTCTGCAGTTTCCAGCCTCCTCTCTTCTCCCTCTTTTGTGAAGTGGGACCACCACCACTGTTCTTCAATTTAAGAGCATAAGAACATGAAATTGCCATGCTGGGTCAAACAAAGGGTCCATCAAGCCCAGCATCCTGTTTCTAACAGAGGCCAAACCAAGCCACAAGAACCTGGCAATTACCCAAACACTAAGAAGATCCCATGCTACTGATGCAATTAATAGCAGTGGTTATGCCCTAAGTAAACTTGATTAATAGCAGTTAATAGACTTCTCCTCCAAAAACTTCTCCAAACCTTTTTTTGAACCCAGCTACACTAACTGCACTAATCACATCCTCTGGCAACAAATTCCAGAACTTAATTGTGCATTGAGTGAAAAAGAAATGTCTCCGATTAGTCTTAAATGTGCTACTTGCTAACTTCATGGAATGCCCCCTAGTCCTTCCATTATTCAAAGTGTAAATAACCGCTTCACATCTACTCATTCAAGACCTCTCAAGATCTTAAATACCTCTATCATATCCCCCCTCAGCCGTCTCTTCTCCAAGCTGAACAGCCCTAACCTCTTCAGCCCTTCCTCATAGGGAAGCTGTTCCATCCCCTTTATCATTTTGGTCACCCTTCTTTGTATCTTCTCCATCATAACTATATCTTTTTGAGATGCGGCGACCAGAATTGTACGGTATTCAAGGTGTGGTCTCACCATGGAGCAATACAGAGGCATTATGACATTTTCTGTTTTATTAACCATTCCCTTCCTAATAATTCCTAACATTCTGTTTGCTTTTTTGACTGCTGCAGCACACTGAACTGATGATTTCAAAGTATTATCCGTATCCACTATGATGCCTAGATCTTTTTCCTAATATGGAACCTAACATTGTGTAACTACAGCAAAAGTTATTTTTCCCTATATGCAACACCTTGCACTTGTCCACATTAAATTTCATCTGCCATTTGGATGCCCAATCTTCCAGTCTTGCAAGTTCCAGTCTTGCAATCCGCTTGTGATTTAACTACTCTGAATAATTTGATAACCTCACTCATCGTATTCCTTTCCAGATTATTTATATATATATTGAAAAGCACTGGTCCAAGTAGAGATCCCTGAAGCCCTCCACTATTTACCCTTTTCCACTGAGAAAATTAACCATTTAATCCTATTCTATGTTTCCTGTTTTTTAACCAGTTTCTAATCCACGAAAGGACATTGCCTCCTATCCCATGAATTTTTAGTTTTCTAAGAAGCCTCTCATGAGGGACTTTGTCAAATGTCTTCTGAAAATCCAAATATATTACATCTACTGGTTCACTTTAATCCACATGTTTATTAACCCCTTAAAAAAAATGAAGATTTGTTAGGCAAGACTTCCCTTGCATAAATCCATTTTGACTGTATTCCATTAAACCATGTTTTTCTATATGCTCTACGATTTTGATCTTTAGAATAGTTTCCACTATTTTTCCCAGCACTGAAGTCAGGCTCACTGGTCTATATTTTCTCAGATTGCCCCTGGAGCCCTTTTTAAATCCTGGGGTTACATTGGCCACCCTACATTCTTCAGGTACAATGGATTATTTTAATGATAGGTTAATAATTTTAACTAATAGATCAGAAATTTTATTTTTGAGTTCCTTCAGTACCCTAGGATGCATACCATCCAGTCCAGGTGATTTGCTACTCTTTAGTTTGTCAATCTGGCCTACTACATTTTCCAGGTTCACAGTGATTTGGTTCAGCTCGTCAGACTCATCACCCTTGAAAACCATCTTCGGAACTGGTATCTCTGCAACATCCTCATTAGTAAACACAGAAGCAAAGAATTAATTTAGTCTTTCTGCAATAGCCTTATCTTCCCTAAGAGCCTCTTTAACCCCTCGTCATTTAACGGTCCAACCGACTCCCTCACAGGTTTCTTGCTTTGGTTATATTTTAAAAAGTTTTTATTATGAGTTTTTGCCTCTATGGCCAACTTCATTTCAAATTTTCTCTTCGCCTGTCTTATCAATGTTTTACACTTAACTTGACAATGCTTATGTTTTATCCTATTTTCTTCAGATGATTTTTCTTCTAATTTTTAAAGGATGATTTTTTTTGTCTAAAATAGCCTCTTTCACCTCAGCTTTTAACCATGCTGGTAATCATTTTGCCTTCCTTCCACCTTTCTTAATGCATGGAATACATTCCCATTTCCAGGGATCTATCGAACAGGTCTTTCAGTGGACCAGCCACCACTTCTCTGAGCTCCCTCAGTATCCTAGGATGTACTTCATCTGGTCCCATGGCCTGGTCCACTTTCAGTTTTCCTAGCTTTTCCCATTCATTTTCTTCTGTAAATGGAGTTTCATCTACTCCAGCCCACCTGCATTCTTGTCAACCAACAACAGTCCTTCTCCACGGTCTTCTTTAGTGAGCACTGAACTGAAGTATTTGTTTAATACCATTTCTTCATCTCTCTCCACACATTACTCCTGGTGACCTTCCTTCTTTTTCTGATACATCTGAAAAATCTTTTGCCACCTTGCTTTACCACTTTGGTAATCTTTTCTTCATCGCTGTCAGTTTCACCAAGTATTCTTCTCTATGTTCCTCTTTTTGGGATGCTTTAAACTTTTTGACATATTCACAGAAGAATATGTAAGGATTGGTATCAGATATTAGTGTGTGCTAAACAGGTGTAATCCACTGCCTCCTGCCCACAATGAGCCACAAGCAGTTGTCAGACACAAGTCACATCATCTACTGAATCCCCAGATTAATTACTTAGATGAGTATTTTCAATTTAATATTTGCTATGCATAAAAATGTTGCAAATAAACTTGTTCTTATGTTAACCAGTGCTTGACAATTAAACTAGTGAACAAATCATAATATTCTCTAAAATGAAACTGCATGTATAAGTCTTTGTTTATTGGGTTACATCTCTTTTTTGTATTATGTTTGTTATGATATGAGGTGGTTGCTTATGTTTGGGGGGGGGGGGGGGGGTTGTAGTTTTTGCTGACTTTTGACCCATTCACAAAGTGTCGTCTACATAAAATGCCCTTGGGGTTTCAACTTTTCTCCATTCAATAGTTCTGGTTACCTGGGTCTGCTTTTAAGAAGCAATAATCAGAGTGATTTATTGCTCCCCTCTCCCCTTTTGTGTGGGTGAAAATATACACACTGACACAGCATACATACTTTTACCTGTAGGGAAACGTGGGCAAAATTATTTCGAGGGAGGGAAATTATATGCAGAGACTGCTTTACTGCAGGTAAAAATGTGCCAGCCAAATTTTCAAAGAAAACTCTTAGTGAGTAGTTTTCTTTTGAAAATGAGTTTGCAGTCTTGCAGTATTTTGTATCTACAACTGCATCCTAGACAGGGAGTTTCAGTATTGATCTCCCCATTGCTATGGAAAAAGATGTTTTTTAAATTAGTTTTATTTTGAATTCAGTTTGGAGGCATGCAGGACCCATGTAAATATTACTTCTAAGGATATAAATGTAGGACAAGGTTAATTTTGTCATTTATGCCTTATATATAAATTGATTTGTGTTAACCTGACTTCTCCTAATCACTGTTTCTGCAAGCAAAAGCACATTTCCTGTGAGGTCACAGCACACTGAGGAATAATTTTACCTAGATTTCACACAGTAGGGTGCCGATGCAATAAAGTGTGCCCAGCCTAGCTCACAAATGGACACACATTTTGGTCGCTCTAGATTAACACCCAATGCAATAAGGGATTAGCGCATCCAAAAGGCATGCCCAAACATGTAGCTAATAGTGCTCATCATTACATGTAAATTCCATGTAGATGAGGCTACTAGCTATACCCTGTGATTTTTTTTGTATATAAATTATATTTTTAAGCATGCTAAATGTGTCTTGTGCTCAGGTTACTGAGCTTTTTAAAATTCTCAAAGCATTGGCATGCTAGTAGTTTACAGCATCAAGAATTAAGACAATTTTTGCTATACGAGTGAAAACAATGTAAGAAAAAATTGTCCTCACATTTTATTACTTGAGACTCAAGAAGAGTCAACATACTGGAAGCAGTGAGTCAAAAATGAAACTAAGTGCCTGCTGCTGCCATACAACCAAAGGAATGTGCAAAGAAATTTTTTTAAGTTGTTTCTTTTTTTTTTTCATTTCTGGGGCTTTTTTGATTCTTTTATTTTTTTATTGCCATCTTTTATTGCTTTTTTTGGCAGGATTGGACATCAGTTTCACGTAAAATGAACTGAAATGAAAATGCCTTCTTCAGTTTGATTACCATTCATTTTTAAAGGAGTGTGCATCTCTAATTCACAAGCTTCATGTTAAACTTCTTACATAGCTGAAAGACCTGGTGAATTTTTTCCACTAGCTTCAGAAACAGGAGCTTGCATATACATATACATCATTAACAGTCTGGGTCCAGGCCATCCACAAAGTTATCCAGCACCCAGGGCTGTCTGGGGGCAGTGCCAGCCATAGGAGGGTGGGGGCAATGTGGGAGAGGTGCTTTTCAGATGATATGGCAGCACACTAGCAGCTGCAAAGAGCTTCAACTTTCAAATATCACTGCTACCATATGGTACTTATTGGAATCCAGTCCACGTTTTCCTTCTTTATTGGAATCCAGTCCAGGCATTCCCTATTTTAAGGTTGCTTCTTTTGTAAATAACTCCGCTGCCGCAGACACAACCCTCATTTTAAGGCAGGTTTCTTCAGGTGCTTTTTTTCTCTTGGTTCCCTCAGAGTGCGACTGCCGCTTGTACAGAAATATAAAAGTTTAGGAAAAAGAGACAATTACAGCTATTGTCCTACTTTAGTTGTCAGCTTTTCCCTTCCTTAATGAGGACTGCTCCAATCAGGTCTCCAGATAGGATTCCAGGTTCTTTGCCAGGCTGGCCTCCTTCTGTCTCCTCACCTCCTTCTGTCACACTCACCACTGCTTTAACCTGGGAGAAACAAGACATGCTGCTCAGTGAGTCAGCAGGTTTCTGTTTTGTTTTTAAGGTGGACTGGCCTAATTCTTTATTTTCTCTTGCCCTTCTATCCCTTTCCCTACCCCCCTCCCTGCCCCTTCCAAAGCCCTGTTTGGGACAGAAGGAAGTGCTGGAATTACTAAGTTAAGTTAAGAAGAAGCCTAGCTACCTTCATCTTTTCATTCACTTCCAGCAGTGATTTAAACATTTGCTTTAGCCAGTTTAACTCAGAAATTACCACTTGAGCACAAACAAATCCAGTGTTTCCTTACTTTCAACTTTTTCACATTTTTACCTGGAGTTAACTTTTCATTTGCACTTCAGAACTGAAAGTAATTGTTTGCATTACTTTCATCCCTCATCCCCAATTGCAATACTATGTTTACTGATTTTCTTTTTGTCGCCTTATTGATTTTTCTTCTATGCATCCATAACAATGTTTGCATTTATCTTGCTCTGTACAGTTTTAAATAAAGTTTGGTTGCCAAACTATGACGTGTTATTTATTTATTTATGAACATTTGACAGTCTGCTTTTTTCCAGGAATGGTCTCAATGCAGATTACAATCAATTTTAATAGACTAACAGGTACATTTGCTGAAACAATAGCTATAGCAGCTATGTCCTTAAAGAAAGCATCAGGGGTAGTTTTCGAAAGGATTTCCACACTTAAAACTGGGTTTTACATGTGTAAATACGCTTTACCTGTGTATGTGGGCTTTTGAAAATGGTTACAATATATACCATTCAATTGTCAATAGGTTTTACCTGCCTTAACTGCACTTAACACAGATAAATGGACTTTTGAAAATTGCTGCAATAGTATGTTACATTTACATGTGTAATTGCTTTGAAAATTACTTCCATGGGGTAGAGGAACTTAGTTATTTCTTAATGAACAGGCTGAATGAAGATCTGGTTAAACAGTCATGCCTTGGCTTTTTTTTTCCAGAAAATGAGGTAGAATGGTTCCAGGCAAATGGGTAGAAGAACCTCATTCCAGATCTTGGGAACATAGCTGCTGAAGACCATTAGCCTTGTGCAAGTCAGATTCATGGAAGTCAAGGAAAGATAGGAAAGAAGGACCTTGTGTGAAGATCAGAGTTTTCTCAATGGGGTGTAGGAAGCAAGGAGATGGGAGAGATACTCCAGGACCTGTCTATTTACATGTTTGAAGACAAAGTGGATAGGCTTCAACTAAGAGCCAGACTAGTCCTTATGTGGTCCAATGCTTTGGCCCCTCATCAGTACTTCTCTGGCTCTCATATTTTGCATGAGTTTTAGGCATTTCAAACTGGTGAGGGAGATTCTATTCTGTAATGAGTTTCATTAATCTAATCAACAGGTAATTAATGCATGAATAATAGAAGCCAGGTTGTACTGATCAAGATAGTTGTGTAGTTGCTGAATTTGGCAGAGGTACAAAAAGGAGGCTGTCACTACTTTAGAGATGTGGGAATCCATCATGAGATTTGGATTGAGTTGAACCTCTATGCTTCGGAAGATTCTTCAGGCTGAAGGGAGGTTGCTGACAGGGAAGGTTGAGATCACAGGAAGTGAACTCAGTGGCTAAGCCGGAAGAGTTCAGATATGGAGGGGTCAGGTTTGAGTTTAAATACTGTTTGCAATATGTACAGAAGTGGAGAGCAGAAGAAAGGTGAAGAACCATCCAAGAGTTGGAATTTCATTGTGGTACCTGTATAATGTACTGTGTGGGAACAGAGGAACAGATATGGCTCTTCCCCTGCTTGGTAAAAATCCATTTTAAACACTGAACTATGAGACAGCCAGAAGCACAAACTCTTGAGGATAAGGAGAAAGCTTAAATTAGTTAGCCAAATCTGAGTGAGTGTCTGTTCAAAATCAAAAGCAGATAGTGTCCAGTTAACATCTTGACCAAGGTTTAACAGTTTCTCTGTATTAAATACTGAAGAAGTTCTCGAGAAAAGATTGAAAAGTTTTCTGAAAAGAGAGAAGAAACCCAATGCATACAGAAATTCCAGATCAGAAACCAAAGAAAAAAGTTCACTGTGATGGATGACTCTGTCATCAGAGTCACTAATCCTTTCCCTTGCACAAATGCAAAGGGAAAAGGGGATAACAAAACTCAACTAAAGAGGTCACAAAAGGAGTCCAGGAACAGCAGTAACCTGAATGAAGAAAGCTGGAAAGCTATGAGCACAAATGCTCATAGTTTGGGCAATAAAATCCCAGATCTGCAAGCCCTAATGGTGGAGGCGGTCTTGGACATTGTTGCTGTAACGGAAATGTGTTTTACGGAATCTCATGACTGGGATACAGCAATACTAGGCTATAACTTGTTAAGGAACGACAGAGAGGATAGGAAAGGGGGAGGAGTGGCTCTTTATGTCAGAAACAATATCCAAGCATCTTAGCTGCAAGGAAGATGGGGCAATGAAAAAGCACTATGGGCCAACCTAAAAAAAGATGGGACATCCATTTTTATTGGAGTGGTTTACAGGCCTCCAAACCAAAAAGAAGAGTTGGACAGAGATTTGGTTGAAGACATCCAAAAGATGGGAAAGAAGGGAGAAGTGGTGATCATTGGAGACTTTAATATGCCAGATGTAGACTGGAGAATCCCATCTGCAGAATCTAATAATAGTAGAGAAATAGTGGATGCCCTGCAAGTAGCTTTGTTCAAACAAATGGTTATGGAACCCACGAGAGAAGGAGCTATACTCGACTTAGTGCTCACTAATGGAGATAATGTCTCTAATGTCCAGGTGGGCGCCCACCTCAGCACCAGTGATCATCAAACGGTATGGTTTAATATCACAAAAAGGATATGGAAAAGAAGCACAAAGACCTGAGTTTTGCAGTTCAAAAACTCGGACTTTGATGAAATGGGGAAGTACCTGGAGGAAGAACTAAAAGGCTGGGAGAACGAGAGAGATGTGGATCAACTGTGGACCAATCTAAAAGGAGCAATTACCAAGGCAACTAATCTATATGTTAGAAAAGTAAAGAAAAGCAAAAGAAAAATGAAACCTATCTGGTTCTCAAAGGAGGTGGCTGACAAAATAAGGCTAAAAGAACAGCGTTCAAGAAATATAAAAGATCCCAAAGGGAGGAGCACAAAGAAGAATATCTGGTAGAACTGAGGGATACGAAGAAATTAATCAAGATGGCAAAAAGTCAAGCGGAAGAGAGGATTGCCAAGGAGGTAAAGAGAGGTAATAAAACATTTTTCAGATACATTAGTGAAAAGAGAAAAGTTCAAAGTGGTATAGTGAAATTGAAAGGTGGAAAGGATCAATGTGTGGAGAGAGACGAAGAAATGGCAGAAATATTAAATGAATACTTCTGTTCTGTGTTCACTAAGGAGGACCCTGGAGAAGGACTGTCCCTAGTTAACAAGAAATTGGAGGGGAGTGGAGTAGATGTAACTCCATTTACAGAAAAATATGTATGGGAAGAGCTGGAGAGTGGACAAAGCCATGGGGCCTGATGAGGTTCATCCCAGGATACTGAGGGAGCTCAGAGATGTGCTGGCGGGTCCGCTGTGTGACCTGTTCAATAGATCCCTAGAAACGGGAGTGGTGCCGAGTGATTGCAGAAGAGCGGTGGTGGTCCCGCTTCACAAGAGTGGGAACAGAGAAGAGGCTGGTAACTACAGACCGGTTAGCCTCACTTTGGTTGTGGGAAAAGTAATGGAGTCACTTTGAAAGAGAGAATAGTGAACTATCTACAGTCGGGAGAATTGATGGACCAGAGGCAGCATGGATTCACCAGGGGAAGATCCTGTCAGACAAATCTGATTGAATTTTTTGACTGGGTAACCAAGGAATTGGATCAAGGAAGAGCACTCGATGTCATCTACTTGGACTTTGCTGAAGCTTCTGATACGGTCCCGCACAGGAGACTGGTGAATAAAATGAGAGGCTTAGGAGTGAGTGCCGAGGTGGTGGCCTGGATTGCAAACTGGTTGACTGACAGAAGACAATTTGTGATGGTAAATGGAACTCTCTCTGAAGAGAGAGCAGTTTTAAGCGGTGTACCGCAAGGATTGGTGTTGGGACCGGTCCTGTTCAATATCTTTGTGAGAGACATTGCGGACGGGATAGAAGGTAAGGTTTGTCTTTTTACGGATGACACTAAGATCTGCAACAGAGTGGACATGCCGGAAGGAGTGGAGAGAATGAGATGGGATTTAAGGAAGCTGGAAGAGTGGTCAAAGATATGGCAGCTGAGATTCAATGCCAAGAAGTGCAGAGTCATGCATATGGGGAGTGGAAATCCGAATGAACTGTATTCGATGAGGGGAGAAGGGCTGATGTGCATGGAGCAGGAGAGAGACCTTGGGGTGATAGTGTCTAATGATCTGAAGTCGGTGAAACAATGTGACAAGGTGATAGCTAAAGCCAGAAGAATGCTGGGCTGCATAGAGGGAGGAATATCGAGTAAGAAAAGGGAAGTGATTATCCCCTTGTACAGGTCCTTGGTGAGGCCTCACCTGGAATACTGTGTTCAGTTCTGGAGACCGTATCTCCAAATAGACAGAGACAAGATGGAGGCGTCCAGAGAAGGGCGACCAAAAAGGTGGAAGGCCTTCATCGAATGACTTATGAGGAGAGATTGAAGAATCTAAATGTACACCCTGGAGGAAAGGAGGAGCAGAGGTGATATGATACAGACTTTCAGATACTTGAAAGGTTTTAATGATCTAAAGACAATGACAAACCTTTTCCGTCGGAAAAAAATCAGCAGAACCAGGGGTCATGATTTGAAGCTCCAGGGAAGAAGACTCAGAACCAATGTCAGGAAGTATTTCTTCACGGAGAGGGTGGTGGATGCCTGGAATGCCCTTCCGGAGGAAGTGGTGAAGACCAGAAGTGTGAAAGACTTCAAAGGGGCGTGGGATAAACACTGTGGATCCATAAAGTCTAGAGGACGTGAATGAATGTGGAAAAAAAGATTTGCATTCACAAAAAAGTGGGGAGTAGCTTGCTTTTAACGGCAGTTACTACCCCAAACCAAATAAGCCTGATACTTCACTTTCAATGCATATCCAGCATAGCTCTCTGCTTCAACGGCAGGGGAGAAAGACTGATGCTTCATGCATATCCAGCATAGCTCTCTGCTTCAACGGCAGGGGAGAAAGACTGATACTTCACTTTCAATGCATATCCAGCATAACTCTCTGCTTCAACGGCAAGGGGAATGAAGAAAAGTGGATCTATATACAGACAACAACCAACAAGGACTGAATTACATAGTCTGGGTAAACAAATAAGCATGGGTGTGGCTTGCTTATTGCGGCGGTTGCTGCCCCTGACTAATTAAGCTGGATATTTCACTTAGATGCAGCTCCAGCACTGCTCTCTGCATTAAAGGTGGGGGTGGGAGGGAAATAGAACCAAAAGGTTACTAAGAGCCAAGAGTAACAGATAAGTATGAGAAAAAAAAAAGTGTGGAACTTGCTGGGCAGACTGGATGGGCCGTTTGGTCTTCTTCTGCTGTCATTTCTATGTTTCTATGAGGATTGCACATCATCACAACATAATTAATTACACCACCAGCTACCAGCATCTCAGTGAGGTTGCATACACAATATTGTTACAGAAAAAAACGTGGATCCATACCAAACCATTCTATCCTGAGTTGGAGCATGCGAAAAGGGCAGGCAGACAAAGAGAATATCTCATGGAACGGTTCCAGGTCTAAAGTCAGTATGGCCATTGTTTGAGTGGCAGGAATTTTCCTTTGTTTTGGTTTTCTTACAGTCAGTTAGCTATTGCAGGAACTGGGAGGCCAAATAGTCTGTCAGGAAGTGGAAGAAGAGAGGGTAGGAGCAGTGGCTGCTACTAAGTGGTCCTAGAAGACATTTGATCCAGAGAAGTGTGGGGTGGCTGTGTTTTATAGCTCTGGTAGTTGCAGGGGGAGGAGTCCTGATCTGAGTGTGAACTGTTTCTTTCTCCTGAAAAAGGCATACAGTTTTCTCAATATATCATTCAACTCTTGCAGAATATATCACTTTCTAAAGCAAAATCCAAAACAAGATATCATACTTTTGAAGAAGAAGCTCATCTCTCAAACATTATTATTCTGAACTGAAACATGAGCGATGAAACATCAAACTTAAATGTCACAAACTTACTACCCACTAATCGACAACAACCAATTGAATGCCTCAATAGTGATCTACGTCAGACATGAAGTTACTCTGCAGAGAAAAAAGCTTCCCACTCAATAGATTGAGACCCTAGGGGGCAATAATGTTCCAAAGGAATATATATCTTTGTTGGCAGCACTGTTGGCTGTATAATAAAATATTTTAATTAATACATAGTATGATGGAACTGAATCCATTTAGAAACTAAGGGATCCTCTATTATGAGAATCCTAATGCAGGAATTATGTTCCATAATCTGAGTTCTGATGCACCTCTTAGTTTGTCTGATGTAGATTTTATAACATGGGCAAACTTCAATACAGTGGTTCTCAACCTTTTTCTGTCAGGACCCACCTGATAGATGGTTCTCACATGCGTGACACACTGAACACATGACAGTCTCAAGGCTAAATGTAAATGTACACTTTGCATCCACAGGAACCCCCGCCCTCGACCCTCAGCAATGGGTATAAAGCAGAACTAGAACATTTCCTGTACAACTCATCATACAAAAAAATATTTATGGTGTTATCTCAGTAACAGCAACACAAATTCCCTCTATTAGCAAGCACAATAGCCCTACTTATAGATAGACAGCAGTTCACCACCAATGCATGTCCTATTGAGAAAACACAACAAATAAAGTGACGTATTTTACTAGCCTTGCAACTTAAATACCTCACCTCGATCTCACACACACACAAAAACTGACCTTCATCAAGTGCAGAAAGACCACAAATTACAAATATGGAGACAGAAACAAGAATGGAAATCCAAAAGAGCCACTCTGCATGCAGTGTAAACCTGGAAAAATGGAAACAGAAATATATCACCTAACATACTCCCAGGATCTTCAATAATGCACACAAAACTAATCCGCACAAAGTTAGACCTGTATTATGGAACACACTCAAACAGTAACAACCCTACCTCATCCACAACCCCTTCCCTCTCTGTCAACTCTCTTCCACTCCTGGCAAGCTTTTGCTCTACAAACAGAGGGTGTAAACCCAGCCAGCGCATCATTTTTCTTTTTGCTGGAGGGGCCTGGTAAGTCATCAAATCACGCTGGCACACCCATGCGGAATTCTCTGTCTGCCGGGCAGTCAATGAATTGTGCCATCTTAATCCTGCCAGTGGGGGTGGGAACCTCCCTGGCAAATCGATAAACCACACCATCTTTTTATTAATGGTGGGGTGTGAACCTCAACAGCACATCCATAAACCAAGCCGCCACTTCCACAAACACTGCTGCCATTCCCCTATGGGCTTGAATGTGCTGATAGACCAGGCAGGATCGGTAGCAGTGTTCATCGAAGAAATAGGTGCTTCTCACTGTGGTGAAGAGGGAGGGAAGAGCAGCGGGAGACCAGGAAGTGCATGACACACCTGCCAGTGCTTGGCGACACACCGGTTGAGAACCACTGCTTCAATATAAATCACCTGTAATGTGGAACAATCGAAACATTCCCTCAGAATATGGGTGAATTTTGAGCTGGGTGGACAGAAGTATGAATCTCCATACAGTATTCGCACACTGAACATTTACCATATTCATGTTGGCCCAGGCTGATCCTGCAGATTTGGATCTCTGCTAAAAGCCAAAGTCGGCTTTTCTTGAAAGACCTTATGAATTAGTTTTCCATCTAGAATTTTGCCAGATAAATTGGGGGCATTCCAGATGAGGGCAGGAGGCATTCTGGGAGCAGCATTGTTAGCTGGATAACTTATCCAGGTAACTCTGGTCATGTCACAGTCCTGTCCTAAAGTTAGCCGGATAAATGTATCCAGCTAACTTTAATATATCCTGCAAATTCACCGGATAAGTTTCCAGCTAACTAGCCAAATGGACCTCCTTCTTGCATGCAGTTGCTCAGTAGTAGGATTAGAAGTGACATCCACACGGACCATAAACATATGAATGACAAAATCCAAAGCAAACTGTTAAGTTCCTTCTTCTCAAAGCTGCAAAACAGAGATTCTCAATATCAATTCTTTTCTCCGAAGTTGCTTCCAGTTCTCACGAACAGTTCTGTCTGGAGAGTAGTACTGGAAATGGCATCCTCAGAGACCATAAATAGAAAAAAATGTATATGAAACAAACTGCTGAAGTGCTTCATTACTGATCATTCATAAGACATAAGAATTGCCATGCTAGGTCAGACCAAGGGTCCATCAAGCCCAGCATCCTGTTTCCAATAGAGGCCAAAACCAGGCCACAAGAACCTGGCAATTACCCAAACACTAAGAAGATCCCATGCTACTGATGCAATTAATAGCAGTGGCTATTCCCTAAGTAAACTTGATTAATAGCCGTTAATGGACTCCTCCTCCAAGAACTTATCCAAACCTTTTTGAACCCAGCTACACTAACTGCACTAACCATATCCTCTGGCAACAAATTCCAGAGTTTAATTGTACATTGAGTGAAAAATTTTCTCCCTCCGATTAGTCTTAAATCTGCTACATGCTAACTTCATGGAATATCCCCTAGTCCTTCTATTATTCGAAAGTGAAAATAACCGAGTCACAGTATTCAAGGTGCAGTCTCACCATGGAGCGATATAGAGGCATTATGACATTTTCCGTTTTATTCACCATTCCCTTCCTATATAATTCCTAACATTCTGTTTGCTTTTTTGACTGCTGCAGCACACTGAGCCGACGATTTTAAAGTATTATCCACTATGATGCCCAGATCTCTTTCCTGGGTGGTAGCTCCTAATATGGAACCTAACATCGTGTAACTAACATCGTTTCCGAAGACAAAGTTCTTCTAACTGCTATTTTTCTCACTTCAATTTTATAAATGACAACTTTTTTTTAAACCTTATAGTTCTTCCTTTCTCATCTCTTTTCCAGCTCAGTCAAATCAGTACTGTGAATCTGGTGTCTTGAACCTTCATTCACAAATATCTGCAGATTTTTCCTCTGTTTTTTAAATAATCATCCTCCAACTGTCTCCTAGTCTGGTCATTGCAGCAATGGTCTTGAGGCCAAGAGGAGCTGCACGCGGGCTCCTTGAAGAACCCTCTAGTATGGGCTGCAAATCCCGCCAAGAGGTGTCCCCCTTTATGATGACTGTGACTTGCACAGCATTCCTACCCCTGGCCTTCCACATGGCAGTGTGCACCCTGCCACTGAGCCACTGGGTCAACAACTAAAGTCAACTTTAGTTACTTGTTCCTTTCTTGAGTTTCTTCCCTGTAATCTGCAGTTCAGGCATTTTTTTAAAAAAAATCTGTCAACTCCATAGACTACACAACTTAATTTCCTCTTTACCTTCATTCTTTCTCAAAGCAAATTTATCAATTACCTTTCTCTGTGGTTTGTTTTTGTTTTGTTTTGTTAGCTGCAGATCTAGTTCTATTCTGGTGCTGGTAACACAGCTGATTAAATGTGAAACATAGATAAAATAACACAACTGATGGTGTGACAACAGTGACCTCTGCTCCTTTTCTAAGGGAAATTGTAATTATCCTTGCTGTGTGATTCCTACTAATATAATTAGTGTTGAAAGAAATAACAGGAGAATTACTGCACAAATTAATAGACTGACTTGTAGAAATAAACTGAATTATGCCCTTCTGCTCTGAAAAATCACTATTTTTTTTTCATGTATTGATTTAGGTTTGTAGATATTTCACAGACACAAACTATTTAATAGCTCACTACCCAGGGCTTGTTGCTTTTAATAATCGTCTGTTAATATTACACAGTACTTTATCATAAAACAAGTTTGGCAGACTTGGTTGCATGCATCACATTTTGTCACTGTTCAACTAGAAAAATCTATAACACAAAATCCAGGTCACTGACAGATGCAAAAGTGTTCTTGTGTGGAACAATGGATAGGACAGGGCTTGACTTCTAAATAAACATATTTCAAAATCCTTGCCTATGAGAAATATATTTGTTTTGAAGAAGGTTCAATGTGTGATGTGATACATCTAATTTACAACAGAAATTGTCCATTTAAAAGTTACAGATTTGAAAAAAATAGGATTTCAATGTATTTATTTCTTCAGACTTTTCTATACCACCTATACTGCTACTGCTAACGTTTACAACATGTTGAATGGCTTATTCGGTTTCAATAACTGTTTTATATACATTAAAAATATAATGATATATACCTTATATAATATATATATATATATATATATATATAAGGTATATGATATATGCATGTACGTGTATTTTATATCCATAAAATATTTGATAGAGAGAGAGAGTGAGGGTATGTGTGTGTTTATTTGATATACTGAGAACATTACTAACCGCATCTAGGAATTCAACCATTTTGGAAGAAAGGACAGTGAGTATTTGGACACATAAATGCTTAAATGTCTGGCGTGAGTCTAGGAGAAAGAAATGGAAAACATCTGCTGAACATCCTCATCCTTGTTGATTTAAGTTCTATATTAGGAAACCTGAATGCCTGACAAGTTCATGTCTCACCAGCAGGTGTCCCTGCGGGCAGGGAGATTAGTTGATGCAACAAGCATAAAGCTGAAAGATACATTTATAACAGCCACTTATCATGCAAGATCAAGGAATTTTCTTTTTAAACAGAAAATAGTTTTCCCCCTCCAATTGCTAGTTATATATTTTAAAACTGTTCAGAATTAAAATAATGTTGAATACAGTAGGCTTTTGCTTTTTAGTATGTGTAAAAAGTTGCACAAATATATTAAACTTTATTTAAGAAATATTAAACATTACACCTTTATTCAATGATTTGAATAGTCATGTGAGCTGACAGCCTAGTACATCCCACCTACTGATAAGTGCCTATCGGCTCTTGAGACTGGTGTACTAAACGGCACGGAACATTGCCCAAGCATGCACGTTAATTCCTGCTTAAAATGCATAGGTATGGGCAATGGAAATAATGTAAATAAGCTCAGAACGTAAATTATGTGGGTTTTCTTCAGACAAAACATGCAACTGAACCTCTCTGAGATATAATTAATTGTATTGTTATTCTGCGCCTGTAAAGCTGTTACTGTGCAAACTTTTTCTCTGTGCTCATAGCTAATGAGCTGCTTTGCATTACTTTTGTATTGTAGTACACCCCATTAGCTGATTCTTTCTTAAACTCGCAGCTAAAGTGTTTAAGAAGAAAGAAGTTACGAGCCTAAAAAAACTGCAAATAGCGCACGCATTATGCTAACTGTGCTTTCGTGCATGTTCTCAGTTTGCAAGCTTAAGCACCGCATCTACAGAGTAAAAATGGGGTTTCACGTATAAAAATGCCCTGTACACATGTACATTTGACAAACACATGTACCAGCCATTTTAAAAGGGGACTGAGTACAGTGAACATGTGTTCATATGGGAAAGTATGTGTGAGCAAAGTGGGCATGTTTGGGGAATGTCAGAACACGATTTGGATGTTCGCATGTACTTCACCCTATTACAATGAATGTACACGTGAAGGTCATCAAGAATGTCTGAATGCTTTTACTCCTGCTATTTAATGTGCTAAATTCAATCTTTTTGGACCTGATGCTCAGCCTACTGGCTTTTCATGGTGAGTTGAAAGGGCAGCTTGCTAGGAGAAGAGAGAGAGAATGTGTGTTGGGGGGTGCAGGTAACTGGGAAATTGTTGTCCTTGCCCATAAGTTTTGGCGTCTCATGTAACTTCTTTTTTTTGCAGGTCTGTCCTTCTGTCTGATCCAAGGTTTGTTTCCATTTTTTGAAGAACCTTTCAGTGGATCACACTGCTTTGTGGGAGGGAAGGGATGTCACTGGAGATGACTAGGGCTAAATAGGAGGGGGGGGGGGTCACTGAGGCTTACTAGGACTAAGGGGGGGCATGTTACTGGGGTAGCTGAGTAAATGTTGTGTGTGTGTGTGTGTGTGTGTGTGTGTGTGTGTGTGAGAACTGAGGAGGGGTGAGAGTGGTGAATCATGTTCAACATGAGTATTATAAATTTATGGATATTTATTTATTGAGATATATTATATATCATTGTTCCAAGTGTAGATCGTAACGATTTACAAAGTGACATTCATAATTATTATTCAACCTACAAATGATATCTATCAAGAGAAATGTTCTAGTACATAGTACAGTTGATCTAATACATGAGGCAAAGGATGAGGATAGTTACGAAATGTTAGCTTTCACATCTTAGTCAGTGAGTTGCCTCGGGCAGGCGTAACTTTGCCAACAAAGGTAGGGGGGGTTAGATAGGGCTGGGGGGAGGGGGGTTAGGGAGGGGAAGGGAGGGGAAGGTGGGGGGGTGGGTGGAAGGAAAGATCCCGCCGAGGCAGGCTGCGCGGCTCGGCGTGCGCAGGCTGCCAATTTTGCACAGCCTTGCACGCGCCGACCCCAGATTTTAAAAGATACGCGCGGCTACGTGCGATTCTATTAAAATCCTGCGTACTTTTGTTTGCGCCGATCACGTGAACAAAAGTACGTGCAGGTGCAGTTTTTTTAAAATCTACCCCAATATTCCTTTATTTTGAGATCTTAGTGATTATTGAGAGTTGTAAGGTTGTAGTGTCACTCCTAATAAGCTGTTGTTATTGTAGTGAATGATGTTAAATATTAACGTTAATAGTTTATAGTAGATTCTGTATTGTACTGGTAACCAATGTAGTGTTATCAGCAAGGGTGTAATGTGATCATATTTCCTGCATCCTAATAATATTCTTGCTGCAGCATTTTTCAGCAGTTGCAGTGGTTTTAAGTGACTTGCTGGAAGACCAAGTAGTAAGGAGTTACAGTAGTCAAGATTTGAGAAGATTAGAGTGTGCAATACAGTACAAAGTCAATAATGGTTTCAGCCAATGTAGAGTATGTAACTTGGTGTAACCTGTCTTGATTAGTTTACTGATATGCATTTTTATTGTGAGGTTCTCATCGAGCTGTACATCTAAATCCAATACTTGATTTAGATTTTTTTTTTTTTTATATTCTGCTTTTCATACTTTTTTCATCAGCATTTCAATGTTGTGAATGGCCTTGAAGGCCTTGCATTCTGTTGTGAGTAAGCTGTTTTAGTGTGCCCTTGGGCCTCAGCCCAACCCCAGGCGAACCCAGGACCAGCCCGAGGGTTGACGGCGTATTCCAGCGTGGCTGGCAGGCTGACCCTCTGTCAGACCTGCAAGCTCCCAAGGCCAACATCCGAGGATGTTGGAAGTTGAATGGTCCTCCGACCATTCCGAGCCCTTTCGGACCTGCTGCGAACAGCATGGAGCAGCAGGCCTGGCCTGAGGTAGAGGGCAGTCGAGGACCTTGACACGAGGACAGGACAATCATACTGGAACCAGACAGGAACTGAAGCAGGACTGGTACGAAGACATCACAGAAGACACTTGGGCGGAAGGACATTGCACAGTCTCTCAGGCGCCCTACTCAGCCCACCCGCGGGACTGAGTCGCAGACCACCCTGCGGGTGGGAGAGAGAACAGAGGAGGTGGAGAATGAGCAGATACCAGTTAGAGAAAATATATAGCATCAGGATACAGTTTTTGGATCTATCTGAGGAGCAAGTCTTGGGCAGATTCCAGTTTAATATGAAAACCATACTATAATTCTGCCAGCAGTTAGAACAGGACCTGAGCCATTCCACTCAGAGAGGCCACACCAGGTCACTACCGCCCTGGCCATTTTTGCCACCAGCACCTTACAGTCACCTCTATGGGTCATGACTGGAATAAGCCAGTCAGCCACCTCCATATGTATAGATCAGTTTCTTGTTGTATTTCTCAGGAAAATGCATCATTACATATCTTTCACTAAATGATGACTGATTTCTAGGAATTGTACTTTTTCCATTGATTTTCGGTGCTATCAATTGCACTCATATCTTTATAAGGCCAATTGTAAATAATGAGGACTTCTGCCACCATAAATGTTTCCACTCCCTCAACATGCTGGAGGTCTGCAATGCCAAAGGGATTATCATAGATGTAGTACCCAGGTTTTCAGATACTACATCCTCTACAGTCATTATGTCTGCATCCTCTCCAGTCAGGAATTCATGGCCACTTACAGGATGATCTCATCACTTAGGGTTGGCTTCAAGGTAAGTATGCTGCTCTCACTACAATGACTTAGCAACTAACCTCTGACCTTTTCTCTCCCTCTATCTCCAGGTTGTCTTATCACTTTGATCCAGGAAGGCCAATATAGCCTCTAATAGGGGACAGCATCACTGCCTATCAGCTGGTATATCCAACTCTTCTCATCTCTGCTTTCATCCCTACATGTATAGAAACATATCCACCTATAGATGGCCCTGATCCCTCCAGGAAAACCCTGCTAATCCCTCCCAGGACCATTGATACCACACCCAGAAACCCCCTTGCCGCAACAACCATTTGCCAATCTGCCTGTTTAATTTTGTCACACCTCTGTCCATAATGGATTGTTTTTATGGCATAACCTAACAATAATATCAGACCACCCACCCCACCCCATGACTGGCATCCCATTTAATATGGACCTGAAATCTTTCCTCATGAGTCTCACCAACTCTCTATAGGAGCAACTCCCGATGTCATTACCTCCCAAATCAATAATTAAAAGTTACGGACAACCCCACTCCTGGACCCGCTCTTGCAGAAAAATATCAATTGCCTCCATTTCATTCTTCGAATACTGAACCACTTGACAATCCATCCTCTGTCAACCAGTCTGAGAAGCTCCCCGTAAAGTCTTTTTAACGCTCTCTGTTGATCCCAATGGACAAATGAATGGCCCATGACCCAGGCTCATTCCTGCCACAAGGGCCCCCCATGACTCTGCAAAACAAGAAAAGTTGTGAGAATCGGCCTGCTAAAATTCAGTATATGCTTACTTCCTCACATAAACGACGAATGCTTTGGCTATCCACCTGCCTATTGCTTGAATTGCTTGCTCTGAAACTCCCATTTCCACTGCCGAAGTAGCTGCTCCTATCCAGAATGAATGGGGCGTACAACGAGTAGCATCCCATCCCAAACCTTGGACCACCCGCCTCAAATTGCCGAAAATTGATAGCCGTTAATGGCTCCCCGTTCTCGTGTACCAAAAAGCACCTGGAATCTCCAGCCTCACTAACACATATTCCTGAATGGTTCTCACTGGACATACTGTGGCATCTCGTGCGGGTATCAAAGTTACCACATGACCTCGTCCCCTCTGGTCCACTTTTGAACGATGAATGCAAAACTTAACAACCTCGTTAAACATCCACATGAGACAAGCTCGTAAACCCGTATCCTGAACATTTTCCCTCGAGCTTGCCTCCAGTTCCCACACGTGCATTGCATCAAAAAATGCCAAACAAATGCTGTGCGAAATAAAAGTACCTCGTACTGTGACCAACAAACTTTTTCTAACCTCCCAACAATCATTATGAGATCCCCATATCTAATGGGCAATCATTTGTTCCCTTCCCCTGACCTCTCCCTACCCCATCCCCCCAATATATGCTTCACAGCAAACTTAAAGCTGGATTGCCCCATCCCCTTAACTTCTGGAAGAATGCAAACCCTGCTAGCTGGGAACGCACGGATGCTAACGAATACCCGTTATCTCTAGCCCACAAAATAAATTGCACCATAGCTAACTCCTCCACCGGGCCTCCCCGCCATCCCATTGCTAATAAATAGCGTGTCACCACACCGCATCCCCCTGCATATGATGCCCAATAGCCGGGGCTATGGAGTTTCAAATCAATGACCACGCTTCCACAGGCCAAGCGTCCACAGTTGCTCCAGGAAATGGACTCCTTCCAATTCCGCATGCGCCACCACTCTCTGAAGACCTGCCACTTAAAACGAGAAAGAGCATCCACAATCAAATTTTGTGTTCCTGGAACATGTCGCGCAGTTATATGAACATTCCAAGTCAAACATCGGAAAACTAGTTCACACAATAACATAAACACCATGTTACATTTGGCTGACTGTCTTTTAATAACCTGCACCACAGCCTGGTTGTCACACCAAAAGACTACCCGTTTATTGGCAAGTCTATGCCCCATATATCCAAAGCCACTACCATGAGAAACAATTCCAAAAACGTTATGTTCTTAGTAATGCCTACAGTTACCCAAGATGCTGGCCAAGGCTCCGCATACCATTGACCTGGAAATAAATCCCAAAGCCACACGATCCCGCAGCATCCGAGTACAACTCTAATGTTTTGTTTGTGACTTCTGCCTCCTGCATGATACAAATTCTATTAAAAGACTCCAAAAATGTTGCCCAAATCCCCAACTCATCCTTCACCCGTCAAGTTACTCTAATAAAATTATGACCGGTTTGCACCCCAGAGGTGGCCAATGACAACCTATTAGAGATGAGCTTCATTTTTTTTCTAACGTCGTGTTTTTGAGTCGGATGCTTCGGGGTAAAGTTCATTTTTCCTCGGTTAGTTTTTTTTTTAAAACGAACAAAAACTAAGTGGGGAAAAATGAAATGGGTCCAAAAAAGATGCGGGAAAAACAAAGCTCAAAAAACTCACCCCAAGCATTAAAATTTACTATAATACATTAAATACAAAACCCCCCCCCCACCATCCCGATCCCTCCCCAAGACTTAATAACATCCCTGGTGGTCCAGCGGGGTCCCGCGAGCGATTTCTCCCTCCATGCCGTCGGGCTGTCGGGCCTGCCTCACATCAAAATGGCGCCGATAGCCTTTGACCTACTATGTCATAGGGGCTACCGGTGCCATTGGTCAGCCCCTGTCCATGATAGGAGCAATGGATGGCCAGCACCATCTTGTGCTCCTACCATGTGACAGGCAAGTCTTGTGGGGGACAGGAGGGTCCCTCAACACTTGCCAAAAGTCACTGGTGGTCCAGCAGGGGTCCGGGAGCGATCTTGCCATCGGCTGCCAGTAATCAAAATGGCGCCGATAGCCTTTGCCCTCACTATGTCACAGGGGCTACCAGTGCCATTGGTCAACCCCTGTCACATGGTAGGAGCACAAGATAGTGCCAGCCATCCATTGCTCCTGCAGCACCCCTGCAGCGCTTGGAATTGCGGCAAACCTATCACCCCCTCTTTTTCATGTTGTACCCTGAAATAGCCTGAATGTAATAGCTGAGCTGCTGACTTGGGGGGGGGGGGTCTCAGATGGGCCACCCCCCCCCCCCCGAATCCGCACCACCCCTATGCCGACCCAGAGGCAGGGTCAGCAAAACTCTGAGCCATGTCAAGTGGAGCTCTGGCCTCCACTTCGCAACCGCTGATCAGGGGATCGCTCCTGGCTTTTCTTGCCAGGCGGAGGAGCTGCTGGCTGGCTGAAGCAACTACCCGCTTCCTAGGCAATGTGCTGCCTTGGGCTGGGGAGGGCCATGCAGCTACCACATGTGCAATGCGGTGGGTTCCTTTCACACCCTGCTTCCCCAGCTTTATCGGTGGCTGTCTGGTGGGTGCCTTACTGCCAGCGGGGGGGGGGGCTCCTTCCACCTACCCACATATGGCGCTCCTAAGAGGGCCTTACCCCTGCCCGGGGGGCATGATGCTGGCACCCTACGAGTTCCCTTTGGCACTGCTGCTCTCCTGCCAGCTGCGGGGGACCTGTTTAAAGGGGGGGGGGGCAGGAGGCACAGGGAGATGCAGCGCAGGACCTGAACTTCCTGGGGAAGGGTCAGGGACCTCCGGTAGGAATAACTCGTCGCCAGAAGCATCCAGAGAGATTTCAACCTTGGGGCACGAAGGAACATTGCTCGCAAGGACATTCGGGGGGGGGGGGAAGGGTCACTGGGTCAACATCCGCCAACTCGGGCCCGCTTTCGCCAGAGTCAGCCCACATGACTGGGGGGGTTGGGAGGCGGGGGAGTGATAACCGCCACTGCTGGAGGGAAAGGAGTCACAGCGCGGGAGCTAGCGCACTCGGGAGGGCCTGCCACAGCTGCACCTACCTGACCACCGGGACGGGCTAAAGGAGCAAGGCGAAAAACTGCCGGCATAAAAGGTGAATGGGGGGAGGGACTCTCCAGGAATCAGCCTGGGTGCTCTGCCACGGGATGAGCGGTCCCTAATGCGACGGCTCATGCTCAAAAAGGAGCTCGTCATTTAACGAAAATTAAACTTTTGGAGAAAAAACGCCAGATAGAAATTTAATTTAAACAAATATATTTATTTACCAAATTCTGATGAAAAAACAGCCGCCACACCCAGGAAAACAAAATGTGCCACCACTGCCTCAGCCAGCCCGGACTGTCTGAGGCGCAAATTTATGGCACCGCCGTTAGTCCCAGTTCCAACACCCAATCACGAAAGGGCATTTCAAAATGCCCCCTCACCATTGGGTGCCGCCACGAACAATTAACCCCCCCCCATCCTCCCAACCAACCCGCTCCCCCTTGCGCTCCTCTCCTGTTATATCTGGCGGCACCCGACAAGCGAGCGCCGCCTTAACATCTCCAGCGACAGCATTTAACTTTCAAAAGTTGACTGTGCTAAAATGAGGAAAATGGTTAGAAAAAAACTGAAAGGAGCAGCTCAAAGGTTAAGAGTTTAGCTCAGGCATGGACATTGTTTAAAAATACCATCTTGGGAGTTTAGACTAGATGTATTTCATTCATTAGAAAAGGGAGAAGGGGAATGGAGATTCCCTAGGGGACACTTCTAATATAACCTTTGGGGCTGCTCTGGCTATCTGACTCCTTCTCAAGCTTGACTCTTGATCCCTGGTAGGGATTCTTTTATGGGGGGAGACTCTCAACTATGGCCCAGACAGTGGTGTCTGATACTGTGTGTTTGTAGCTGTGGCATCCCTGGGGGGTGGGGGGGAGATGCTGTGAATGAACAGGCAGGACCAGGAGCTGGGTGTTAAATAATAATTTACTGATTATTTTAAAGTCAAAATAAAGTCAATCTTTAAATACTTGTGCAGTTACAGCTGAATTTGGTACATGTAGGGTATGTCACTCTGGGTAGGTTTCCTTTCCTTCTACAAACTGGTCGAGCTTCCCATAGTGATGTAAAGTGTACATTTAAAGCTCTCCCAGCAGCTTAACCCTAGATTCCTATGTCAGGGGTCCCCTTCTAGCATAGCAAAAATCCTGCCTGAAAATCCAACATCTTCCCAAGCAATCAATGACCACCTGGTCCCATACTTGTGGAGATCCAGTGGGATCTCCTTGATCTTACTTCTCTCATTATAGTTATTCTGCATTGATGGCTCTTTGGGTTGAAAAGTCTGAGGGAAGGAACTTGCTGACCTAGCCAAGGTCCCAGTGAGGAAGGGTGGCCAAAAAACCTCCTTACAACAAAAGAGATATTCTTTCTTGTACAAAAATCATTCTAGGCTGGATTTCTGCTATCACAGGTGCTTGCCATATTCATGGGAAGAATGGACTCACTGGTCTTCAGCCTCTGCACTTTGAATCCAGCCAGCAAAGATGACCTTCATCAAAGGAACAGAGTGAAATACAGTCCCTCTTGAGGTAGAGTTCTTCCAGCCTTCACCCACCTCACACTAGGGGTGTGCATTCGTTTCCTACGTATTTGTAATCTGCAATGTATAGGACCATATCGTTGTATTCGTGGGGAAGCGAAATGTATCTCGATTCACCATGAATACAACAAATCTTAACCAAATTATTTGGCCGTCTAAAGGAGTCAATTTAAACAAACCCCCCACCCTCCTGACCCTCCCAAGACTTACTAAAACTCCCTGGTGGTCCAGCGGGGGGGTCCGGGAGCCATCTCCTGCACTCACACCCTCGGCTGCCGGTATTCAAAATGGCGCCAATAGCCTTTGACCTACTATGTCACAGGGGCTACCGGTGCCATTGGTCAGCCCCTGTCACATGGTAGGAGCAATGGATGGCCAGCCCCAAATACAATTAAGTTCAATAGTCAAGTTTATTTAATACTAATCAATACAGTTCTAAAATCCATAGAAGATCTATAAAATTTCAACTATCTTAGCGATCAGAAGTTAGAAATGCTGATCTAGCAATCTTCTTGAGCTCTAGCTTCAAAGAAAGCTTTGCGTTTGGACAGACTCCCAAATCTCCAGCTTTAATTGCAGTAGGTTTGTTAACATTACCCACTGGCATAGACGCCTAATAATCTGGTGATAAAGACTTTCCTATCCAAAAATCACTGTTTTCTTTGGGTTCACAACTAGACTGTTCTTTGACATCCATTTATTACTGCTTCTGAACAGTTCATAAAAAAGTGGCTGGAAGACTTATCTTGATTACAAGGTAAAATGAACTGATTATCATCAGCATAAATACAATACTCTATACCCATAGATACAAGACTCCCCTCAACAGATGCAAACAACATACATTGAATAATATGGCTGATAAAGATGAACCCTGCAAGATACCTAACTTTCATGCTCTCCAATCTGAACACTTTCCATCTATCTTTATTTGTTGCTTTCTGTTTGTGAAGATTGAGGACAACCAATCTAATATTAGGTCATCTATCCCATCTGAGAGGAACAAAGAAATCAATGTTGCATAACATATAGTATCAAAGGCCACCGGTATTTCAAGCATTGCCAGCAATTCTGTTCCCCTATGAATCTGACACCTACGAGGCCAATATCCAGCTCCACTTAGGTGGATAAGTGGCACCTTCTTTGTAAGTGGTGGCAGCTGTTTATCCAGCTCCATTCAACAGCAAGCATTAAGCCAGATAAGTACTTAACCAGATAAAAACTTATCCGGCTCAATAATGGGCAGAAAATGGATGTTTTCATGGAGGAGTTACTTATCTAGAGAACACTTTCAGGTACTTATCCAGTTTCTTAGATAAGTACCGGTAAGTACAAGTCTAACTTATCCAGTTAAGTTAACTGGATAAGTTAGACCTGCTCAATAGCAGGTCTAAAGTAAGCCGGATAAGACTTATCCTTCTAACTATCAATTCCTTTGGGGATATTCAGCAGTAAAGCCATGCTGCTGAATAACCCTTCTAAGTTAGGCAGAGGAGTCTTATCCAGCTAACTTACTTACTGGATGGTGATCTTTAAATATATCCCCCTGAATAAGTACATTAATGAGATTAAATGTGTTTCTGTGCCGCATTCTTTTCTAAAGCCAAACTGTTTGGAATTTAAAATTTTGTACTCTTCCAAATGATGTTCACACTGTAGCAAAACCTGCTTCTCAAGTATCCTACTCAGGAAAGGCAGATTTCATTTGGTGGGTAATTTGATATCTTTAAGGAGAAGACTTTGGGGTTCTTTACCATCAGCTGGACAGCTGCCCATTTTAAAGCCTCTGAAACAATCCCCTCAGTTAGAGGGGTTAATTATTTTTGTTAGTGGCTCATATGTCACAGATGATAAACTACAAATTATCCAAAATGGCCATGGGTCTAACCCACAAAACAACATTGACTTCAACTGCGGGATTTGTGTCACTACATCTGAACTGTAATAGGAGTAGATTCTGACCAAACAGTTGTATTTCAGAGACACTATCATGTGTCAGCCCTGCCCACTGATAAAGTAGTCTGCAATTTTTCCACCTTCTCTTGGAAAGACTCAGTTAACTCTTCACAATCAATCTTAATATCAGCCCTCCTAACACGATGTCTAGTCATGGTTATTAACATATTAAAAAGATCACAGGGCTGCACAAGAAGCAAGCATTTTTTCATTAGAATGGAAATTGTAGAATAAGGAGTCATGTTATGAATCTGAAAGGAATAGACTCATGAATAACATAAGATAATATTGCTTCACAGAAAGCATAGTAGATGCATGGGACTTTCTTCCAATATAAGAGGTAGAGGCATAAAAAGAATCAGAACTTAAAAATTCATGGATCCTTAGTTGCAGAATCATGAAGGTAAAGCTGAAGTTCAAGTAGTATCTGAGGTGTACAATAGGAAGGGAAAATGAATGAATAGACTAGATGGGACTTGTGATTTTTGTCTGCCATCATATGTTTTGATGGAAAGAAAGACAGACATGGTGGTTCTCTGTCTCCATTATTATTTTTTTCTATCATTGGAAAGTTTAGGTATTGCACTAACAGCCCTATAAGAATTCAAATGTGTTATTGTGGGAGATAAACTGTATAAAGTGTGACTTTTTATGCTGATATTAATTTCAAAATCTGGATTTCATCTTTTTCCCTCTCGTACAGTCTAAAGAAACTTTGGTTCATTCTCAGGACTTAAAATTAACTTTGAAAATCAGACAGCAAGTATTCACAAGTAAACCTTGAATCGTCTTGGAATGGTAATTTTCTCCTCGCCTGAGCTAAAAATGATACAATAAAATATCTGGGTTTGAAAATCTCTCCCAAGAGGTGTAAAATATATAAAGTCAATCTCAGTTTCTACTGCAAATGTAACTTAGATTACACTCTGGCAAATGCTGCCTTTTTCATTATTTGGGAGGTCATACTTGCTCAAAAAGATTATCATCTCTGTTGCTATATTCCCTACAGATGCTGCCACTGATACTGAAAATAAGAATGCTTGTTCATTCAAAAAATGGGGCAAAAGTTTTGTTTAGTGGGCCAGTATACCCACAATAGAACTATAAAAGATATAAAGAAACCAAGTGGAAGTCTAGCGATTCTTAATTTAATTTATATAATTTGGTTTGTTAAGCTATGCCAAGAAAGGGGTTCAGATGGTTCTGGTGTATGATGACTTAGACATGGAATGATGGTGAGCTTGCTTTCCTTGATTTGTGTCTGTGTTTTGGTAAATTACTTTCCATATTATGTTTAAAACTTCTAGCTAACTAAAATGTGTAGAGTTGGAAGAAATCTAGAACTTTGCTGGGTCTCAATACCAATTTTTACATATTTATCTATCTGAGAATTCTGGTATTATCCCAGATATTCT
Organism: Rhinatrema bivittatum; assembly: GCF_901001135.1. NCBI lineage: Eukaryota > Metazoa > Chordata > Amphibia > Gymnophiona > Rhinatrematidae > Rhinatrema > Rhinatrema bivittatum. The sequence continues at coordinate 173,711,423 of NC_042616.1, forward strand.
GTCATTATCATTAAAAATTATTCAGGATGATAAGTGACCTAATTGATCCTTGTGGTAAAAATGTAGTAATTGTTTTATAATAGTAAGGATAATTTTGAGATTTCTCATTTCATGTTTAAGATAATTCATATAAATTCTTTATCAAATTGAATACAAAGATCTTCTTCAAACTGTTCTCCTCTCTCATTCTGGAACACCGACTAGCATAGCGGTATTGCAGAGATGCACAAGGGAATCAATAAAAACAGGATTGCAGAGCAGTATGCAAAAAAATGTATTAATAATGCACAACAAACACAAAAATAAGAAACAGTACTAATTATTAAGAAGTCCCATCATAGCCATGCTTCAGCTTATTGCCTGCATCAGGAGAAATGTTGGAGTTGTAGCAACTTCTTCCGCGCACCGGCAGTCCCTTCCCCTGCACAGCATAAATGGCCGCTGTACCAGCTGCTTCCAGCCCTGTCCCTCCCCGTCCCTTTCCTGGCACTTCTGAGCGTAACGGGAGTTGCAAGCATGCCCGGGCCGCGAATAGCCCAGCCACGCATGTAACCCCCGTTTTTACCGGCGCGGCCAATTAAAAATTTGCCGAATGTGTTAGGCCAGCGCACCTAGCGCTGGAAACTCCACTCCTGGGTCAGAGCTGGAATTAAGTTTCCAGCGGTATTAAGGAAAAAGGAGAAAAAAAGTAAACAAAAAAAAAAAACCCTTAGGAACACTGCAGGTAAGTGGCAGCAGCTGCCACTGCCATTTAGCAGGTTAAATATTTGTCCAGCTATCTGGCAGCGGGTAGGTAGCTGGCAGATAGCAGGATAAATCAGTACTTACCCTGCAGCAACAACAAAGCCAAAACCACATTTTGGCGGAGATTGAGGAGTAAGGCAGTAAACACGGAGTCATCAACACCTCCAAGGCACCATGAGAGAGGCAGGAGCAGGCCAAGCAGTAACAGTGATAGAACACCACTGCAAGGCGCCAAATCAGGAGAGGGGCAGGGTGGAAAGAGAAAGCTTTTCTTTATAAGGAATAATTTGTTTTGGGGGGCCAGAACGTGGGGGGGACAAGAGCAAGCAGAGCAGCAGGATCAGGCCAGGCAGCAGGAGTGGTATAAGGCACTGAACCAGGGGAGAGGCAGGACACGCGGAGCAGTTATGGCAGCAGCAACATGTTTAGGCTAGCAATACTAAACCGATACTTTAAATAAAGAAATAACACTTTAGAGAATAAATCGCAGTATAAACGCCAAAGATATAAACAGTTGGGGGAAAAAAAGTAAGAGAAGGTTATGAAGTATGGAAAATGATCAGAAGTCTGCATACTTGATTCTCCTAAGAGCCTTGTAAACAGATAAAGCACAGGCAATTTAAAAAAAAAATAAAGAAAGTAAACGGTTCAGCTTTCTGGAATGAATTGTAGGAATGCAATATATGGTGTGTTTTTGATCCAAGCCGAGTTCATATCAGGATGAATTCTTAGTTCCTGGAAACAGAGAAGGAACCTCACCTCGTTTTTGCCTTTTCATACAACACAATAAAGATATTGAAAACAATTTCTAGGGACAAGCATGCCAAATATAAAATGTTCTTTTCAAAAAATAATAACGGGTCCAAATAAGATCTTTTGAGAACACTATTTTTACAGCCTTTCTCTATTACTCAGACTAAAGTCATTGCTTTCTGCCCCTGCACTATCTCCTAAACACAAGCTGCTTAAATTCTTCACATTCTTCTGCAAGTCACCTATTAACCATGGAACTCAGCCCACTGATGGTGAAAGGAATAACATTTATTTCAGAGGTAACTGCATAAGCATTTTCTTGCAGGGTTATTTGAGCATGTGAATAGTGAGTGTCTGAAACTGTTATTATACAATTAATTAACTTGGAAGTCGCCGAGACAGCCGCCCTCTGGACTTCAACATAGTTAGTTTTGAAAGTGGGTCACAGGAAACACACTTTTCAAATGCCTGTTACCAGGGAAAAGGGCTGTCCAAGAATTGTTCGACCCGTAATGCAGTTAAAAGAACAGGATAAATGTGCAGTGTCCCATAATGCATGTACTTTTAGCCACTTTGGGGACAGCCATCCTGGGTGCAAGGTTAGGTCAGGAGAGGAAAAGTAAGCACAAAGATTGCATTTTGCAAAATCCGTGCACGTAATATTCCATGAAAATTTCTACCTATGCAAAAAAGGAGATGCACCCATCTGTGGGCAATTTTCACAGGGGAATGATGTGATTCCCCTATGAGAACTGGTGCAAAGTCTAGCAGTAATAAAATACCCCAGGACTTTGCAGCAATGCAGGCAAATTGAACATGGATGACTATCCTGGACTGGGATTTTGAAAACTGTTTGATATTCAAACTCAAACCAGGGGGATTTCAACCTGCTTTGAGTGTGATGAGAAATGCAACATCCATGTACATCCCCACTAGGAAAATCTGTCAAATTTTCTTCCAAGGATCTCAGGGGAAATCCAGTGCAGAGCCACTGAAATCTGATACAGAACCAGTAATTTGCTAAACTCAAGGCAGATTTCCAGCACATTTACAGGAATCCATAATGGATCCACTGCAGATTGTGCCTTCAATGGACATTTTCTTTAAAAGAGGTTCATCACAACAACCAGGAGCCTCAGACATTATTTCCAAGTTTGTTAAATTATTTTGCTAACTTCTGTTAAAGAAATTTGCAAACCTCTCCACTAGAAGAGCATTTTAATTTACTGCAGGATGTCTGCAGCAGCTGTGGAACATTCTTTTCTCATTATAGGGGAGGTTCGCAGCAGAGCTTTATCCTGAGTTCCTTTTTATGCAGTGCTACTCATTACAAGTGACAGACCATTCACTACATCTACCCTCAGAGTGAGTGGTAAAAGGATACAAATTTGCTAATCAAAAAAAAAAATCTGTTTTCTAGTAATCAGTTTTGCTTTTTTCAGCATCTTCTATAGACTGTGATTATAAAAGACCCTAATGGAACTATATATAGGAACTTGCATATTGATGGCTTACAAACCAAAATAATAAGTAATTGTATAATAGTTCCTCTTACATAAGAATCCCATGTGGGTTGTTTATGGAAGGTGGGGAGCTATATAGTGCAGTATTTGTATCTGTTCTGAATGATAGCATTGTATGTACTTCTGTCCTAGCCCTCAAAATGTTGTCATGAAGTAAGCATATAGGCATCTCCCTCCATTTTCATTTCATCCCTTTGACTGTCTTCATTAAACAAATTTGAGTTCCCTTTATCTCCTTATTTGAAAATTCATTTAACAATTTTAATGTTAACAGAATGGTAAAAAAAAGAGGTTATGATGGCAAGATGAATCTTCAGCATGAAATTGAGTAATGGCTTTTATAGCTGCTGGATATTAACCTCTCATAGAACCAGAATTATAATCCCTCTCATTCTGTTGCATGTATTACAGTAATCTTCAATTTTGACTGCTACAACTTTTTATGACATAACTTCTCCAGGTCTCAATTTTTTCAGTTTCAATATTCATAAGGATCTTTTTTTTCAGTTTTTATTTTATTTTTCCTGGAAATGTCAATGTTATAACAAAAAAAAATAAGTGGAAAAATCAATTTTCCACTGATTTTTCTCCTGTTATTTTTTTGTTATTAATGCTGAAATTCCCAGGAAAAATAAAATAAAAACTGAACCTGAAGGTCTCTAAATATATAGTATCCAAAATAAATTTCTCAGCTCCTTATTCATATAAAAAGTTTCTTTAACCTTGAAAAAGCTTCAGTTCTTCCCAATTTCTTTCAGAATGCGAGATAAGATTGCCCTACCAGTTTTCAAAATCTGCCTTTGGACACACCACTCATTACTCATCCTTATTCCTTCCTTTCCTTGGGGTCCTGCCTCCACAGTGAACCTACTCAAATCATTGCTGAAAATTCATCTTCCCCCTCCCATCTTTCCTTTAATTTTTTTCCATTAAACTAAAAGAAATCTTTGCATCTCTTTTTTTTTTTTCAAGCTTTTAGTCAGCCTCGTTGTGCTTCCTCTCTGTCTGTTCATCATTTCTGACAAACATTGCCTTTGTATGCCTCTGGTGCTGACTGTAATATGGTTTATGATGGATTGGTATGAAATATCATATACACAGTGAACAGAAATGTTATTACAGTCTGTATTGAATTATGTTGTGCTTTATTTACTAGTGGCTGTCACAAGTGAATGTTAGCGACTTGTGAACTGGCATCATGAAGATGTGGTGTTCTTGCTGTGTGCCGGTTCATCTGAAGGAATTTATTTGTTCAATATTTTAAGCTTGTACCTATCACCTAATCCACCTTTAGGAAAAATGGGTCCATCCATCTTTCTTCCCTTTCGTTCAATCCCCCTCTCAGTCAAACAACCAAAGCTTGCCAAGTTAAGCATAAAAACAGAGCAGCGGAAAATAACAACTGGAACCGCTTTAAGCAAAAAAAAAACAACCCAGGAAAAATGATAAAGATGAACAAAGGTTGATAGCTAAGCAACACATCAATGGCAAAACCACAAAAATAAAAATCAGGTGTAGGATGACTACATTTAAAAGCAAGCAAGTCGCAACTAATGAGGCTGAGATCCTGACTCGGATTGCTCCTCTAATCTGCCCAAAGTTCTCAGGTGATTGAACATTGCGGGGTTGTTCATACAAACATGGGGCTCAAAGCACCCCTGAAGGGTTAGTCCTTTATTATGTGAATAGCAGCTGAATACTGGGTATTTGCAAATATCGACTTTCATAATATGATAGTTGATGTGTTTTGAAACACTTTAAAATGTGTCCTGCAGAAGGAGGAGAAGCCGACAGATATTTTTCATGATTCAGCACTGCTCACCTCCAGCCATTCCCCAAAAGATTATTCACCCACATAGGTATGTGATTTTATTAATCTCTCAGAGGACTGTACCCTAAGCCTAGAAGGTGTTATTTTGCTCACATAACTCCCCTGATTTCTTATGAGAGAAATTACGTATTCTAAATGCTGTTTCCTTCATTGGAAATCCCGGGAGCCAGCTTGTGCCACCCTCGCATGCAGCAACACTACTGGGACCATTCCTGCCCAGCTGCACTTACACGACAGCACACAGACCTATCATTCGCGCTCACGCATCTCATTAAGCCTCTTCATTAATATACACAGGCCACAGACTTTGTATACAAAGATGACAAACATGTATTCAAACACTATATATAAACAAGAGATTTAACTTTTCTTTCCTCTTCCCAAGGAAAATAGTGGAAAGTGGCAGAATCCCAGAGCCTCTTGGAGATCTGTTCGGGGTCGTCTACCTACCTCCAAGGAAGCCTCCTCCTCCCCCCACTCCTCCTGGAGAAGAAGGAGCAGGTAACGTGACATAATGAACCTGAAACAAAAATGTAAAAAAGAACAGCCAGTCAGGATGTCTCATGGACAGCACAGAAAGCAGCAGATGCAAAGCGGGGAAGAAGCCATTACACACCAATTATCAGCTCCCTCTAATACTACAGAGCACCTCTTAACTTCCAGAACAAGCCCCAGGGAATGTGTGTGCACACATCCATCCACTGGTGGTATGCCTGGACTGTCCTAGGGAGAAGCTGCGGCATGCTCTGAGCAATCAGGGAACAAGAAGATATGGAAAGGAACTCATCTACCGGTGGGTAACAGTAGGCTCGTGGTTAGAGCAGCAGGCCACGAGCCAGCAAGATCAGACTTCAAATCCCACTGCTGCTCCTGGTGATCTTGGGTAAGTTATTTTATCCTCCATTGACTCCGCTACAAACTAACAGGCTGATTCAAAAACAGCTGCAAGAGAGCCTGCGCCAATAAGGAGGCGCTAGGGACACACCTTATTAGCAGAAGCGGCCGCTGTCAGCCAGTCTGACAACTGACACTTAATTTTACTGGAGTCGGTGGTCAAACCCGCTGACAGCCACGGGTTCAGAAAACGGACGCCGGCAAAATTGAGCGTCTGTTTTAAAACCCATGTGCCGCGGGCAGATTTTTTTTTTTTTTTTTTAAAGAAGTTGGGTTTTTTTAATTTTTGGGGCCTCCGACTTAATATCGCTATGAAGGTGGTCAGCCGTGATAAAATATCAATATCTCCTTGGTAAGCGTTAGATGTGTGGTGGGAGGTCCAGGACCCTAACATGGGTCCCGAGATTCCTGCCATACATTTAAAGTGGCTGGGAAAAAAAAATGCGGCCAAACGGGAAGGTTGAGAGATGTCAGTGCTGACTCCTGTTTCAACCCAGAGCCACCAGTCAAGGTGGCCCGACTCCTCAAAAATATAAAAAAATATTTTAATTATGCATGTGACAGGCCCCCTGAGTCCAAGCTCTCTCCCCTGCCTCCCCAAAGCACATTTACATTTACCCCCACCCCAGAAGGCAAGATCCCCCTGCCCCTGGACCCCCGACAAGAAGACTCACCTGCCCCTGGCCGTCTGATACCAAAGTCCTCCCTCCAGCCCAGCCCAAGCCCCCTGATAGCAAGACCCAGCCTCTCCCTACCCACCTGACACCCCAACACCAAGATCCCCAGCCCCCCGATACCATCGACAACCCCCGATACCTGACACCCCAACACCCTGATACCATCGACACCCCCCGATACCTGACACCCCAACACCAAGATCCCCCTACCCACCTGACACCCCAACACCAAGATCCCCAGCCCCCCGATACCAAAGTTCCCTCCCCATCACCTGGCCCCTCTGATGTTCAAGGCCCCCTCCAGGGCTCCCATTCCTTATTCTGGATCCTGCATCAGGGATGGTTGCACCCTCGCACCATCCCAGTGAGCGTCATTTTCCAAAATGGCATCAACATGAACTTGCCCCAGCCATGTGACTGGTAAGGTCCGGAATGGACTCATGCCACATGGCTGGGGCAAGGTCAGATGCGTTGCATTCTGGAAAATGGCAACAACCAGGACAAGTGCAAGGATGGACTCATCCCCGACGTGGGATCCAGGAGAAGGTAAGTAGGGCTCTGGAGGGGGTGGGGGCTTTGAGCATTGGGAGGCTGGGGGACCTTGCTGTCAGGAGGTCCAGGGGCGGGGAGGAGGATCTTCCCTTCAGGGGTGGGGGGTAGGGGGTAATATAAATGTATCTTGGGAACGGTAAGAGGCAGGAGACTTGGACTTCGGTGGAGCTGCCACCATCTTAGCGTGCATAATTAAAACTTTTTTTCTATTTTTGGGGAGTCGGGTTTGCCTTGACTGGCAGCACCTGTTCAATCTCCCCGTTTGGCCATGGTTTTTTGGGGGGATATTGGCTCTTTAAGATGATGGTGATCCCATGAGTTTGGGGCTGCCATCGCGTTATAGGGTTACGTGCCACTTTCTTTTGTGTTGCGGTGTTTGGCCGTGACACAAGAAAAGTGCCATAGAGACTTGATGCTTTTTCAGGGGGCAGGCACTACTGCAGTTAACTCCCCCCCCCCCCCCCAACGATAGTGTGACGCTCCTGTGAGAAAAACATTGAAGTATGATAAATCTAGGCCTTAGATTGTAAGCCCTCTGGGGATATGGAAATACCTGCAGTAAGATCTATTTATGTAAGGCGCGATTACACCAGGCGTCGCGTGCCGGGCGTGACAAAGGGGTTTCCCCTTTGTGCTCCCCTTCATGCTAACCTTTGTGCTCCTTCTAATATAATTATATTTATGTTTATGTTAATAATTTAACTTTTATTAATGTTATTTAGCTTTTTGCTTTAAAATTATTTCATTATTGACGTTTAAATGTATTAGACTAAGGAATTTTACTTCCTGCTCATTCTGTTTCATTGTAAACCGGTTTGATATGCATTTTATGCAGGAAAATCGGTATAAAAAAACTAAAAATAAATAAATAAATAATCATGTTAAAAAGCATACATTAATGCATGTTCTTAAAATGCATTCCTGAGGCACATTTAATGCACTGTTTACTAAAGGGCAGAATGTGTATATTATCAGCAGTAGTAACATACTGAAAGTCTTCCTGCCACCGGTAACTCGTTTATGTTGCTGGCCATAGCAATGCAAATCTGATGCTCATGATGACTAACGGGACCACTACAGCCAGATGACCTCTCTCTTCCAGAGCTGAAGATCTAGGGCTCTGAACCTCAAACTTCTTCTCCTACTAAATAAGTGAAGGGGTTCCAAGTCTTGATGTCACCTTTCTCATGACCCCTGAGAAAGTGACAGGGATCTGAGCCCTGATGTCTCCTCTTCCCCCTACCTGAGCAAGTGATGGGGCTTGAAGTCTCAATCTTCCCCCCCCCTACCTCCTCCCACTTAAGCAAATGATGGGGCCCTGAGGCCTGATGCCTCCTCCCCAATACCTCTACCACTAAACCACCACCAGGGTCTCCCAACCACTGCCACTCCCAACTACTCTGAGGCATCAAATGGCATGGTACAAGATAGAGCAATAGGTTAGCCAGTGGCATGTGACCCATTGGAGCAAGTGGGGAGGGGGGTGACAGGGGATCTAATGTTCCTACACGCGTTGGCAGGCATTGTATGAAGTAGGTGATGATGGTGGCAATAAGGGGGCTGGGAGGGTGACATTGGGTTCAGAGTCCCATCACTTGCTTGGAGAGTGAGGTTTCAGAACCTCATTGTTTGCTCCGGGCGGGCGGGAGCACAGTGGACTTGGGAGTCCCATTACTTGCCCTTGGTGTTAATGCTATGGACCCTTGAGCCGGCTTGAGAGTTGGTAAATCCACTGAAGGGAGGCACTCAAGTGGTTCTCGTAGCTGGGAGGCGGTGCATGACCAGGAGACTTGACAGGAGCTTCACCTATACCAGCCCGCGTTCCCCTCAGTTTGAGCCCTTGGGTGCCGGAGCTGGAAGGACTTAGGCGGGAGTCTCCTGGCGGAGGGAAGTCGAGTAGGCAGTCCGGGTTGAGGCTGGTGGAAGTCCAGAAGAACGAAGGCGGTCCAGGAGTCAGGGCAGGCAGCAATGGTGCAGCACAAGAAACCAGGTCAGAAGTTGCGGCAGGCAGAAGACAAGCAGGAGCTGGAGAACACGCCAAAGGTCAGGATGGGCAGAAGACAGAAGAATAAGGATACCAGGCCGAAGTCAGAACCGAGGAGACAAACCAAAGGCTGGAACCAGGAGAAGGAGCGGAATCACGGGAGCAGGAATCCAGGAACAGGAGTTGGAACAAGCAGGAACACAGTGAATAGCTACTCCAAAGAGCTGACCTGTTGCCAAGGCAAGGAATGGGTGCAGGAAGTGGGCTTAAATAGCCCCAGCTGATGACGTCCAATTTGGGGGCCGGACCGAGGTTTCCCACCGCGGCCCCTTTAAGAAGCTGGCTTGGCTGCACGCGCGCGCCTAAGGAGGCAGGGCCAAGAGGAAATCGACGGCATCTTCCTCATGGGGAGGACGCCGCAGGAAGGCCCCAGAGCGGCCTACACCGGAGCGCCGTGGAGGGAGGCTGTCGCTGGTGTCTGCCGGAAGAGGTAGGGGGCCCCGGCTGCGGCGGTCCACGGCCGGGATTCCCAACACTTGGTTGGATTCATAGCCGGGCATTGGCCGGTGAATTAGCTTGCTGATGCTTTCACGGAAAGTTAACTACATTTCTA